>NW_011495057.1:3254074-3270825 GCF_000754665.1 Bison bison bison | reverse complement strand
CCGGGGGGGCCCTCCAAGCAAGTGCGGCAGAGGGCCTCCCCCGCCAAGCCACATGATCGCAAGAAATAAGTCATGTTGTTTTTAGCCACTAAATTTAGAGGCTAAATAGATAGTGAAAGGCAGCAATAGATGAAGGAAAAACCTACCAGACTAAACACTTAGGGAGAGCTCACCTCAGGACACCTGCTGCCACGTACAGGATGTTTTAATCAAGAAGCATTTCTCAGAAAGACAGGGCTCTTGCTTGACTTTGTTATAGATAGATAGATAATGAGGTCAAGCAAGAGTCCTGTTAAGATAAGCATTTTATAGGTGAGAAAAAAGAGGCTCAGAAAGGTTACTTAACTTGCCCGAGGTCACACAGCCAGAAACGCTGAGTAGGAATGCGAATCCTGGTCAGCCTGGTTTTAAAGCCCCATGCCCTTTATATGATGTGAAGGATACAAGCTGAGAACTGATTTTAAAAGCTGTGTTCAAGGTATGTTCTAGATTAGTATACATATCCAAATCATTCTTGTATTTAAAGTATCTACATTTCTATCAAGAACATTAACATCTACACCTGCAACATGGTCCCTCGAGGCAGTCCCTAAGGTTGATCAAAGATTTGACTGGGTCACTCCTACTTCTCAAGGAAGAGAAGCCTTGTGCACTTTGGAAAGATTTTCTACAAGGGTTAAAAATAGTAGATAATCTGAAGAGCTAGCTAAATCCCACTCCTTCCCTTTGCCCTTTTTCATGTAAAAGCTTGGTAACAGAGTTGTAGAATTATTATTATTATTATTATTTACAATAATGAATAAAAAAAGATCTGGGTAAATCAGAACAATTCTACAGTCTTTGTATAATCTCTAACTTGCTCATACTTCAATCGAACAGTCACCTAACTTGACAAAAGAGGCACTAAATGTGTCCAAGGGTATAATTCATCACAAGAGAAGCCTTGGAACTCAGGCTGGCATGAGCACCACCCTGTCTGTCCATCACAGCTGCCACACGAGGCCCCAGTGCCACAGCCCCAGAGGCTGAGACCACCACAGTGAAATGCAGAGGTTTACTGTCAACTACAGTCTTGGTGATAAACCAGGCATTGGAATTCAGTAAGAAACTTGAACTTGACATTGGCATTGAAGTCCAAGGAATCTAGATTTACTACCATCTGTAAACAGAAAAAAAGCATTGAGTACCTATGCATTGCTAAATTTCTGTTTCTGAAATTTACTTTTTAACTTAGGTGTGCTTTTTGTAGTGCAGTGGTTATCATGTTCTCCTGACACCTTTTAAGATTTCTGGCAAATACTCCCACACGGTGCAGGAACCAGAGATTTCTGAGGCCCCTCGCTTCTCCTCCACCCTCACCTCCCACCTCCTCATCAGGTCGTCGTGCCTGTATCTTAGGCAGGTAGGAAGGTAGCTGGAATCCTCCCCTCCTTCCAGAGTTCCAGAGCCTTCCAGAGCCCATGCAGCTCTTTTGCATAAACTAAAAAAAGGTGTCTCAAGATGCTTTCCTATCACTTGCTATAACATCATCACCATAACATCTTATGGAAAACTCCAAATGATGTTTAGGCCACCTCAATATATACAAATCTGTATGTTCTCAAGGCTTTCTCCTGGTCCCAGGAAGCCCTTCTAGAACTCTATCTTTTTCTTTCCTTCTTTCCTTCCTCCATTCTTCTTCCCATCCTTCCCATGTACCTTCCTATTTTCCTTCCCTCCCTTTTGTAAGAAGCTATAAGGATGACCCTCGGGTCTGTTCCTATTGTTCCGTGTTCTTGCCTGGTGGCTTAGATGGTAAAGAATCTGCCTGCAATGTAGGAGATGCAGGCTCAATCCTTGGGTCGGGAAGATCCCCTAGAGAAGGAAATGGCAACCTACTCAGTGTTCTTGCCTGGGAAACCCCATAGACAGAGTAGCCTGGCGGGCTGCAGTCCATGGGGTTGTAGGAGTCGGACATGACTCAGCGACAAAACCACCACCACCTTGCCAGGTCATAGGATTAACTCCTGCTGTTGTAACTGTTTGCCGGTGTGTCTCCTACAGGCCTGGGGGCTTCCAGGGAGCAGGGACTGTGAACTAGCAGCTGCCTCAGCCATGCCTGGTACCGAGGAGGCACTTAATAAGAGTCCAATGAATGGAGAATATGCTAAATATTCAAGACTCCAGTTCTCTTTGATAAACACCATTCCTTAAATTCTGTTTTACTGGCATCTACAGAGAGCCGCCAAACTAAGATCAGAATTCACCTGTCTCTCTCTAAGCCGTATCTGGCCTGTCTCCATGCCAACAGTGGCTGCCCCACCCTGCCAGGCAGGTTAAAATGCCCAGCCTGGGGAGGGACAGAGCGCAAAGGCATGCCCCAGCAGGCTGTCACCCCCAACTCTCAGAGTTCTCTTCATTAGCACAGACCCGCCCACACTGACTCACAAGTTGGCAAGGGCAAGTAGCTCCTCTGGAGAAGGAAATGGCAACTCACTCCAGTGTTCTTGCCTGGAGAATCCCATGGACAGAGGAGCCTGGCAGGCTACAGTCCATGGGGTCGCAAAGAGTCGGACACAACTTGGCAACTAAACAACAATCACAACTAGCTCCTTACAAAGTGATCAGGGGAATCAAAACCTTTTCACGGGGTCAAGGAAGCTCTAGGCAGACATGTCCTCCAACCAAATGGGCTGCTCTACAAACCCATCCCAAGATGGCATCACTCTCCTAAAGTAAGCACTTAGAGTCTTTCTGCAGCTGCTGATTTTGCTCTTTACCACTCTTCATTTGAACTTGGAGGAATAAAAGAGTACCCAGAAGCCAGTGTCCCTCTAGAGTGAATGTTTCGTGTATCCTTTCATTTTCAAAAAGAGCCCTTGAAGATGTGTCTACTAAACGTGAACTTTCTAAAAATAAATGCCAAGTGGTTATAAATGATCACTTGGACCCAGAAAATCCCAATAATATCCAGGGTCGCGTAAAGCTAAAAACATTCTGGCCTGCAAAACGGTTCTGTCGTTTCACTTCAAGTCTCCTTTGTTTCAAGTGTCTGGAACTGAGCCTATGGAATTTCTAGAACAGGACTTCTCGATCTGGGCTGCACACTGGAATCTCCTAGGAAAACATCATTGCCTGGGTGTGGAATCCCAAACTCGAAAGATGCTGATAGAGCCCCAAGATCTGTAAACTAAGGCCTGAGGGCCAGATCCTTTTGTTTTAGTAAACAAAGTTCTACTGGGACACAGCCAAGCTCATTCATTAGTGTATTGTCTATTCTTTTCATGTTACAACAGCAGAGTTGAGTACACGCAACTTTGCCACAAAGCTGAAAATATTTACTATATCTTTACAGGAAAGTCTGCCAACCATGAAATACAAATTTCTTCTAACCAGAGCAGTGGTTCTTAACAAGAGACATACACCAGAATCATCTAGAAAATACGTTCAAAATACCAGCCTGAACTTCACCCCTGGAAATCTTCCCAGGTGGCACTAGTGAAACCCGCCTGCCAATGCAGGAGACATAAGAGAAGCTGGTTCGATCCCTGGGTCAGGAAGATCCCCTGGAGGAGGGCATGGCAACCCACTCCAGTATTCTTACCTGGAGAATCCCATGGACAGAGGGGCCTGGTGGGTTACGGTCCACGGGGTCACAAAGAGTCGGAAAGGACTGAAATGACTTAGCACGCATGCAAGAGACAGGCCAGAATCATCTAGAAAATCTGTTCAAAACACCAGGCTGAACTTCACCCTGGAAATCTAGATTTAAGATCTGAGGGTGAAACACAGGCATTTAGATTTTGTAACAGCAGGTTCTTAAACACAGCTCTAAGAAACACTGAGAAGACATTAAAGCATCAATAGGCCTCAATGAACTAAAATCCTCAGGGATGGGGGAGACCTGGTATCATCCAGTATTGTATATCTCCTGGCAGCTGAGATGTTCGTGCTCCTAAGGTTCATTGCCAGAGGTCAGGCCCCAAACTGGGTGTTTTTAAAGTGCATTAGTAGAAAATCAAATTGAACGGGATCTCTCTGCTTTCAAATTCCCAAATAAATCTAACTGCACTAAGTGGAATTTCTTTTCCTCAAGACTGTGTTCTGAGGCTTCCCCAATATTTTGTAACAGAAGAACTTTCCTTCAAATTCAATTAAATTTCCTTCCATAACTCACCACAGGCCTATCTGGGGAGAAAAGGAAACAGAATAACAAAGGGGTTACTGGAAACAGACCAGAAACAGAGTATCTAAAACATGCTTGTGGAAGGAGACCAGAGATGTGTATGGTAATCCAGGCTCAAAAGGTGAGCCCCATTCTAATCAAACGGAAAACATTTAAGGAAACACTTGCTGTAATGACTATGGGTAGAATACCATGCCGTGGGGATCAGAAGCTAAGTCAAGCACAGGTACTGTCCCCAAGTGACCAAGTGTGTGCACGCATGTGTGCTCAGTTGCTTCAGTTGTGTCTGACTCTTTGCAACCCCATGGACTGTAGCCCGCCAGGATCCTCTGTCCATGGGATTTCCCAGGCAAGAATATTGGAGTGGGTTGCCATTTCTTCCTCCAGGGGATCTTCCTGACCCAGAGATTGAACCCACATCTCCTGTGTCTTCTGTATTGCAGATGGATTCAGTTCAGTTCAGTCGCTCAGTTGTGTCCAACTCTTTGCGACCCCATGAATCGCAGCACGTCAGGCCTCCCTGTCCATCACCAACTCCCGGAGTTCACCCAAACTCATGTCCGTCGAGTCGGTGATGCCATCCAGCCATCTCATCCTCTGTCGTCCCCTTCTCCTCCTGCCCCCAATCCCTCCCAGAATCAGTCTTTTCCAATGAGTCAACTTTTTGCATGAGGTGGCCAAAGTACTGTAGTTTCAGCTTTAGCATCATTCCTTCCAAAGAACACCCAGGACTGATCTCCTTTAGAATGGACTGGTTAGAACTTCTTGCAGTCCAAGGGACTCTCAAGAGTCTTCTCCAACACCACAGTTCAAAAGCATCAATTCTTTGGTGCTCAGCTTTCTTCACAGTCCAACTCTCACATCCATACATGACCACTTGACTAGATGGACCTTTGTTGGCAAAGTAAGCAGATGGATTACTTCTCTTTAGATAAATCAGTACCTTTTTGTGATCCTTTTAATGAGATTAAATGAACAGAAATCTGGCCAACCTTTATCATAGGGAGTCAGTAACTTCAAATATCCCCAAAGTAACCTTGAATCTGTGAGATCCATCACCTGCGTTTGGAAATTCTTAACTGAAGTATTTTACACCAATAATATGAGACACAGCCTGAAGGATGCGTAAGTTCCCCATTGTGAATGATTCCCATTTAAAAGGAGCACCTCGTACAAGACACAACCCTGCATATTAATCATCTAACACGTTTGTGATTTTGCTTGTTTATATGTTAAATATGTTACTTTATGAGTTGCCCACACCCTACCCCCAACTAAAATATAAGTTGTATAAGCTGTAGGACAGCTGGGAAATTTATTTCACTGCTAAGTCCCCTGCAGCCAGAACAGTGTCAGACACACAGTAGGTGCTCACCAAACACCTGCAGAATCAGGGATTACGTAGGCAGAGCACCTCTCCATCCCAAAGCCTGCTTCCGCACACCAGGCCACTCTCTTCCCTGAGCACTTTTCTGGCTGCAGCAGCTCCTTGGCCCCCCTGCAGGCCAGGTCTGGAGAGTTAATGCCCCAGAGGCAGCCCTCCCCACCCAGCAGGTGACTGAAGTTCTCCATTCAGCTGGGGGAATGCTGAGCAAGTTCTCTGCTGTCTCCCAGAGCTGCCAAGAGGGCTACAGCTCCAGGAACTACCGCAGGACCAAGCTTGCTAAGGCAACTTCAAAAAGGCCCCCTTCAGTCTCAGACTCACTCCCTTACTGATGCTTCTTGGGGTGACTTCCCAAACGAACTGCTTGCATTCAGTCCCTTTCTCAAAGTCCCTTCATGGAGAATCAAGACAGACGGCAGGCAGCTGACTGTCACTGAAGTTTTCTGAGCAAACTGGAGACAGACAATCCAAATGGCTTAGTCCCCTTCATCAGGCAGTGCCTTTGCAAAGCACAGACAGGATTAGAGGTTGAAGGGGCAGGGGGGTGAAGAGTCCAAATGCAACACACCCACATGGCACCACCAAGCTCCCGTAAGAATGATTTGAACTTGGACATAGCCATGTGTGTAGAAGAAGGAAAGGAATATAGAGAACATTTTTACTGAAGTTAAACCAAGTGAGAAATTACTTGCCTTTTATTATATCTCCAGCTACTGGATCCTCTGGACTTGGAGTAGAAATAGGAAGGATGGGAATTCCTAGAAAAATAGTTTATTGAAAAATACAGAGAAAAATTAAGGACACAGCATAGTAAAACAGTAAATGCAGTAACTAGGAAGATGCCCACTCCAATGTAGTGAAAGCAGTGTGTGAAAACCAACTGGGGGGGAAAAAAAAAAAAGGAAATATTGCTACACTTAAAAATGTAGCATCTAGAACCAGGAAGGTCAGACATGAGTGTGATGTGCATACTAATGAACAGAAATGGATATTCTGTGCTCACAATGGCTAAGTCCCAGTCAACTAGGGCTGAACTGGACTTCTTTACTATCTTTTTAAAAACTTAATTAACTAACTTTGGCTGCAATGGGTTTTCATTGCTGTGCATGGGTTTCTCATTGCAGTGGCTTCTCTTGTTGCAAAGCACGGGCTCTAGGCTTGTGGGCTTCGTAGTTGTGTTGCACGGGCCGAGCTGCCCCAAGGCACGTGGAATCTTCCTGGAGCAGGAATCGAACCTGTGTCCTCTGCACTAGCAGATGGATTCTTAACCACTGGGCCACCAGAGAAGTCCCTTTAGTATCTTTTTTTGTTCTTTAATGTAAAATTGAGACTAGTTTTAAAAAAATGCTTCCTTACAAGTTTTTACTCTAAAACTTTGCTTATGAAAATACAATTTCTGCTCAGCTTCTCTCCAATAATTAAGGATTCTAAATTGACTAAGTCCTGATTCAGTGTTACTATGTTTGGGCTTAAAAGTCAGCTCCTTTAACTCTAAGATGGTTATATAATTTGTCCTCCAAAATGGGACACTCGACAGTGGAAGTGGATCCTCATTGAACAGTGACCCTGAAACTAGTGAACGTAGTTTTGGCCAACCCAATACAGCCTTCCTGGCCCTATTTCTGTCCCCCTCTCTTTCCCCGCCCCACCTGCCATGCCCTCAGGGGTCGATGCACAAAGCCCAGGTAAGCGCCAAGAAGCCAGGCCTCCCCTTCTACCACCAGGACTTACTGGAGCAAACTGGGAAATGATAGTAGCCGGCCGCACACTCCTCACAGTGGTCTCCGCGGAAGTTGGGCCTGCAGGTGCAGCGGCCGGAGCCCTGCTCACAGTCCTCCGCATGCTCCGGGTGGCAGCTGCAGGCTAAGAGAAACCCCAGTTTTAGAGGGTCCGTCCTTCATTGCACCTCTTAAGGCCAATATTTCCTAATGTCCTTATTACTGGGTTGGTTGAAAAGGTCATTTGGGTATTTTCATGAGGTGCTACGAAAAAACCCAAACTAACTTTTCGGCCAATCCAGTCCTTCATCACTGATCCACGTGTGTTCCTGAAAGGCCATTGCTTTCCACTTCATACCTGGTGGATGGTTTGCAGTGACCCAACCCCGTGGCCCTCAGAAATAGGCTTTAATGAGCAGTTACACTTGGAAGGCCTCCAGGATGTGGTTTATGATGTGAGCACCACCCAGCCACCATGCAAGAGGCAAAAGGCACTGTCCCCCCATTGGAGGGGCTGGGTGGGCAGAGCCTCTCCTGGCTATGAGCCAGGTGCCAATGTCCAGAGTGCTCCTCGTTACACAGCTGTATTGTGGACATGAGTGTGAGATGCCTAGACACTGATATATAATCCGTGGACAGCACAGCAAGATCATGTCCATAATCCAAATGTTAGAATCAAATGATAAGACTTACTGAAGGCAGTTTTTCTGACCTACATGATGGTCAGGTTTGCACTCCAGAGGGACAGACTTGGGCTGTAAAATGCTTGGTAACGCCCTCACTTCCCCTGACCTGGCCAAAGTCCTCACCTTGGGCAACGAAAATACCGTCACAGCTCAGCTGAGTCCCTGTGCAGTGAGGACCCAGGAGGCTGCAGAAGTCATGAGCACCAAGCATCCCCCAAGCCTGGCCTCTCCTGAGGTCCTTTGTTTAATTTGTTATTATTCATGTGTCCAGTGGATTCTTAATGCTATGCCTCTAATACCTCCAGGAGACCATCTCAGCGACAAAGAAAGAAACTAGAGAAGTGATGGAAAACTGAGGTTCCTAATAAGGCAAGACTATATTCACAATGTCCCGTTTTCCTTAGCCAAGGCCTCTTTTTTGTGAACACAAGAAAAATGATGGGCATACTTCATGGGATGATGTGGAAGATCGAGGGAAAACAGAGACCCACTTTTAACAACGATGATGCCCTCAAACCTTAGTGATACAATGAATGAATCTGGGGGGAAGGTGGGCACGGAAGTCAACTTCAGGAATGGAGTTGTTTTCTAACTGCAATAGCCAGAGAACATAAAGGAGTAAAATAACTTTCACATGCTGAATAAAGTCCATAATCTGCTCTATGGCTGATGATTGCACAGGAGGAAAAAGTGGTGTTTTTCTGCACAATGGAAGCGGTAGGTTACAGCGGCACTGACAGATATGAGCAATATCCTAGCCTACTAGTTAGTGGTTCTGTCACCTGGGCCAAAATACTCAACTACTAAGACCCTTCGATTTCTCTACATCTAAAAAGGAGACTAATAATACATTAACTTTGTTGTGAGAAAAGAAATTTGTGAAATTATTCAGGCATTGCCTTGTATATAGCAAGGGCTCAATGACTCATAACTATTTTGAATATTATGACTATTCGTAAATCCTTATGAAATCATTGCTATGTGTCTTATGCTAATTCTGATGAAATCTGAAATTACTGGAGATCACAGAAACATGCCAAAACAACAGAAAACATTTGTTGCAGGCCTAGTATGGGACAGGCCCAAGTCTCAGTATTCTCCCAGGTAGTTTTTTTGGTGTGTTTCTTTTCAAAAAGAAATTATTTTATTCTTACTATTGTTATTTAATTTATTTTGTGTGCGTGTGGCCATGCTACGGGGCATGCAGGATCATAGTTCCCTGACCAGGGATCAAATCCATGATCCCTGCACTGGAAGCATAGTCTCAATCGCTAGACTGCCATTGGTTTTGATGACAATTCACTTAATCTTAGAAACTAGATTATCATTTCCATTTATATAGAAGAAATCTGATTCTCAGAGAGACATGTAACTGAGGTCACACAGTAAGGAGTAGAACCAATAACATGAAGAGAGAGAGAAAACAAAAGGAATTATTAGCCAATCGTAATTTAGCCCAATGAGCTCCCTGAAGTCTAGTTCAGTTCAGTTCAGTTCAGTTGCTCAGTCGTGTCCAACTCTTTGTGACCCCATGAATCACAGCACGCCAGGCCTCCCTGTCCATCACCAACTCCTGGAGTTCACCCAGACTCACGTCCATCGAGTCAGTGATGCCATCCAGCCATCTCATCCTCTGTCGTCCTCTTCTCCTCCTGCCCCCAATCCCTCCCAGCATCAGAGTCTTTTACAATAAGTCAACTCTTCGCATGAGGTGGCCAAAGTCTAAGACACACCAAATTGGAATGAAACTTACGAATGCAGCCATCGGGGGCATGGACCGGAATGCCATAAGGGCGGTAATAGCCCTTAGCACACTTCTCACAGTTTACACCGGCTGTGTTATGCTAGAAAGAAACAAAAGGAACTTAGAGGGAAGGATACAGGAGAAGCCCTTATTTTGTGCTATTCATCCTGAGAAATAATTCTGTCATACATAACTGTAATGTTAAAATCACTGAAGAAAAAAAAAAGCACAGATCTTGACCTTGAGTCTCCAAGATTTATCATAGGACACTGGCTTGAACTTGGCTCTGGAATTTTTTCCCATTGGAAGAGGAAATGAGACCACGAACTGAACAGGCCAAGTTTTCCTCGCTACCTCTTACTGAAGCACCTGATATCTGAGTGAGCAAAAACTCCAGAGGGCCACTCTTCCAAGCTTCATTTGACAGTGATGAATGGATAATAGATCACCTTTAGGTTTAACCCTGGGAATAAAGGGCCATGTGTGTATTTTTATCTTCTTCAGTTTTGAAAGAAACTGCACCTACAACTCCTCTCGTCATTTCAAAATTTTATCTTTGCTTTACTCTAAAACCATTTCCCAAACATTTCTGCTATGAGAATGGAAAATGTAGGCATGTGTCTCACACACAGAGCTCATTTTAAAATACAATACAAGGCAGCCTTTTATATTTCACAGCTAATCCTTGTAATTGCCAGAAAATCAAATTACCCAACATGCACCATCAATTTCCAAGAACTATAAAGGATGGATCTAGCTCAATTCTGCCCCCCTCTCCCAATTTGGAAACAATCAGAAGGACAATATTCTTTCATTAATGAAAGGAAAGGCAATAGGAAATTAAAAAAAAAAAAAAACAAATATAACACTGATTCAAAAGGAGTCTGCATAGAACACAGAGAAAACAAGGACCCTTTCTGGATCCTCTCCCCTTTAACATGATTTTATTAATTACAGACTTTTATTTACTACCACTTCTTGTCCTGTGGGCTAAAATCTGAATTCACTTTAACACTGAGGTCAAAACCACATTGGCCACGTCTTTGACTTCATTTACATGCATAAACATCTTGGACAAACAGGAAACAGCTGTGGTCCACCCTCTCTTCCAGCAAATGCCAATGACCCCTCAACTCCATTATTGGCCACTATGGCTTCTGACAGAGCACATCAGGTTGAACTTGGGTCCCAGTTTTTTTCTGATGACTGATGACGCTAAGCCCTTTGTATGCTTATTGGCCACTCATATACCCAGTTTTATGAAGTGTTTATTGTATGCTTGTTGACCATTCATACATCCACTTTATGTGAAGTGGTTATTCAAACCATTTGCAATTGTATTAGGTTATTTGTCTTTTTATTACTTTTTATTACTGAGTTGTGGGAGTTCTTTATCCTGGATACCAACCAATCGTCAGATTGATGTTTTGGGAATATTTTCTCCCCATTCATGGCTTGCCTATTCATTTTCTGCAGTGCCTTTTGTGAGCAGAAGTTTTTCATTTTGATGAAGTCTAATTTGTCTATTTTTCATAGTTATTGTTTTCGGTGACCTAAGGAAACTTTGCTCATCCTCTGAATCATAAGGATTATCTCCTATATTTTTCTCTAAAGCTTAAAGTTTTAACTTTATTTTGGGTCTGATCCACATCAATTTAGTTTTTTATGTATGTTTGAGATGAATGGTCAAAGTTAACTTTTCCCCATATAAAATTCAGTTACTCCAGAACCATTTGTTGAAAGGACTTTTCTCTCTCCACCTCCTGCCATTAGATTGCCTCGGTACTTTTATCAAAAATAAAATGTCCACTGTGGACATAAAATGATCCAAGTCTGGGTCTGCTTCTGTGCTTCCTGTTGTGCAATGCTGAACTGTTCTTCCAGCCTTATGTCAATAGCAGTGTTTCGATTACTGTAGCTCTACAGTTAATCTTGAAGTATGATAAGTTCTTCAATTTTATTTCGTTTCTTCAAGACAACTTTGAATATGCTAGGTCATTTATATAACCATATAAATTTTAATCCACATGTCAACGTCTTTATAAAAAATAAAAAAGAACTTCCATTATCTCTGTACAGCAATTTGGGGAAAACTGACATCTTAATACTACTGAGTCTTCTAATCCATAAATACGTTACATTTTTCTATTTTATTTAGTTTTTTCTAGATATCTCTCAGCAAAGCTTTTTAGCTTTAACAGAGAGGTCTTACATGTCTTTCGCTAAATTTGTTCCTAAGCATTTTATGTTTTATATACTATTTTTCATCAAATTTTAACTTCATTTTCCTAGTGTTTGCTACTAGTATATATAAATACAACTAGTTTTTCTATATTATCATTGTACCCTACAATATTACTGAATTCGCTTATTAGTTCTGGTAATTGTCTTGTATATTCCTTAGGCCTTTTTACATAAACAATAATGTCATCTCCAAACAGAAACAGTTCTACTAGTTCTACTTCTTCCTTTCTGACCTTAATACTTTTTTTCCCCTTGTCTTATGCAATGGTTGGGTCCTCCAGGACACTGTAACAAGAATCCTTTCTTGTTCCCAATCTTTAGAAGGAAAGAGTTCAGTACTTCATCACTAACATGACGTCCATTATAGGGTTTTCATAAATATCCTTCATCAAAGTTCAGTCCAGTGTACCTGCAGCTTTTATGTGCACGCAAATCACCTGAAGGTCCTGTGATACATAGCTTTAACAAGATCCTGGGGTCTTTCACTTAGTCACAAAACCTAATGATTCATAACAAACCTATGGTGCATATTGACTTGTATTTAATTAACTGTGATGACAGATGATATAAAATGTGTGGAGAGGGAGACATGCAGAGAGTGGTGGGTCTCTCTGAGGGTGTGTATCCCTGGTTCCATACAAATAGGCGCCTCATGTACAATGCCTCTTTAATGGCAACATTAACAAAATATCATTCTAAAAGCAAACAAGACAGAATGTAGACTAAATTCATGAACATTTTACACAATTTTTAATGAATATCTTGAGGCAGATATACATATACCCTCCTCTGCTATATACACCTCTTAGCTAAATTCCAGTGAACCCAATCATTCTACAGAAGGGATGAAGAATCAGTTCTTCTTTGGTTTCAATGTCAATGGCAGACATCATTGACTGATCGTGACATACTTCCTCTAGACTCAGAATTCATTTGAAAATGGGATTTAAAGTCAACATGGAAACTATATGAATTTATCCTATCTTAAAGCCTTTCTACTATAACATGGATAGCAGTCAAGATGAGAGGAATTCTCCCCTCCAATCAGGCAAAGACCCAAAAATCTAATCAACAGAGTTTGGGCAAATATACCTCAGTCCATTTTCCCTACAATCTCTAAATTACATCCAGCTAAGCAGGCTTTCTATGTACAAAAGTGGAGAAGGGTGTCAGAAAATCCTTTCAATTGCATATTACTTTCTTCACATCATTTTATTTATTTTTATTTTTAAAATTTCTTATAAATGTCCTTAAAAATATTTTTATATATTATTTATTTATTTATTTTTGGCTATGCTGGGTCTCTGTTGCTGCATGGGCTTTTTTCTAGTTGCAGTAAGCCAGAGCTACACTCTCGTTGTGGTGTGCAGGCTTCTCACTGCAGGGGCTTCTCTTGTGGAGTATGGACTCTAGGGCACACGAGCATCAGTAGTTGCAACTCCCAGGCTCTCCAGCACAGGCTCTACAGTTGTGGTACACAGGCTTAACTGCTCTGTGGCATATGCATTATCTTTCCGGACTAGGGATCAAACCCATGTCTCCTGCACTGGCAGGCGGATTCTTTACCACTGAGCCACCAGGGAAGCTGGTGATATTGTTTTAGAGTAGGGCTTCCTGAATGTTCATTTCCTAGGCTGACTTAAATAGTGCCTTACCTGACAGTTAATGCAGACCCCTCCACCTTCATAGAGGCCTTGGATATTCAAGCTTGCCTGCTGCCTCTCAACATCCGGATCATAGTAACAGTCGGTGGAGTGTCCATGGCAGTTGCATGCTGAGGAAAGAGCATTCTAAGTTAGTACTGCATCGTGACTATGAGACCCTCAGTAAATCCCTGCACCCCCTACCCCTAGAGGATTACTGCTCACTGAACTACAAGAAAGTCCATTCTGGAACACCATGGATACCCTCAGTGGAAAATTCTAGAGACTTTTACACAAAGATCAGCCTACAACCATATGCAATTTATACCTTCTTTTGTTTGATATTAATTGGGAGAAAGTTTCTCTTTTCAAAAAAATAAGATATGTAATTACAACAAATTAAGATAAATCAACATGCCAAGGAGATCAAA
This sequence comes from Bison bison bison, assembly GCF_000754665.1. NCBI lineage: Eukaryota > Metazoa > Chordata > Mammalia > Artiodactyla > Bovidae > Bison > Bison bison. Next base: position 3,256,810 of record NW_011495057.1, on the reverse strand, counting down.
CCAGTCAATCCTAAAGGAAATCAACCCTGAATATTCATTGGAAGGACTGGTGCTGAAGCTGAAGCTCCAATACTCTGGCTACCTGATGCAAAGAGCCGACTCACTGGAAAAGACCCTGATGCTGGGAAAGATCGAAGGCAGGAGGAGAAGGGGATGACAGAGGAGATGGTTGGATGGCATTACCGACTCAATGACACGAGTTTGAGCAAACTCTGGGAGACAGTGAAGGACAGGGAAGCCTGGCATGCTGCAGCTCATGGGGTCACAAAGGCTGAACACCAACAACAACCTGCCAATTAAGCTGCACAAAGTGAATATTACTACTGCTCCTACTGCCAAGAATAACTGAGTTCCTGGTACACTACGGAAAGCATTACATGCATTACCTTATTTTATATGCATAATAACTTTCTAGGGGAGGTATGATGATGTCCATAGCCCAGATGGGGACGCTGAGGCTTAGAGAGGTTAAGGGAAGTGTTCACTCACAGAGTTCACAAGTCAGACAAGCAGAATCCTGACTTGTCTTTCTGTGACTCCAAAACCTATTCTCTCAGTCAACATTCTAAGCCTTTCATCTCAGCTTTATCTGTAATAGTGATCAAATGGAAGTAATCTTGACATCTAACCATAGGGAAATGGCTAAGCAAACAACAGTATATTTGCTTGACTGAGTTCTATGAAGTCAAGCACTGCTCAGGTTTTGTTTGTAATAGAGCATGGTGCCCTGCACACAGTAAGGACTCAACAAAACAAACACTTTTTAGATACACTTGAATCAAGAATGACTATACCATGAGCCATCAAAAAGGATGTCAAAGAGTTTTTAATGATACAGGAAAATATTTTTAAATACTAAGTGAAAAAGATCCAGATATCCAAAAAAATAATAAAGCTGAGAATACCAAGTATTGGCAACCAAGTATTGGCAGGGATGTGGGGATAGAAGTACCTCTAAAAAAAAAAAAAATCCAGATATAAAATTATATAAAATAATATACTCTTGAGCATTTAATGTATGAAAAAACACTAGAATACCTGACAAAATATTAATAGTGGATCTCTTAGGGTAATAAAAGTATTAATGATTTTACTTTAAGAAATAATTTCCAAATTATTTACAATTAACATATGATACTTATAAAATTAGAAAACAGAGTTTAAACCCATTTAGGATTTTCATCATTGCCAAGATGAAAAAGATTTAACACAAGTAAAATTCTTCTTGTTTCTTAGGTAGAATCCATATTCACTACATTCTACCTAGATCAAATTTTCTATCTTTCCAGGAATTTGTATATTTTAATCAAGTTCTCAGATAAATCTATTAGGGAAGAAGATTGAGTTAGAATTCCAAATTAACCTGTTTTTTTAAGTCTCTATTGAATATGTTACAGCACTGCTTCTGTTTTATGTTTTGGTTTTTTTGGCCCTGAGGAATGCAGATCTTAGCTCCCCAACCAGGAATCCAACTCACAGCCCCCTGCATTGGAAGGTGAAATTTTAACCACTGGACCATCAGGCAAGTCCCCAGTTAATCCTGTTTTTAAGAGCTTGAACATTTTCTTATTTTCATTTCCTCAGTGGTGCCATGATTTTTTTAGGCATTTCTATTTACTACATCAGTTATTTCTTCAGAAGTCTTTATTTTGAATTGCAGTAACTCACATGGAGTTTAGACAGCATCTAACAAATATCTTACTAGATCTGATTTCCACATGCAGCCTGTAATTTTTAACCATTTTGGCAAAAAAAGTGTAAGAAAGTTAAAAACTTATGAAAGGAAATTATTTAAAAGTCATCACACATGTTGGAATAAGCATGTGACCAAGGAGTTCCATCAGTCTGGAAAACAAATCGTATGACCAATGTTGGAGTTTATGTGATAACATTTACTCAATCAAACTATTTTAAACCAGCATCTGAAAGTGTTGGAAGAAACAACCCCTGATTATTACTTTTCCCTCTTTTTGGCCCTATTATCTAGGGATAAGAAGTAGGGGATTCAATGAAAAGGAACCCATTAGCTTGACTATCAAGTGAGAATGGCCATCTAGGTAACACCCCGGACCTAGAGATCACCTGAGCATTCACCCAGACAGCATCCATACCTTCCAACAAGGCTAGGATCTCTCAAAGCTCGCTTGGAACTTCTCACCAGAAATGCATTCTAAGTAATTCTGCTAGTTACAGAAATCACAGTCTTATTTCTTAACAGTTATAAGAATTTTTTGGCCAAAATGCTTTCTTACCCAAACAAACAACAACAAAAAAGTGAAAATGTCAGTCACTCAGTCATGTCCAACTCTTTGAGAGCCCATGGACTATAGCCCACCAGGCTCCTCTGTCCATGGAATTCTCCAGGCAAGAATACTGGATTGGGTTCCCATTTCCTTCTCCAGGGGATCTTCCTGAATCAGGGATCAAACCTGGGTCTCCTGCATTGCAGGCAGATTCTTTACTGTCTGAGCCACCATGGAAGCCCAACAAACCTGGATCCAAGCACCTTTTGGTCATTTCATAAAAGCAAATTCATCTGCAAATGCTAAGAATATTCAGGAAAAAATAAGCCACAATCTCCAAAGTCAATAACGACAAGTTAAAAAACGTTTCTAGCAAATGGAATAAATATGTCAATTTCTAAGAAGATGGGTTTAAAAGAAAATCTTTAGTTGGCTGTCATAGGGCTTGTTTGCTAAAATAACACTTTTTTTTTTTTTTTTGGTTTATATTTAT
>NW_011495057.1:3237769-3253974 GCF_000754665.1 Bison bison bison | reverse complement strand
TTTGGTTTATATTGTGCCCATAATTAAAAGCAGCCTCTCGCCTTTCTTCCTTCCTTCTCTGGTCCCCTCCACCCTACATCCCCCTCAGTCCTATTCCCTCGGTGCTTCCAGTTCTCTGTTTAGACATCAATCTCACCACCTTCTCTGGATGTCTGTCCTCAAAAAAAAACTCAGGATTCCAATCCAGTATCACATCCTAAGAAACTGTAAGGGTTTTAAATTTAATAATGGCTGCATTGCATTTTAGATTGCTAAAGAGAGGCCAATTGTCAAAGCACTCTGCCCAATCTTTGCACACAGTGAATGTTTAATATATATATTAATGGTCATTATTGCTGCTATTTTTGTTCACATATTTCTATCTGAATTTAGAGTGGGGCACTTCTACCTCCAGTCGGTGAGTTACTCGTTGGGATGGATAGTTCTGACTCTAGAGACTGACATGATCCTGCCCTGTTCACGAGCACAGGAAAAACACTGCCCTCAGTCCTTAGGCAGGCTTCCCAGGGGCACTAGAGGTAAAGAACCCGCCTGCCAGTGCAGGAGACATGAGACGTGGGTTCGATCCCTGGGTTGGGAAGATTCCCTGGAGGAGGGCATGGCAACCCACTCCAATATTCTTGCCTGGGAAATCCCATGAACAGAGAAGCCTGGCAGGCTACAGTCCATAAGGTCATGCAGAGTCGGACACAACTGAAGCAACTGAGCACACATGCATTCAGTCCTCAGGCAGAAATGAGGGAGGGGGCTCATGGGCGGGGCCTTGCGTCCCAGGGTCCCTCCTCCAGGGCTCACCTTCACACTCATTGCTCTGCTTCCCCATGGCAGGCCGCCAGCGCCTCTGATTGTACCCCATGCAACAGCGATCACACGTGTCCCCGCAAGTATTGTGCTGGCATTCACACCGAAACCTGGGCATATAACAAAGCAGATCTATTACTGAAAAGTTGTTTTTTTTAAACTGAAGATCAGCTGCTCCCGTGTGAAAAACTGAGTCATCATGGTCACCTATGGTACCACTGCGTGACTATGAGAACAAAGCACTCTGCATATGTTATTTCAAGTCCCTCCATCCTGCTTATTAACTCCACTTTACATGTGGTGACACTAAGATCCAGAGATATTTAAATATTTGCCAAAACTCAGGAGATGGTCAACAGAGAGCCAGATTTCAAACTGAAGTTTGTCTGATTCCAAACTCCCAGATCTTCTCTACCACCTTATATAACGATAAATCGACACAGGAGCAAGTGCTGAGGGTACTGAGGTGTGCGGAGTATCAACATCTTCACAAAAATCTAGAGTCACCTGTGAGATGGGTCAGATTTCTTACTTTCAGCCTGGTGTCTGGCCAGAGGTACAAAGAATCCAAGAGACAGTCACTCACAGCATCTCAGAGGACCCTGTTTGAAGGGTCCAGCTCCAAAAAGCAGCTCCATCACTGGGCCAAAGCTCGGATTACTCAGCAAGGCAATGGGGTAAACACAAAAAATCTACTTTCAAAGAACTACTTTGAAACTTAACTATCGCTAAGTCGTGTCTGACTCTTTGTGACTCCATAGACTGCAGCATTCCAGGCTTTTCTGTACTCCACTATCTCCCGGAGTTTGCTCAAATTCACGTCCATTGAGTCGCTGATGCCATCCAACCATCTCACCCTCTGTCACCCTCTTCTTCTCGTGCCCTCAATCTTTCCCAGCATCACGGTATTTTCCAGTGACTCAGCTCTTCGCATCAGGTGGCTATTGGAGCTTCAGTTTCAGCATCAGTCCTTCTGAAGGAGGAAACAGACAGAACAGGATCCATCTTGAAAGCAGGACTCCATCTTGGGCCAGACTGTGGACTTTGAGCTATATGCCGAGGGAAATGACATACCAACTGGAAAACCAGACCCCTCCGGATGGAAGAGCACCAGGGCTCATACCTAGACACTCCATCGCCTAAAAGAATACCCTAATTATCTGTGTAACCGAATAGAATCATAAATTCTATTAAGCTTATTGGGGTATGACCACAGGCATACTGATAGTTGTCCACTGTTAACTACCTAGGCTTAAAGCATACAAATCATGGGTTTAAGGCATACGAATCACGCGTTTAAGGCAAACAAATTACGGGTTAACTTTGATTGTATCTTTCCTTTGTTCAGACTAGTTTCAGAGAATTTGGGGAGGTGGGTTTGAGCACGTACACTTAGGGTATATAAGGTTTCACAGAAACTGGTTGGGGTCCTTGGCTAAGAGGAGACTCTGCCTTGGGCCCCCCGGTGTAATAAACTGCACTCCACTATCTGCATTGTCCTTCTGAGTGAGTTTGTTTCCCAGAACATGTGGCTACACTTCCAATGAATATTCAGGGTTGAATTGACTGGTTTGCTCTCCTTGCAGTCCAAGGGACTCTCAAGAGTCTTCTCCAGCACCACAATTTGAAAGCATCAGTTCTTTGGTGCTCAGACTTCTTTATGACACAACTTTCACATTCATCCATGATTACTGGAAAAACCATAGCTTTGACTATACGAAAGTTTGTTGGCAAAGGGATGTGTTGTCTGCTTTTTTTTTTTAATGACTCTGCTTTTTCATACGCTGTCTAGGTTTGTCATAGCTTTTCCACTATAGACGTACCTTAAAATGTTTCTAGGCTTAAATGAAATAACTATAGTCATGGCACTGAATTAGAACTCCAAGCTCTGAGCTTCCATTCATCTGTGCTTGAAAGAGGATTCAAAACAGAGTCTAAGAAAACTCTTGGCTGTGCCCATGGGGATCCCATTAATCCTTCCCAGGGGAGATGGGAAGGTTACTCTCCTAAGAAAAGGCATCATCCCTCTCCCAACTCAGCTGCCTGTTAAAGCAGATGGACACAGATTTAACTGGCAGCACAGAACAGCTGGAGTTCAAATGGGTTTTGGTCAGAGATGCACTTTCAGCTCATTGCCAATGAGGTATTTGCTTAAGCTGGACTGAACAAATATTTAGGGAAAACTGCTTAAAGAACATACAGTCTTATTATTCTTTGTTTGTTTGTTTGTTTCTTTTTCTGGTATTGTGGAGTCCAACTACTCTCTTTTTAAAAAAAAAATACTTATTTATTTTTGGCAGCAGTGGGTCTTCATTGCCGTGTGCAGGCTTTTCTCTAGTGCTGGCGAGCGGGGCCTACTCTCCATTGCAGTGCTCAGGCTTCTCATTGCAGTGGCTTCTCTTGTTGACGCTCCCAGGCTCTAGAGTGCAGGCTCAGCAGCCAAGATGCACCGGCTTAGTTGCTCCTTGGCACACGGAATCTTCCCTGACCAGGGATCAAACCTGTGTCCCCTGCATTGGCAGGCGGATTCTTTACCATTGGACGACCAGCAAAGTGCCCAACTACTCTTATAGGGAGATCCATATTGAGTACAGAAAAAGAAAAGAGAGCGGGAAACCTTTCTGAATCATATTGCCACCCCCAAATAACTGCTTTTGCTGATGCTCTCTCAGCCCAGGCTGATGACTGGTGTAGAAAATTTATCCCTGTGCCTGTTGGAAGGATGTTACTGAATATGTTGTTGACTGGAGAATCCTCTTCGTGACCATTCCACCCACCTCCAGGTAGACGTCTCATCTGGCCCCGGTGTCAACATTCACCTTCTCCTATACAACTGATCCTTTTTAGATTACGATCATAGTGAAATATGAAACTGAGTAGGGTTCCCTTTTTGAGTTGACTGCTAGGAAGCTCAGAATTAAACCCATGACCCTTCCACGTTTCTGGACATCAAAGTCAGCCTTGTACCCACGCTTGATTAAAGTCCTCTTTTGCCTTGCCACAGGTTCTACTTGATTGCTGATTGCCCAGCCGTGGCTCCCTCCGTTAGGTCATTGAATCACCTTGAACATAAGACTTTTTTTCTATTCATAGAGGCCTCCGTGAATCACCTGTGCAGGTCAGCCTGTTGGGCAGAAGCCAACCAGCAGATGGGGAGGCAAGGCAGTTGTGCTAATGTAGACCAGTGGCACTCAGCCTTTCACTGAGGGATGGAGAGATATTTTGTGACACACACCGGGAGCAATTCAACGCTGAGTACAGAACCCCCGCAGGTCTGCCAAGACCACAGAGCCAGCAGCTCTTCCAAACGGGAAGCTCAGCCTCTCTCCAATGACTTCTCCTCCTCTCCTCTCCCACAGGGCACCACTTTATCTCAGGCTCAGAGACCTACAGTGAACTCTTTTCTCCTTTTCTTCCAACTCCGGACTTCTCTGACTCGGCTTCTAGTGCCTGAGGGCCCAACTGTTCAGGAGGTTACATGGCAGGCATATTTAATCATTAATAAGCAAGCCCTTACTGATTAAGGACTGGTCGGTTGATAGATTCACAGTGCTATCTCAGAGAGTACCACCTGATCCCTGAAAGGGGGCTGACAGCATTAGAGATTGTTTCAAGTTGGGCAGAGGGCATCACCAACTTACCATGTACACTGGTAGCTGGCACCTCTGCCCAAACCTGTAGCTAGGCCTTAGCATTGTGTAGCCATGCACAAACTTGAACTTGACTAACAGTAAAATGTATCCCTAGTAAATGCTGCTACGGGGAACTGAACACTTTAAAACACTGAGAGACAAACATTACTATATCTAGCATCTGGTCATTTCCGGCCCTTCAGAGTATCCTTCTAGAAGTGATAATGTGAATGCATACAATTGCAGAGAGACACAGGTTCGATCTCTTGGTTGGGAAGATCCCCTGGAGGAGGAAATGGCAACCCACTCCAGGCTTATTGCCTGAAAAATCCCATGGACAGAGGAGCTGGGTGGGCTACAGTCCATGGGGTCACAAAGAGTTGGACACGACTGAGCACACCTGGCCACACTTACATACATACTGCAGAGCAACACACACAATGCAACATACATACAACTGCAGAACACAATATTAGAGATACACGCATCTTGTTATATGTGAAATACACCCAGAGTTACACTGACGTTCATAGCAGAATTATTCACGACAGATAAAAGGTGGCAGTGACCTGTGTCCATCAACAGATGAACGGGTAAGCAAAAGGCAGTGTATACATAACGAAATACTATTCAGTCTTAACAAGGAAGGAAATTCTGACACATGCTATGAGGACATCATACTATGTGAAATAAACCAGTCACAAAAAGACAATATTGTGTCTTCTTTGAGACACTCAGAGTAGACAAATTCATAGAGACAGGAAGTAGAATGGCGTTGCCAGGGGCCTTGAGAGGAGAGAATGCAGAGGTGTGTAGTGTGTAAAGAGCCTCAGTTCTGCAAGGTGAAAAGAGCTCTGGAGGTTGGCTGCACAACTACGAATGCGTTGAACACCAGTGAACTTAAACCCCCCCACTTAAGGACGGTCAAGATGGTAAACTTTCCATGTATTGTACCACAGTTTCAAAGATGAAAAAGGATTTGAAAACATACACCAGGGATGCCAAACATTTCTCCCGCCAATTGTACTCAATTGTCTGTGGCTGCCTGGGGCACCGTCTGGAGCGGGGGGGTGGGAAAGGGGGTGTTGGGATGGAGGAGAGGAGACACACACACCATCTTCGTGTTGAGGTTGAAACATTCCTATTGAGGGAAGGAACTTAGAAGTATGTAATAGGATGCCAACACCACTGAAACAATTAGACATTCATAGAAAGCTAAAAAAATCTATACAAGGTACTCACAGTTTTTCCGGATTGTTTGCATTGCACACTTCAGCATGGCCGTTGCAAACACACCGCCCACCGATGCTGATATCCTTTATGCTGTAATAATACTATAGAGCAGAAAACACAACATGTCAGTTTTACTAAGCCCTGACATAGACTTTACTAATCTTTAACGCACACCTGTACTGACCCTCTTCCCTTCCATCCTGTCTCCTAAGCCTCCCTCAGCACAAAAGGGAGCCACATTTGGATGTAACTTTTCTTACAAAAAAATACATTCCCCAATCAAATGTAATAGCACCCTGCTGAATCTGTCCATTTAAAAAAATAAAATACCCCGGCGGTCCAGTGCTTAAGACTCCGTGCAGCCAATCAGGGGACGTGGGTTCAATCCCTGGTCACGGAACTAAGATCTCACATGCCGTGTGGTCAAAAGACAAATAAAAATAGATAAATAAAATGGTACAGCAGTCATGACTAATGAACTATACTTGTTACATTATAAAAAGTAATTGGGACTTCCCTGGCAGTCCAGTGGTTCAGACTCCGCCTTCCAATGGTTCAATCCCAGGTTGGGGAACTAAGATCCCATGTGCCACATGGTCAAAAGACAAAAAAATTAAATGAAAAAAATGGTATAGTTGTCGTGACTAATGATCAAAACTTGTTACATTATTAAAAAAATAATTGGGACTTCCCTGGTGGTCCAGTGGTTAAGTCGTCACCTTCCAATGCAGGGGGCACAGGTTTGATCCCTGATTGGGGAGCTAAGATTCCACATGCTTCACCACCGAAAAGCCAAAACATAAAACAGAAACAATACTGTAACAAATTTAGTAAAGACTTTAAAAATAGTCCACATTAAAAAAAAAAAAAACTTTAAAAATAAAACTAAACTTTAAAAAGTTTTTAATTAAATGCTTTAAATGCATGAAGAGAAATTACCTTGGAAAAGAAGCACACCCTATAGCCTTTGGGAAAGGGATTGCCTGCTTCCTAGCTTCTCTCTCTTTTTTTAATATAAAGCTGAGTCCCATATAGTGCACAATATACTTGCACATTATCTATTTACCAAAAACATAATTTTGTATCAAACATCTGCCACCAACTGTATGCAGGTTCCAGGAAAGGAGAACAATATTCATCAAGATGGATTAGATACAGCGCTGAGACTGGCAAGGCCCACCAGCAGCTGTGGACGTCCGCTTGCCTACGGCAGGGTATAAAGCCACAGGTGGAGGTTCAAGCTCCAAAAGGCCAGATAGCTACAGACCCAGCTGAGGCTCATCCCCTAAACCAGTCCAGCCATGTGGGTGGCCATCTCATGGACAGGGCATATCTCCAGCATGGTGGGGGTCTCTCCACTTGTGACAATGGGTGGCACCAACTGCCAGCTCCCTTCCTTCCCTTGGCTGAAGATGCACAGGATTCAGTAAGGAATTCACGGGTCGGGGGTATAAATAATCTTTCTCACTGAGGTGATGTCACCAGCGAGGATATCTGTTAGGAAGTCTTTGAACTCACAAGGACAAGAGGGGCTTTGTATCTGTTGGCTGTCACTGAGGTTAGTCATCCTAAACCTCCCCACTCACTCCAAGTTGGGGCTCTGTTACCACCTCCTCACTAAAAGCTGTGAGGTGTCTTAGCTTCCTGGCCATGTCTTACTTAATCTGAAGACATTAACAGCCCCTCTTGTCAATACAGATAAATGCAGCATTGGCGAGCTTTCTGAGACAAGTGCACACTCAGAAGCTTTCACCACAGAAGTTTCTCTCTGCACATGGGTTAGGGCAGCAGTGGCAAGAGGGAAGCCCGCCATCTGCCTTCACTTAGCTGCTTACGTGATGCGTGTAACAGGACAGCTGGTGTTCTGGGCTCCTCGACTTAAAGAACAACCGAGACTGGGGGGTGGGGTTATATACACGGTGCGCGCCATAAGAAATTACTTGTAGGTTCATTTGTACCATTCTTCTAGGTTCCACATACATGTGTTAATATACAATATTTGTTTTTCTCTCTCTGACTTACTTCACCCTGTATGACAAAGTCTAGACCCACCCACGTCTCTACAAATGACCCAATTTTGTTCCTTTTAATGGCTGAGTAATACTCCATTGTATACATGTACCACATCTTCTTTACCCATTCATCTGCCCGTGGACTTTTGGAATAGAGACTCCAACGTGGACACAGTGTGGGAACGGGAGGGTGGGAAGAATTTGGAGAGTAGGACTGACATATATACACTGCTGCTGTTAAGTCGCATCAGTTGTGTCCGACTCTGTGCGACCCCATAGACGGCAGCCCACCAGGCTCCCCGGTCCCTGGGATTCTCCAGGCAAGAACACTGGAGTGGGTTGCCATTTCCTTCTCCAATGCATGAAAGTGAAAAGTGAAAGTGAAGTCGCTCAGTCATGTCCGACCCTCAGCAACCCCTCAGCCGCCCACCAGGCTCCTCTGTCCATGGGATTTTCCAGGCAAGAGTACTGGAGTGGGGTGCCATCGCCTTCTCCGGATATATACACTACCAGGTATAAAACAGATAGGTAGTGGGAAGCTGCTGTATACTAGGAACTCAACTTAGAGCCCTGTGATGACCTAGAGGGGTGGGATGGGGGGTGGGAGGGAGGTCCCAGAGGAAGGGGATATATGTATACATACAGCTGATTCACTTCATTGTACAGCAGAAACCAAGACAACACGGTAAACCAATTACACTCCAATTAAAAATTACTTAATAGAGAAGACTACATTCATCTAAGTGAAAAGAAATCTACATACATAGGAGTATCTTACAACCCTCAAAAAGACAAAAAAAAAAATGTGCTGAGGACATCTGTGGTGAGGCTCCAAATGTAGAAGAATGGAAACACTCTGGCTACAGTTGATCAGAAAGGCCCGGATTCCCTTGTAAATTCCACCCTCGGATCCAGTTGTAGTTCCCACATACAGCAGCTCAGAGACAGCTAAGGGGGCTGAAATTGTAGGAAACAGGCCACCCACACTCCAGAGGACTAGCCTTTTCGGAAAACTCAAAACGGTAGCAAAATTTGAGTTTTCTCTCTCCCTTCCTTTCCCAGCTCTCTGACTTACCTACATAAGAAGCCGGACTCTATAAAATAGAGCTGGCATCTTCCATTCACCCTCCCAAGTCCGGCATGCACCCCTCTCCATTCTGCCCTTTGCCCAGGGGCTGAACTTTACGGGATGATAAGGGTCTCTTTTCCTTCGGCCTCCTGCTAGATTTGACCACTGGGAGGCCCGGGGAGGGGATCAGAGGATGGGAGGAGAATGAACTAGGGGTATTGATTCTGCTGATACCCTTTGTGCCCAGGAGTCAGGGGATTCTCCTGACACTGAGAGTGAGGGATGGCCACCTAACCCTGGCAGAAAGTACTGATGTTCACCAATGCCTGTACCCCTTGCTTTTCTCCACTGCATTACCCAGCCTCCTGCATGTCCAAGGGTCCCACAACCAGTTCCTGCCAATGGCAGTGAGCTGTGTGGTTAGGAGACTCACCTTCCCTATGCTCTCTCTCTTTTCCCTCATCAGCTGACCAGGTGCAGGGAATGCAAGGACCACCTGGGGTCTGACATCCTAGGATGGCTGTGGCTCTTCATAGAAACTGACCCCATATCAGACCGTGACATGAGCAAAAACTAAACCTTTATTGTATTCATTTCTGGCACTTGGGGACTATTTGTTGTAACAGCAGACTAATACCAGGATGGCTGTCATCTTTGCCTTTCATCTTCTTTGAATATGATGATTTGTCTTTAACAGCCAAACTTCTAAACTGCATCTCATATTTCAGACAAGAACAACTCCTACGCCTCTGACACTACTGGCTGTAAAGTTTACTTAAAAGCACAGATGTAGAGAACAAACACACGAACATCCAAGGGGGAAGGGGAGGTGGGATGAATCGGGAGATTGGGATTGACATATACATACTACTAGGTAACTATGAGCGGAGAAGGCAATGGCACCCCACTCCAGTACTCTTGCCTGGAAAATCCCATGGACAGAGGAGCCTGGTAGGCTGCAGTCCATGGGGTCGCTAAGAGTCCAGCACGACTGAGCGACTTCACTTTCACTTTTCACTTTCATGCATTGGAGAAGGCAATGGCAACCCACTCCAGTATTCTTGCCTGGAGAATCCCAGGGACGGGGGAGCCTGGTGGGCTGCTGTCGGTGGGGTCGCACAGAGTCGGACACGACTGAAGTGACTTAGCAGCAGCAGCAGCAGGTAACTATGAGAACTACTGTAGCACGCAGGGAACCTGACTCAATGCTCTGTGATGACCTAAATAGGAAGGAAATCTAAAAAGCAGGGGATTATGTACATATAAAACTGATCCACTTGGCTGCACAGCAGAAACTAACACAACATTCTAAAGCAACTAAACTCCAATTTGAAAAAAAAAAAAAAAAAACGGCTTACTTGAAAGAGTTGGAGGCAATGAATTCAACAAAGTACCAAAAGCTGCTGTCCTGGCGCTGAAGAGCACTACTCACCCGCCGGGTGACGGTTGGATCTCTCTGCGCTTTGGAGATGAGGTGTCCAAGAAGGGTGTTGGTTCGGAGAAAACGCAGGCGGATGTTTGTGGCCTTGGTGAATTCCCTCAGGGCGTGGGAGAAAGTAAAGTTTTTTGCACCTGGTCGACCATTTATCAGGGACACCACAACCTAAAAGGCCCACCACACACACACATAGAGAAAAAAAGTCCTTTTAGCAAAGGCTTCCCAGGTGGCGCTAGTGGTAAAGAACCTGCCTGCCAATGCAGGAGATGTAAGAGATGCAGGTTCAATCCCTGGGTCGGGAAGATCCCCTGGAGGAGGGCATGGCAACCCTCTCTAGTATTCTTGCCTAGAGAATCCCAGGGACAGAGGAGCCTGGCGGGCTACAGTCCACCAAGAGTCAGACCTGACTAAAGTGATTTAGCACACACACAACTAAAGCTCCAAAACTCTTGGTTTCTTTGAGTCATTTGATGTTTCAAAGCCTGGGCTCTTGGGTTCTGTAAATCATTTCCTTTCACAAACCCTTTGCTGTATCCATGTTGTGGAGCTATAAACACTATGAGATGTTGGAAGTATAATGTTTAAATCTATGAAAATAAGGAAACAATTTTTGTCAAGCTGCATCAAAGAAAGGAAGCTAAAAACCTAAATGAGGTTGAAAAAAGGAAGTCTCTGAATATAAACAGTGAATGGGGACAAAGAAATCTATTCAAAACCCAGGTTTTGCTTTTATTTTTTTTATCTTTAAATTTATTTATGTATGACTGCACTGCTTCTTTGTTGCTGCCCATGGGCTTTCTCTAGTTGCGGTGAGCGGGGGCTGTTCTCTAGCTGTGGTGGGAGGGCTTCTTGACGCAGTGGCTTCTCCTGTTGCAATGCACATGCTCTGCAGTGTGGGCTCAGGAGTTGCAGCACACAGGCTTAGTTGGCCTGGGGCATGTGAAATCTTCCCAGACCAGAGATCACACCCATGTCCCCTGCATTGGCAAGTGAATTCTTTACCACTGGACCACCCAAGTTTTGTTTTAAAGCTTGAGGAGATGAAATCCAAGTCTCATTTATTAAGACATGAACCACTGACCCATCACTGGAAGATACTGTATACAGCTGCTCAAGAAAGATCTCCCTATCTAAGGAGAATGAGACTGACACCCTTTAAAGCCACTCACTTGAAACTCCATGGAATTCTCTGATGCCCACCACGCTATTTTCTCATCTTCCCTAACAATAGCCTGGCTGACTTCACAAGGAACACATGCAACCCTCCCCGACAAATGACACCGATCCTGCCAAAAAGGATCAGGGTTAGCTCTGCCGCCACCCCATCATCCCCCTACTCCTATGGGAGACAAGGTGTTTGTGAAGCAGTGGGAGGGGTCTTCACCACAATCACCAGTGATCCACTTTTTAAATATTCCAACAGAAAAGAGAATCTAAGACCTATGGGCCTTGGAGTCAGAATCCGGACTTCCCAAGAAAAATCAAAGACCTCAAATAGAATTTCCAATGTCAATTATAGTTCAATTAAAAAAAAAAGAATTTCCAGCAACTCAGTCTGGGCATCTTCAACCTGGTTTCTTTCCATCTGTTAAATTTCCTTGAAAATGCAAGTTTCACAATTATAAAAAATGTGCATCTTCATGTTCATATTTAAGTCTTATCTCTCAAGGCCTCCCAAAGCTACTTACCTCACCATTTTCCAATGGCACAATCCGGGAATATTCCGTAGTACAAAGTACATCATCATCTCGGGTGATAGCCCTGTTTGCTTCCTGCCCAAACTGTTCCAAACAGTCTACTTTAGAATCTAGGAAGGAAACGTTAATATTGTACAATAAAATATTGTCCTCTTTTAAATTTCTTAAATCTTATGTTTCTTTAAGAAAATACACAAAAAGGGAAAGACCAGAGAAGCATTTAAGATATTTAGATGGAATCTTAGAATAAAATTCTTAATTCATGAAAGAAAAACCAAGCCATTTCAGGCCACTTAAATATTGGCCACTGAAAGCCCTGTTGTGACTTTCAACAGGAATAGTCTGAAGATTTCATTCTAAATCTTCACTCTTCCTTAGACAAGTTTACCCTCTAAGGAGCATTCCTGGAAAACCTAATGCCTTTATAGCAAGATTCCGGTCCACTTCAATTCATCACAGGGTTCAGACACTCAGACATTCTTCATTAGTGAAGATGACAAGGTCAAGGTAAGTAACGTGAAAAGGCAGGATCCATAAAGATGGAACTTACTTCATAGTTCTACATAAAAGGAAATGGAATGAAGCTCTGGCCCAGTTACAGATACACTGCATACATGCATGCTAAGTCGCTTCAGTAGTGCCCCAAGTCTTTGCAACCCCATGGACTGCAGCCCATCAGGCTCCTCTGTCCATGGGATTCTTCAGGCAAGAATACTGGAGTGGGTTACCATGCCCTCCTCCAGGGGATCTCCCTGACCCAGGGATCAAACCTGCATGTCTTATGTCTCCTGCATTGGCAGGCAAGTCCTCTACCACAAGCGCCACCTGGGAAGCCCTACAGATACACTGCTTCGCCCTGAATAGTAGCAAGAACCATTATCGTAAGAGGTATTTCAACCCCAGTTATACATGTGTATCCCTGGTACTCACGCACACATGCTTGAGAAACGGATGTTCAGAGGGTAAGCTAGAAAGTTAAAACAGACCAGCCCCTGATGCACCACACTGAAAGGGTAACTTTCTAGTTAAACCTACAGTCTTGATCTGCTGTAAATAATTCAAACCCCTCATAACATGGTGGGTAAGACTACTTACGAGCAAAATATTGCCAAGGTGAGTAGGTGCTTCCAAAGTCAACAGATCTTTCCAAGACCCAAAGATCAGGGCGAGGAGAATTTGCAAATTTGATTAAAACATAGGCCACCTGGAAAAGCTGATAGAGCAAAAGATAAACAGTTATTCAACTCACTTTGTCTATTCAAACCCTCCACCATCTCTATGGGATGGTGGTTCCCAAGCTGGCACATCTAGCTGCACCCCTCCCAAGATCCAGGCCCTATTTCTAACTGCTGACTGGACCTCTCCAGCTTAACATTTTCACACCCCAAGTCATCATTTTTCTTCCTCCACTGAATCTAGACATTAATCTTTGCCACATCTTAATCATTATACCCTTGAATTTCAACCAGCCTGCAAGGCATCTTCACGTCTGTACATTCAGAGATGTCTGATGTCCAACAACAGTCATCATGTGCTAAGCTCTTCCAAGACCTGGAGAAGACAGTACAGCCCTAAGCATCTCCCAGGAGTGACATGGCCCTGGTCCAGGTCTTGGAGAGCTCATGGCTGCAGGATGAGACCTGAGCAGCTGCATGTAGAGAGGAGCATCTCCGACTCCTGTGTCATCTCCACTCATTACCTCTTCTCCTGATTTCTCTCCCCCTCATTGATTTTCTTGCTCATCCTCATCACTCTTTGCTCGCGGCCAGGACAGTGCCAATGTATGAAAGAGATGAAGTGCAGCATTGGTCCAGATTCTTTAGCCTCCCATCCTGGAACCCCAGCATGCCTCAGTGATGGACCCCAGGAGTCCTTGCAGGCTACTTCTGCCCCTGCCCTCAAAACTCATCTGGCTTGCCTGTGAACCCTGAGAATCTATGTGTTTATCAAAGAGCCTAGGATGACAAGGAACACAGGTGTTAAACAAATATGCTAACATGTTAATGAGTGAGGATTATCCCCACCCCCCATACTCCCCAACCCCAGGGGACAGATTCAACAGTGACTTTGAGAACAGAACTCTGCCAGCCCTATTTGATAAAGTAAATTTATTTAGCAGGCCAATGGACCTTCCAGAATCAGGCAAATTGATGAGGACATAAATGCAAAAAGGCTTGAAGTGCAAGAGAACAGGAAGGATTTGGGCTTAGATTAAAAAAAAAAAAAAAGCCTAATAATCTCCATATATTAGTCCTTTGATGCATATGAATTTATTATTTTGGTATAGCTGCATCTTAATAGAGGCATGACCATGGACAAGATTATCACCATTTAGCCTTGCTCTTCTCGTCTCCTAAACAATTCCAATTTTCTCATGGGTTCCTGCTGGGAGTGAATAGCACTCAGCACTGTGGCTTTCTGCAGTGGGCTTCCACAACTATCAGTAGAGTGGACCATGAAACTGGACCACTAGTTTTCAAGTCCTAACTTCACCACTGATTAACTTTGGGACCTTGAGCAGAGGAAAAAAAAAAAAAAAGAGGACTCTGCCACCTTATAAACTGGCCCAGTAGAGCCATTTCGATAATGAGTTCAACTAGTTAGAGAGGGAGGCAGTACTCAGACCCTGTGGGACCCTTTGACTCCTTAGGGGGTGGGAAAAAACCAAGGGATTTCATTTTTATATTGTTCACATATAATAGTATGGTAGGTGTCATTTTTTTTTAAGTCTCAGAACTAGTAGCTAATTGTAAATGTTCTAAACTCAATGTCAAAGCCAAAATTTCTAGGATGATGATTCTCAAATTTTAGACTCAGAACACCTTAACATTTTTAAAATTATTGAGGACTTCAAAAGGCTTTTCTTTAAGTGGGCTATGACTGTTAATTAATAAGGACCATATTAAAAATTAAAGCTGATAGAAATTCAAAATATTTTTATTATGCATTTAAAATAATAAACCATTGCATGTTAACATAAATACCATATATTATGAAAAATACCATATATTTTTAAAAGCATAAAAAAATATAGTGAAAACAGTGGCTTTAATTTACATCCTTAAGATCTTTTTGAATGTCTGCCTTCATAGAAGACAGCTGGATTCTCATACTTGTAATATGTTTTGGTTGAAGTACTGGAAGAAAATTTGGCCTCACATAAATCCATAATAGGAAAAAGGACCTCCTAGCTTGGGGACCTTCCTGAAAGGTCTCAAGAACCACACTTTGACTCCTGTGTCATCTTCACTCTTGGTCACAGACTATCCTTCACTCTAAGATGTCCGATTTCTTTCTTCTCTGTGGAAGGAAGAACTGTCATACCAATTACAGAAATCCTAAGTTCAGTTGGTTTAGTCCCAAACACTTGTTCTTTGATCTTGGAAAATCTGCTTCATGGGTTCAGATTAACATTTTCAGATTGTCTACCCATCCTTGGAAAAAATGATCCAGTCTCATGGAGAAAAACTAATTCAGAATGGTAAGGTACTCTAAAAACCATAAAGCAATCCCTAAAGATAGGAGAAATAAATTCCAGAAGACATGCACCATTATTACATATTGAAGGAATTCATAGGAAATCTGAGAACTCCCAGTTTGAAGAATCATAACAGATATATTTCCCTTAAAAATGACACATCTTGGGACTTCCCTGGTGGTCCAGTGGTTAGGACTCTGTGCTGCCAATGCAGGGGGTGGGGGTTTGATCCCTGGTCTGAGAACTAAGATCCCACATGCCATGCAGCACAACCCAACCAAAAAAGTGGCACATCTCTTAGATCACATCAAGAGAAGACTGCTTTTAGATATGTGAGAAAGAGAGAATACAAATGCAACATTTCAGGATAGAATAATAATTTAAACATTCTTAATCTCTTCCATGAAAATACTATAATCATAGCATGCCCCCAAGACCCTATTTATTCAATAGTGTATGATTTAATGGTTTCTGGTGACTGCAGCCATGAAATTAGAAGGCGCTTACTCCTTGGAAGGAAAGTTATGATCAACCTAGATAGCATATTCAAAAGCAGAGACATTACTTTGCCAACAAAGGTTCATCTAGTAAGGCTATGGTTTTTCCTGTGGTCATGTATGGATGTGAGAGTTGGACTGTGAAGAAGGCTGAGCGCCGAAGAATTGATGCTTTTGAACTGTGGTGTTGGAGAAGACTCTTGAGAGTCCCTTGGACTGCAAGGAGATCCAACCAGTCCATTCTGAAGGAGATCAGCCCTGGGATTTCTTTGGAAGGAATGATGCTAAAGCTGAAACTCCAGTACTTTGGCCACCTCATGCGAAGAGTTGATTCATTGGAAAAGACTC
>NW_011495057.1:3219469-3237669 GCF_000754665.1 Bison bison bison | reverse complement strand
ACAGAGGATGAGATGGCTGGATGGCATCACTGACTCGATGGACGTGAGTCTGAGTGAACTCCGGGAGTTGGTGATGGACAGGGAGGCCTGGCGTGCTGCAATTCATGGGGTCGCAAAGAGTCGGACACAACTGAGCGACTGATCTGATCTGATCTGATCTGATATTCTAGGTACCATATATGTTAACCATCTCACAAATATTCTCACAATAAAAGTGAAATTTCATGAATTCCATTTTACGTGAGGAAAGTGTGACTCTGAGAGATGAAGCAACATGCCCACATTTTGCAGGTGTAAAAATCTAGCACTTTTGTATATTCTACTCACTGATAATTAGCAATGCCACCAAACCTGATCAATCCTTATATTTGATCTGTTTCATCTTGAGGGAAATAACTGTCAAAGAAGCTCTAAACATCATTATTTCCAAATAGGCTAAGATTCCATTACAGGGAGCCAGGAGGTAGGGAGCTATGTGATAATACATCTTGATGGATATTTGAGTACATTGGTTTTCCAAAGCTGCACTTTCTGCTACCACAAATTCTCATCAATGAAATAGTGTTGGTGGTTCAGAGGGAACCTCTCTGTTTTGCTTCATCCTACTCTGAGATAATGCGTGATTCCTTGAAAGCAGCATAGCATTTAAAAATCTGACATTGAGGGAATTCCCTAGCTGTCCAGTGATTAAGACTCTGATCTGCCAATGCAGGGAGCATGGGTTTTATCCCTAGTCGAGAAACTAAGAACTATAAGGGCTTCCCTCATAGCTCAGTTGGTAAAGAATCTGCCTGCAATACAGGAAGACCAGGGTTCAATTCCTGGGTCGGAAAGATCCTCTGGAGAAAGAAATGGCAACCCACTCCAGTATTCTTGCCTGGAGAATCCATGGACAGAGGAGCTTAGCAGGCTATAGTCCACTGGATTGCAAGAGTCGGACATGACTTAGCAACTAAACCACCATCACCAAGGTACTAAGATTCCACATGCTGAGTGGTGCGGCCATAAGATTTTAAAAAATAAAAATTAAAAACTCCCACATCTAGCAAGGGAAGACATACCACAGTATTCCCTGAGCCTTCCACGCAGATCTAGTTTAATAAGTCCTGGGATTCCATCACGTACCCACAGGACTTTCCACTCCAAATGTTTCCCTCCCATTTTTGTCTTAGCCACTTAATTCTGAGATGCCTCAGCACCTGTTTCTGTGCCCAGACACTGGGAGGCCACATTTCATTCTTTCTGAGTCCATTCGCAAGGACAGACTCTGCTTCTCTCTCCCCACCACTGCGGTTCAACTTGCAGTGGCTTCCTGCCAAGCTCTCCCGCGTGGCCGCCAACTTCCCCTCAATGTACAGATTCAAGATGGCACTGAGAGGCAGCCTCCAGAGTGGGTTCACAGTGGGTTCACGTATGTTAAGCCAACAGGTAAGGACTTATTCTCTTCTACTTGATAGTTTTAAACACTGTGCCTTCTAAATGGCACCTTCTGTTAACCCAAATTATCAGTTACTTATGATTGCTCTTTGATCACTCGAAACACTTCAAAGCAGCATGAGCGACACTTGAGACTCACGGATGTAAAGGAGGGCCCTTGGTGAAACGAGAAAGCGCCAGGCTATGGAGTCACTCGAAGCAGAAAAGAGAAGGCCACTTTGTGCATTTTTGAAGAAATAACATTTGGGAGATAAAGTAAGGAGGGAGAAGTAACCGACAAGGACTGAGTTGTCATTCTTTCTCCATGTGTTTATGAGAAAAGCTAAGATGGCTTGAAGGTTGCTGATGAGCATTAGGTGGAGGTACAAAGTAGTCTTTTAAATAAAGTTTAAAAAAATATATTTATTTGGCTGCACAGCATCTTAGTTATGGCATGTGAACTCTTAGTTGCAGCATGTGGCATCTAGTTCCCCAACCAAGGATCAAACCTGGGCCCCCTGCAGTGGGAGTATAAAGTCTTAGCCATAGGACCACCAAGGAAACCCCTAAATAATGTTTTAATGAAGCAGATAATAATCATAAGAAGGCATGCATGCTCAGTCCAATTCTTTACAACTCCATGGATTGCAACTTACCAAACTCCTCTGTCCATGAGATTCTCCAGGCAAGAATACTGGAGTGAGTTGCCATTTTCTCCTCCAGGGGATCTTCCCCCAACCCAGGGATCAAACCTGAGTCTCTGGCAGTGACAAGCAGATTCTTTACCACTGAGCCACCTGGAAAGCTACGGCCCAAGGCACTTTGACTTAAAAGCCTTCAGGGAGAGCAGGTGGGATGAGCCAGCCCTGTCTGATCCTCATGCTCATCACCCTGAAGCCTCTGAGACTCCAGCTCCTACAGCCCAGCACCTATTCATTTCTCCCCAGATGCCGGCAGTAGGTGTTCAATGAATGCCACGAATGAAGGGTGGAGTATTAAAGTTGTGCAGTCACCACCTAGTTTGGGGGGTAGGGGGTGGGCGCTCATTGGCAACACAGACAGAGGTAAGCCCCAAAGTGTTCTCAGTAGTGGCCTGCTAATGGCAGAGAAGAATCAATTTCCAGCAGCAAATCTCTGATCCACCAGTCCTGTGACTCTTAAGTCCATCACTGAAGCACTTTGCAATTTTATTTCCTTGTCCATAAAATCGTAATATAAAACAATCATGCTGCTGCTGCTGCTAAGTCGCTTCAGTCGTGTCTGACTCTGTGCGACCCTATAGACAGCAGCCCACCAGGCAGCCCTGTCCCTGGGATTCTCCAGGCAAGAACACTGGAGTGGGTTGCCATTTCCTTCTCCAATGCATGAAAGTGAAAAGTGAAAGGGAAGTCACTCAGTCGTGTCTGACTCTTAGCGATCCCATGGACTGCAGCCTACCAGGCTCCTCCGTCCGTGGGATTTTCCAGGCAAGAGTACTGGAGTGGGGTGCCATTGCCTTCTCCAATAAAACAATCATACAAGATATTTAATACATAGGTGAGGGACAAGAATATCCACTTCATACAAATTTTACATTCTCCATTTTAAAAACCACCATTAAGCTCTGTGTCATATATCTGTTTTCACATGACATTCCCACTAGACTGACATCTCCGTGTCTTAATCACTCCTGTTGCCTCAGAGTAGGTGCTTAATATATGTCTTTGAATCGAAATGAAATTTATTAAATGGGACATGTGAAATTGTAAAATATTATGCAAATGTATTAAAAGTCACATCCAAAATTAACTTCTGACTCAACGAAACAGGAACCTTCCTTCAAAAAAGTCTAAGATATAATGTGAAATAAATCTGGTATCACAGTTTTATAATTTGATAAACATTGCTCCACAATGCAGCATTTCCTGATTGGCTTCTTCCAACTTTCTGTTTTGCATAATTCTCAAACCTACAGGAAAGCTCAAAGAACAGTACAATAAATATCCCTACCAAATGTTAATATTTGCCACATTTGTATTTTCTCTCTTTCTGTGTCTGCACACACACATATACCTTTTTCTAACCTTTGAAAGCAAATTTCAGATATCATTATGATTCAACCCTAAATATTTCAGCATGTATCTTCCAAGAACACAGACAGTTCTACATAAACAACATTTTGATGCCCATCAAATTTTTATCATTTAAACAAAAATCATATATCATCTTGAATTGGATATTTGAGTTTCCCTGATTCTCCTAAAAATGCCCATTGTATTTTTCCAATCCAGGATGCAGTCAAGGATTATGTATAGCATTTACTTGTCAAGTCTCTTGTCTCCTTTAATCTAGAGTGGTTCTCCCGTGATTTTTCTTTTATGGTACTGACATCTTTCTATCACAGAAATGTTCCCTTATCTGAATGTGTCTGATTATTTCCTCATGATCTGATTCAGGGTAAACATTTTGGCAGGATTACTGCCCATGGGACATCCTTTTCTCATGGCATCATGCCAGGGGGCACAGGATGCCAGGCTGTCCTCTTAACACTGATGCTGTTTGACCACTTGTTTAAGATGTCCACCAGATTTCCTAATTATAAAGTTACCTTTTCCTGTGTCATTAATAAGTTACCTATAGAGAGACATTTTAACACTTTATTTTAATTAACTGAATTACAAATGTTCCTACTATCTATGTAAAAATACAAGTAAGAGTCATGAAAAAATAAGCCCCAAAATCCAGAACCAAACAATTACGTTTCCTTTGAGGCTCACGTCCAGTTGAAAAATTTATCGAATGAGCTACTGTTATAGATGGATAGGGAGGCCCGGCGTGCTGCAGTCCATGGGGTTGCAAAGAGTCAGACACGAATGAGCAACTGAACTGAACTGAACTGAATGTTATAGAAACTTTTTAATTGGGACGGAAAAATGCAGGTCAAGTGGAATTAAACTCCGTTTTAGTAATCTTGTTGGAAAACTTCTTACAAAATGAAATACAATCCCCATTAAACAATCAAGTCCAGTGACGAAAATACGGCTCTGCTGGCCTGAAACAGATCCTTTTAATCCTGGTCCAAACAGCATGTCTGCCAATGGCTTGGCGAGGACATTTCTTTCTTGTGGGTTTATCACCACCCTGCCCTATGAAGTGCAGACCTTGGCACCATCGGAAAGAGGGTGCTTGGGAGGAAAGTCACTGTGTCCCTCAGCTCCTCTCACTGTTTCCCAAAAGCACCTGCTCCCCTTTGAGGGAAGGTAGAGCATTTTAGAAACTTAAAGCAAGGGACCTAAGAGGTCCCAGATCAGTCTCTCACCCCGGGAAAGAACCTTCACCCTAGAATCTCCTTTTAAGAGAAAACGCATTGCATTGCTAACAAGTTCTGGCCACTGCATGTTTCCTCGCTGTCTTGAAATTTTTTTCTCATCATTTCTCCTCCTATTCTTTGAAGCAGCACAAATTTCTACCATGTATCCCACATGACCGCCTGCCCAGAATTTAAATACCAACAACACATCTTCCTAGGTTCCTTTTAAGGAATTAAGATTCAAGTCACCAGGAGGCAACGATTAGGGTAGGAAGTGGGAAGGAAAAGAGAATTAAAATATCTCACTTCCTCATTAAGAATAACTACAATAACCCCATGCAATAAAGCCCTGAGCCAAAATACAGTCTAAAGATTTGGATCACTCCAATAACTTGAAAAATGACAAGACTGCTATTTTTCAGTGGAAGATTTCAAGAAAAAAAAAATCAAAAGGCAGGGAGAAGGTGAAACATTTGCATCTATATGTCATGATTGATGAATTCTTAACTCTGGAGGAAAAAAGTGATTGAAGACATATAGCATGGTTTTCAGTCCTTATAGATGTTAACTATTCAATATTATTTCCTAAGTAGACTCAAAGGGTAGAGTTTGAAATTAACATATGTTACTCAAGAGCATTTTGTCACAACTAGAAATTTACAGATAGATTTGGTGGTGATTTTAAATAAGCTGAGGATTGTATAGTCCATGGGGTCACAAAGAGTCAGACAGGACTGGGCGACTTTCAATTTCACTTTTTTTACTTTCCATGGTAGTTCAACTGGTAAAGAATCTGCCTGCAATGCAGGAGACCCTGGTTCGATTCTTGGGTCGGGAAAATCCTGTGGAATAGGGATAGGCTACCCACTCCAGTGTTCTTGGGCTTCCCTGGTGGCTCAGCTGGTAAAGAATCTGCCTGCAATGTGGGAGACCTAGGTTTGATCCCTGGGCTGGGAAGATCCCCTGAAGAAAGGAACAGCTACCCACTCCAATAGTCTGGCCTGGAGAATTCCATAGCTCATGGGGTCACAAAGAGTCAGACATGACTGAACAACTTTCACTTTCACACTTTCACTTTAAATAAGCTGAAGCCCTTTGGAATCCAAGAACTGAGCTCACCTTCACAATGAAGTCCAATATTTTATCCAACTCTATTGCTACACTGAACTCTCGGGGAATTTTTTTGTCCAGGACTTGATTCTCCCTGTAAAACTTACTTTCCCTCATTCACACTTTTTTTTTTTTTTGCTAATTTATAATAAAATTGAGGATGACATTTAGTTCAATCCCTGAACCAGTAAATAGCACTGGAATTTGTTTGAGAAACTATACAGGACAAGGGAAATGATAATCATGTTCTTCCAAGGCAAAGAGATTGAAATAACTCAACTTCAATAATCAGCAACCACGGTATCTAATTTCTCCTCGAATCTACATTTTTAAACTCCACAACTCCTAAAAAAATACTGATTTCTACATATGACTTATACCATGATGAAGTTCAACAAAGTATTTCTCAATGATTATGATTTACTGTAAATCAGATTCTAAACGATGTTATTTATCATCATTTTTCATAAACAAGTCCACACCCTCCATCATGTTCCAGTCCTCCCCTTTGCCAATATTTTTCTCACTAGAATATTCTTGGGACTTTCCAAGACTACTCAGCATACTGACTCAGCATATTCCTTTTTTATTAGTCTGCATTTTTATGGGGGGAATGAGCTTTAGGCTGATGAAGCCTAAATGAGCTTTAGGCTCATTTCAAGTCAGTAGCTAAGACTTCATGCTTCAGTGCAAAGGGCCCAGGTTCGATCGCTGGTCAGGGAACGAGATCCCACATGCTGCAATGAAGATCAAAAGTCTTGCATGCCAGGGACCCAGTGCAGCCAAATAAAGTAATAAATATTTTTAATATTATTTTTTAAAAATGAGTATTCTCATTTCTAGCCTGCATTCAGAATGCTCCTTTCCTAAATTTAGTTGTCACATTTCTTCCCTTCTCCTTCTGCTACATCTTTCTTAAGATACTAAATCAGAGTGTTGCTGTTGCTGCTGCTGCTGCTAAGTCGCTTCAGTCTTGTCCGACTCTGTGCGACCCCATAGACAGCAGCCCACCAGGCTCCCCCATCCCTGGGATTCTCCAGGCAAGAATATTGGAGTGGGTTGCCATTTCCTTCTCCAATGCATGAAAGTGAAAAGTGAAAGTGAAGTCGCTCAGCCGTGTCCAACTCTCAGCGACCCCATGGACTGCAGCCTACTAGGTTCCTCCATCCATGGGATTTTCCAGGCAAGAGTACTGGAGTGGGGTGCCATTGCCTTCTCCCATCAGAGTGTTACCTAAGGCTAAAACCATCCTTTTGGCTGGGTTTCCAATGCTCTTACTAATGGTAGGGCACTTTGGAGACCTTTTTGACAGCAGCTGTGCTTTTCTGTAAGGAATAATGCTGGTCACTGAAATTGACTCAGCATATTCATTTTTGTTAGTGAGCTTTTTTTTTTTTTTTTTTTTTGGAATGAGCTTTAGGCTCAAGTGTCACTTCAAATCAGTGGGGCTATAGATTAAATATTCATCTTAGAACCTATTCTTTGGCCTAAAGCTGTCTTTACTTTCTGAACATGAAATCCGCTAGAATGGCAGTTCTCAACGTGGATGGTATTGCATCTGGGGTCTTTTATCGGTCGTCATTGTGTGCTCATGCTCAGTCACGTGGTCGTGTCTGACTCTTCGCCACCCCATGGACTAGCCCACCAGGCACGTTTGTCCATGGGATTTTCCAGGCAAGAATACTGGAGTGGGTTGCCATTTCCTCCTCCAGGGATCTTCCTGACCCAGAAATGGAACCCGCATCTCCTGCATCTCTGGCACTGGAAGGCGGATTCTTTACAACTGACCTGTCAGGTATTCACAATAACAAACCCCAGTAAGGAGAAAGACTATGCATATGAAGAGACATCAACCTCCACCCTGAGAAAGATCATGGCCAGGTCTGGGTAAGGAGTCTGGACAAAGGGACCTGACGGAGGTTTTGTCTTTTGCTTGTTGGACTTCTGAGGATCCAAATGCCCTTCCCACCATGTGAATCCTTCCCACCTTACGAATCCTGCTGGGAACAGAATGCACTGCTCCCTTTAGAAGCTGAAAAATGCCAGTTTTCCAGCTCCCTTGACAGGTAAGTCAGCACGGATGCCTGATCCAATGTCTCCTTCCAAGATTTTGCATCTAGAGCAAATGATACCAAAAAGCAGGGACACTGAAGAATTGTTTCTAGAAGCTACAAATATGGCAGCCTCATCTGGTTGGCTGGGGAAGTGAGGATGCCAGCAGGAATGTACCGAGTCCAGAGTCCAGGCTCCAGGCTGACCATGGCCATCACCAGCCGCAGCCTCCAGCACTCTGTGGTACTGACTATGCAGCCTCCTTGGTTTCTGCCCATTTCCTGAACCTGATTCTCTGAGATCCTCAGACCCCCTTCCCACTACCCCACATCCTCTCCCTCCACCCTCAAAGGTGACTCTTTCACTGGTAAAATTAAGACTATCAAAAAGGAATCCCTTGCCTTCCCATCCCAAATCCATGAGCACACTTACATCTGCACAGCCCCCTCTTTCCTTCTGGACCTATAGAGTAGGAGCCTTCCCACTCCTCTGCAAAAAGGCAATCCCTCCCTCTGCTCGGATCTCATTCCCCTCCTGCCTTCTGTTGGCTCCTTCCCATCAGCTTTTATCTTATGTATTTATTTTTTAATTAAACTATAGTTGACTTACAATATTATATTAGTTTCACGAGTATAACATACTGATTCAACATTTTTATAGATTATATTCCATAGAAACTTATTATAAAACATTGACTCTATTCCCTATGTTACATGTCACATCTTTGATTCTTATTTATTTAATACCCAGTAATCTGTACCTCTTAATCCTTTTTCCCTATCTTGCCTCTCTCCCATCCCTCTTCCTACATGTAACCACTAGTTTACTCTCTGTATCTGTGAATCTGTTTCTATTATATTTGTTCATTTGTTTTATTTATTAGTCTCCAATGACTAATGAAAACATAGAGAGGCTTCCCTTGTGGCTCAGTGTAAAGAATCCACCTGCCAACACAGGAGACATGGGTTTGATCCCTGATCTGGGAAGATCCCACATGCCAATGAGCAACTAAGCTTGTGGTCTAGATCCTGGGAGCTGCAACTGTTGAAGCCCCCACACCCTAGAGCCCGTGCTCTGCAACAAGAGAAGTCACCACAATGAGAAGCCCAAGCACCACAACCAGAGAGTAGCCCCTGCAGCAATGAAGACCCAGCACAGCCAAAAATATATATACAAATTAAAAAAAAGGAAACATAGTATTTGTCTTTCTCGGTCTGATTTATTTCACTAAGCATAACACCTACCAAGCCATCAGTTTTCAAATGACTCTTCCTCTGAAAGTCAAGAAAATTTCTCTCCTTCCATCCAAACCCTCCACCTACCTCCTTCCCCTGGAGGCAGCCCATCCTGCAAAGAGTGGAGCGCTGACTTGTCCCGCTTCCTCACCTCTCCTCCAGTTCACCCAGAATTCAGTTCTCAGCCTCCTCTAACCTCCCTCCACACTATGTCCACGTTACATCATGGCCCAGACTCCTCACACAAACTCCAGACCCAACCATCTAGTTAATCTCCACTTGAGACATCTCACCCCCAGCTCAGCTCAACTTGACCCAATGGCAACCTCGTCCCTGTCCCCTGGAGCCTGCTAACTCCCGTGGAACCCATAGGTTTCAACACAGCCTTCCCCTTCTCTGGTCTGCGTTTGATGCTTCCTGGAACTCTGTGCTCTTCCTTTAAAATGCCCATCACAGGAGAAATTAAATAATTACTCCTGCGGGAGTACACATAGCCTGTGGATACAGGATGTGAGCTTGATTATCCTGCCATCTCACGAACTGCAACAGGAACACCCTGACTATATGGAGCCACAGGCCAGGGCAGGGCCTGCACTTGGCCCAGGATAAGGGTGATGCTGGTAGTCCGCCAAATCCCTAAGGATTGAACTCGCACTGTGTGCTAAGTCGCTTCAGTTGTGTCTGACTCTTTGCGATCCTATGGACTGCAGAACTCACCAGGCTCCTCTAGCCATGGGATTCTCCAGGCAAGAATACTGGAGGGGATTACCATGCCCTCCTCCAAGGGATCTTCCCAACTCAGGGATGGAACCTGCATCTCTTATTGACAAAGAAAGGACGCTCGAGTAACTTTCACTGTGATGAAAAGACGCATCCATGGGTGAACTCTCGGATCTGGACACAAGGTGTCTTCCTGTGTCCCGAACGCTCCCACTTAAAGGCTCTGGCTCCTGAGAGGACCCGGAACAGGCATCCTTCACAGCAGGGCGCACGTGCAATAAGGAGTGACACCGCAGGGAGTGGGAGGCCCGGGGAGAAGCGTCAGAGTGCAGAGGGTGAGGGACAGTGGCTGGGCGGCGGAAAGCAGTGATGGGCGTCAGGAGAGCTGGTGGGTCCTGGGCTGGCTCAGCATCGGTGGGGAATCAGGTGGCCATGGGTGACTGAGCTGAACTTCAAGCTTCAATTTCCTGAAATCCAGCTCTGGGCAAGACACTGTTAGGAACTTAGACAGGAATTCAAGCCTCAGCCAGAGGGACAAGAAGTGGAACATGGCCAGGGCAGTGGGCAGGGCAGCCAGACAGATCCTCTGCCGCAGGAGGGTTAAGCAGACGAGTGCAGTGAATCAGCTCCAGGCATGCCTGGTGGGCAGGGCACAGCACACGCCCGCTTTGCTCACTGGCACAGAAGGGGACTGATGGGGAAAAACACCTTCCGTGCCAGCAGGCACTACCCTACAGAAAAGCAATCTGGCCACCTCGCTGGAAACGAGGTCTGGATCTGATGATGGCAGATGGGGGTGAGTGGCCAGGCTCTGGGAAGGAGAGTCTGGAGCTGGAGGGAGGGTAGAGCTCCAAAGTTCCATCATCCAACCTCCACACAATGGCCTGGACCCCCCAGTTCGCAGGGACCCACTTTTGCCCCTTCTCCACTCTCTTACTCTCTTGGTCTTCCTTCCTCCTCAGCCTTTTCCCAATCTGGGGCCCCATACCCCCAAAGCTACAACAGAGAGGAGAGGATTATACCATAACGTTTATACCAGCCATCTTGCAAAAGGGGAATATGACTCTCTTATAACTACACTGGGGACTAAATGGGTTTTCAGGTATAGCTTCTGAGGTGACGCTAGTGGTAAAGAATCTGCCTGCCAATGCAGGAAACTTAAGAGATGCAGGTTCAATCCCTGAGTTGGGAAGATCCCCTGGAGAAAGGCATGGCAACCCACTCCAGTATTCTTGCCTGGACACTCCCATGAACAGAAAAGCCTGGTGGGTTACAGTCCATGTTGGTTGCAAAGAGTCAGACACAACTGAAGCAACACAGCAGCAAGGTATAGCGTAGAGCTTCTTATCTATAACATTTTTCTGGGTAAAAATGCAAAATGAGTTCTAAATATCTGATATAACTTTCAATGCACCTGATTTACACCCATATATGACTCGCCCCTCCCAGGCAATATCTTATTACACAAAATCAACCTGAAAGACAATCTTACTGATGACCACACAAATACCAACCATGAAGTGGTGAGAAGCAAAGGAACAGATACACATGCGGTACCAATGAACCTTCATAACACGAAGTGTGTGAAGAGGGAAGACACCAAACTAGACGCCACAACACATTTACATGAATTATATAGCTATACATTCATTGTATGGGCTTCCCAGGCGGTGTCAGTGGTAAAGAACCTGCCAATGCAGGAGACTTAAGAGACATGGGTTCTATCCCTGGGTCGGGAAGATCCCCTGGAAAAGGAAATGGCAACTCACTCCAGTATTCTTGCCTGGGAAATCCCATGAACAGAGGAGCCCGGCGGGCTATAGTCCATGGGTTCACAAAGAGATGAACACAACTGAAGCGACTGAGCACACACACACACACACACGTTTCAGATTAAGTAGCAAAGATATTAGAAGAGGTGCTTTCGGAGGGCCAGGAAACAGGAGTGAGGATCAGGGATGAACGGAGAAACAGAAAATAAAGCTCGAGAGGGTGCAATTCATTCATCACATGCTGTGAGCTCCTCTCCTCCAAGTGGGGACTGTAGCTCTAATATCCTCCAACAACTGCCTCCTAAGGAGATAAAACAATACAAAACTATATGGAACATCTGTTTTTAGTCATCACAAATTATATACTGCTTCCTGCCCTGGCCAAATGACTTGGCAAAAAATGTCAAGGGACCACTGGAAACGTCCACGAGCACCTTGTGTCCTGGTCCTGGGCGGCAGGAGGAGTGGGCGCTTGTGTGGGGAGGAAGGGAGATGCCATGATGGGGTGATCCTGAGTAATGTGAACACCAGCGAGCGCAGGCACCCAAGAAGGAATCCTCTTCTTGTGGTTTGGGCAGCCAGTAATGGAGAGGGCGTTTTTCTCCTCTTTCCTAACAGCTAAGACATATGGGTCCCTTCATGGCGAGACTTGCAAGGAGAAAAGGCAGCTTCCACTTGAACTGCAATCCAACTAATGGGTCCCAGAGAATAAACCCACCCCAAGTTTGGGAACACTTTCTGAGCCTGAAACTATCCACTTGGCCAGCTCAATCGGGCTCCTGCCTTACGTCCCCATGTCCTCCTAACCTCTGGCATCTTCCTTTCTCTGTGCTCCTTTCAGAATGGCGAGGTCTGTCCAGGAGCCCAGCCCGTGACTGGTCACTACCTGTAACTTCTGGTGCAGGAAGCAGGGCACAGAGGCCCAAGGATGGACACGTGGGGCTATCTCATCACCAGAATCCACGCTTCTGTTCAGGGACTTCTCAAAGGCAACCTTTGCTTTTCACTCCTCCGTTTCAGAAAATCAATATTGGAAGTTCTGTGCACCTGCCTTTTCCTTTACAGTTAAGGACTCGGAGATGGTTAGAGGGGAAGAAGAGGAGGGGTGGAGAGGGTCCTGCTGCTAAGGTGTGACACGGTGACCTGAAGACACTGGGGCCCCAGAACAACTCAAGGCTGACCAAGTGCGGTCACTGAGCTAGAAGCCTGGGCTCCGCCCCTGTGCTCACTGGGTTGCAGCTTAGTCCACAACTTGAAGCTCTGTCTGCTGGGGTTAGTGGTCCCAGCAGCGTCACGAAACAGCACAACTGAGCAGGTGGCCGTAGTCACAAGACAAGGAGGGAGGGGGGCACCTGCAAGGATTCCTCAAGTTGAACTATTAGAGTAATCATGAGAAGGAGGGAGAGAAACACTAGCATGTGTTGAAGATTTAGGATATGCCGGGTACTAATGCTTCTGTATTTCAGTAGCTTTTACAATAACCCGAGTGTATGGATACTGATATTCTATTTCATAGATGCAGAAACTAAAGTTTGCAGATGGCTCAGACAGTAAAGAATCGCCTGCATTGTGGGAGACCTGGGTTTGATCCCTGGTTTGGGAAGATTCCCTAGAGAAGGGAATGACAACCCACTCCAGTATCCTTGCCTGGAGAATCCCATGGACAGAATAGCCTGGCGGGCTACAGTCCAGGGGGTTCACAAAGAGTCGGACATGACTAAGCAATGAACACTTTCACTTTCAAAGTTTGCAGAATACATGGAATGTTCCATGAGTCGGTGACAAAACCAGGACTCAAGTTCACATCTGATTTCCAAGCCTGGGCTGTTATATGCAGTCAGCTGTATGGCCAGCCACAGGGCAGGTCAGGGAGAGCATGGTCCCTTCTTCAAGGAGTCGTTCCTCCCTGGGTGGCCCTGCCAACACCAGGAGTGGCTGTACAGCCTGACATTCCGGCCCTGTGTGCACCATGCTCAAGAAAGCCAGCAACAGGAGAAACACCAAGAGATGCCTGGCAGTGTGGACGTGTGCCCCCAACCTCCAGGTCTGTGCATCCCTAGCATAGTTATCACTGGCGATAGGAGGCTGCCAAATCCCAGACCTCACCTCCACTGCCTACCCTGCTTCTGGTTCAGCCTATCCCTGCTGTTCAAGCCCCAGGGAGGCCGGATAATGAGCAAAGTGTACTTCTGGCCAACTGCTGCTCAGAGTGTGGACCCCAGGCCAGCAGCCGGGCAGCCCTGGGAGCATCTCAGACTCTACAGGCACACCTGCGACCTTTGGAGTCAGACCTGTCATCTGAAGAGATGACTCAAATGTACACTCAAGTTGAGAAGCACTGGCCCAGCCCACAACATATATCCTTTTTCCAATCAGCTGCACATGGCCAGCACTGCTCTTTCTCCTGTAGAAACCTGGTCTCAAGTGAGTTTTAAGTCACTGTATTACCCTCCCAACAAGATTAGCCTTTTAACTGCTTGATCCTCAGCAAAAGGAATTCCAGGAGTGGGTGGGCAGCCTGCTCTACACCCTGCAATCACACCATGCTTGCAGCCGCCAAACCATCACCATAGGAAGCTGGCCAAGTTTTTCCAGCAACAAACTATGTCTTCTCCACGCTATGATCACAGACCAGTTTGGGGGACAAAATAAGAATTCCAGGTAGCCAGATTAGAAGCCATTGTGATTTGTGCAAGTCTGTCTTCTCTAGGATAATACGTTGAACAAGAAATTTCAGCAAAGAACACACTTTACTAAGCTCTAATTGTTCTCCAAAGCAAGCAATAACTCTTAGCAAGAGTAATAATGATGGCAGGAAAAGGTACGACGTGGGTGGGAAGGGGTCTTTTGAAAGAATGCCTCGAGGGGGTGTTATGAGTCATGATATCCATGCTTAGGATGAATCCTTATATATTTAGAAATGAACCCACTCTCGGCTGTCAACACACATATTATTATCCTACTGTCGCTGGAAACATTCAGGGGCAAAAGAAAAAATATTGGGGAATGAAACAGTACAATAGCTAATGAGGCCTTATAATTAAAGGATATCTTTGCTCAAGGGGAAAAGAACATATCACATCAGTTCTCAAAGGTAATAGCTAAGTAAAAGGTTCTTGGTCTGTTATGTATTATATATAAAAGGAAAATTATAAAGTGGCAATCCACTCCAGTATTCTTGCCTGGAAAATTCCATGGACGGGGAGCCCGGTGGGCTTCAGTCCATGGGGTCGCAAAGAGTCAGACACGACTGAGCACTCAGTAGAACAGATGCCTCTTCCATCAGCCTTTGATGCTTGTCATCCTGCTTGATGCTGGGCTTCTCTGTGACAATCCACTTAGAAAGAAGCAAAACTGAAAACTGAACCACGCCAGCTTACAAAGCCTGAGTTTTTATTTTCTACAGAATCTCACTGAACTTCTTAAAATAACTCAGAACTATCACCAACACTATAAAATGAGAAATAGGACTTCCCTGGTGGTCCAGTGGTTGAGGATCTGCCTGCCAATGCAGGGGACATGGGTTCCATCCCTGATCCAGGAGGATCCCCCCACACCCGAGGCAACTAGGACCAGGTGCCACACAACTGAAGCCTGAGCTTCACAACGAGAGAAAGCCCACACAGTGACCAAGACCCAGCATAGCCAGAAATAAATAAATTTAAAAAATAAAATTTTTCTGGGCTCCAAAACCACTGTAGATGGTGACTGCAGCCATGAAATTAAGACACGCTTACTCCTTAGAAGGAAAGTTATGACCAACCTAGACAGCATATTGAAAAGCAGAGACATTACTTTGTCAACAAAGGTTCGTCTAGTCAAGGCTATGGTTTTTCCATTGGTCATGTATGGATGTGAGAATTGGACTATAAAGAAAGCTGAGCGCCAAAGAATTGATGCTTTTGAACTGTGGTGTTGGAGAAGACTCTTGAGAGTCCCTTGGACTGTGAGGAGATCCAACCAGTCCATCCTAAAGGAGATCAGTCCTGAATATTCACTGGAGGGACTGATGCTGAAGCTGAAACTCCAATACTTTGGCCACCTGATGTGAAGAGCTGACTCATTTGAAAAGACCCTGATGCTAGGAAAGATTGAGGGCAGGAGGAGAAGGGGACGACAGAGGATGAGATGGTTGGATGGCATCACCGACTCTATAGACATGGGTTTGGGTGGACTCCAGGAGTTGGTGATGGACAGGGAGGCCTGGCATGCTGTAGTTCATGGGGTCATAAAGAATCAGACACTACTGAGTGACTGAACTAAAAAATAAATGGTTTTATATGAAAATACACATCTCTCAAGCTTTGAATGATCGTTGTTGCTGTTCAGTCGCACAGACCTTTGTCAGCAAAGTGATGTCTCTGCTTTTTGATACACTGTCTAGGTTTGTCATAGCTTTTCCTTCCAAGGAGTAAGTGTCTTTTAATTTCGTGGCTGTAGTCACTGTCCAGAGTGATTTTGGAGCCCAAGAAAATAAACTCTGTTACTGTTTCCCCATCTATTTGTCATGAAGTAATAGGACCAGAAGCCATGATCTTAGTTTTTTGAATGTTGAGTTTGAAGCCAGCTTTTTCACTCTCCTCTTTCACCCTCATCAAGAGGCTTTTTAGCGCCTCTTTCTATGATTCAACAGATGTTGGCAATTTGATTTGAATAATCATAACGTCAAATAAAATACATCTTGACGGTTTATTGTAAGTAGCACCCAATGTACAATTGGAATGGAAACAGTGATTATATTTGACTGTTTCAACAATATACTGCTTGTCTTCATCTATATCCCACTGTGTTTAAGAAAAAAGGGCGGGGAGGGATTTAGAACTGCAAATCCTAAAAGATGTAAAGAAAACAGCAATATGAAATTACCCAAGAGCAAAAACAAACAAACAGAAGGGGTGAAAGGAAAATTAGCAGTAGTGATGAAATCTTGAGCTCACAGTGAAGTTCGCACACAAAACAGAGGTGATGAAGGTCTAAACACTTGCACAGTATAGCCATAAATCGGCTTCCAGTAACCAATAATCAAGAGGGAAATGGGGTCCCATCCCAGTGTCTATATGTTTTGTTTAGTTTTACTTTTAATGCCCCAGTGAAGCACAATTATTTCAGGGACTAAAGGGATTTCTCAAATGGATCTTCTTAGGGGAATACTCTGGAAGGTGATGGACAACATCCTGAGTGAGGGGCACATTTCTAACCAAACACCCACAGGGGCCATAAGTTTCATGAACCAGAGCAGGGACAGATGGGAGCACCTCATGCAACATCATCACACAGCATCTCAGGCCAGCTCTGCAGCCAGACTCCGAGGCAACCAATCCTGCACCCACTGAGTGCTCAGCTGTGACCACGAGTCACAGGGTCAGGAGGCTACAAAACATCCCCGAGTTTCCGTTCCCTCTTCTAGAAAACATGAGCCTCCCCTATGAGGTTGTAGTGAGGATGAAATGAGTTAATAGTTGAAAAGCGCTTAGACCAGTTTCTAGACTAGGAAGTCTGTTAGCATTCAGTTCACATGATAGGTGCATAAAACTTGAGGTTCTTGCAACTTCCCTGATGGTTCAGTGGGGGAAAATCTGCCTGCCAATGCAGGAGACACAGGTTTGATCCCTGACTGGGGAAGATTCCACATGCCACGGAGCAACTGAAGCCCCTGCACCCCAACTACTGAGCCTGAGCTCCAGAGCCCGGGTCCTGCAACTGCTGAGCTGGAGCACCCGGAAGCCCACAACCCACTACAAGAGAAGCCGGCACAGTGAGAAGCCTGCACACCGCAACAGAGTGGCCCCGCTCACTGTAGCTAGAGAAAGCCTTCGTGCAGCAATGAAGACCCAGCTCAACCAAAAATAAATGCATAAAAGTTGAGGCTCTCAAGTCTAAACTGTTCATCTGTGAAGCAAGGTGTTATTCCTCTTGCTTCATCTTGTGAAGCAGATGTTGAAGAATTTTCTAAGACTCATAGCAGAGCTACCGCAAGGAAGAGGATGACAGAACTTCTCAGCACTCATTTTTCTGAACGTTTCAATTAATACTCTAAATGTAAGTGAGCGAAAGTCCAGCTTTTTCACTAAATCCTCAGTATGTTCCAAATTGCAAGGGATAAATGCTTTGCTCCTGCATATGTATGGCTTTTGGTGTGTGAGGGACATGTGTAAACAGAGCAGATACACTAAGGAACTTTCCGCTCATTTATTCGTACATTAAATACATTAATTCTACACACTAGGTGTTCTCTATAGAAAGGAACAGAATGCTGTTCCTTATAGTCATAACTCAACTGAACCCTCTCCCCCTCCCCTCCTTTACATTATATGTACTTTTAAAAAATGTATAGTTAATCACCTCCTCAATAATTTCCTTTCATTCTTTCAGAGATGACAGTTGGGGGACTTTAGTCAATTTCCTCCAGTCAAAAAGCATCCTTCGAAAGTCAGAGTGGGGCTTCCCTGGCAGTCTAGTGGTTAAAAATCCTCTTGCCAATGCAGGAGACACAGGTTAGATCCCTAGTCTGAGAAGATCCCACGTGCCTTGGAGCGACGAAGCCCATGCGCCACAACTACTGAGCCCACGTGCCTAGAGCCTGTGGTCCGCAACAAGAGAAGCCAC
>NW_011495057.1:3213126-3219334 GCF_000754665.1 Bison bison bison | reverse complement strand
CAAAAAAAAAAAAAAAAAAAAAGTCAGCTGATGTCACTCAAACCCCCAGCCTGAGACAGATAATCTACTAGAACAAAGGAACATTGGAGAGTTTCCTAAAGGAGATTTTTACAAAGAAGTGAGCAGGGGTGACAGATAAGAGCATCTCAGAGCCCTTTCCACTCCAGACCTGACGGGCAAGGACAGGAAGCAGATACTGGAGCTGAGACAGAGCTGTAGCACTGAGATCCTACATCAGTGGGGAATAGACACCCCTGCCTCACTCCCCTCCTGTCCTCTGAGCACGTGCTTCTGTGCACATCCCACTGGCCAGACTCTGCCAAGAACCTGAGCTCAAGGAGAATATGATGCTGCCCACTAAGGCCGGCTGCTTCAGGCCCTGAGTGGGATGGAGAGTGGCTGGAGGGAGAGAGGGAAACCATTCCGGTCACGGAGGCTCGGGGCTACACTCTGAAACAATTAGCAAACACATCTTGAACTGGCTAACCAAATCTGAGCCAGAGAAGAGACTTGCGGCCACAGAAAGGAGAAGCAGACTTCAGGACTAGCATCAACAACACTCAATAAAAATGACAGTTAATGGTCTGCTGCTGCTGCTGCTGCTGCTGCTGCTGCTGCGTCGCTTCAGTCGAGTGGTGCTACTCAAAGTGTGGGCCCCAGACTCACCCACGGAGCAACAAGGACAGAACCCAAGGGCAAGCGGGAGAAACCTTCGTAACAATTGAAAAGAAAAAATTAGCATCTGTTGAATCTAATTTTCAAATGACGCTTGTATTTTGAGGACATCCCTGGTACCTCAAATGGTAAAGAATCTGCCTGCATGCAGAAGACCCAGGGTTCAATCCCCGGGTCGGGAAGATGCCCTGGAGAAAGAATTGGCAACCCACTGCAGTATTCTTGCCTGGAGAATTCCATGGACATAGGAGCCTGAGGGGCTACAATTCATGGGATCGCAAAGAGTCGGACATGACTGAGTGACTACCTTCTTTATTTTGGAAGTCTTTAGGCTTTATTTTTCAATTCATTTTTCTATGAATTCATTTTTACTGAATTTTACAAAGGCAGTGGTCTGAAACCGTTTAGAAATGTTTGTTTTTTAAAAATGGGTCCTTTGTCACAGACACTTTGAGAGGCATGGTCTAAGCAGTGCTTCTCGAATCTTCACGTGCCCTTGGGTTGGGTGGTGGTTTGTGCAGCCTCAGGGACAGGAGGGCACCACAGGCTGGAGGGAATGACAAGAGAAGGGAGGAGAGCAGAGGCTAAGGCTGAGCACCGGCTGCCTGGGAGAGTCATAAAACGAGTCCAAACCACAGCATCCTAGCAGCCAGGGCAAGGTGTCAGCCCCGCCTGTCCTCAACACCAGCCCGTTGCAGGTCCAGCCCTGCCCAGGCCTGAGCAGAGCTGGGGAGATGCCTTCGCCCTGAAACACAGGAATTTATAAAACGTCTGCCCTTCACCCAGTCTCCCTGCCCTGACCTCCCTCGGCAGTTAAGAAGGCTACACTCTCTGTTCTCCTTGCACCCTACCTGATGTCAGCCAGGCCCTGGGCTTTGCTCTGTCACCCTGACGCTACCTGCCCCCTGGCTCTGCCCACCTGCACCCTCTGATAAGAGACCCCGGCCTGAATTCACTCAGCTGGGACCTCCAGGATGTGGTGACACAGATCCTGAATCAGAAAGAGTACACTGCATCCTTCCACCCTCCCAGGCTCCGAGGCCCTAGTGTGCCCCCTTCATCTCACCAGAGCTCCTGGGACTTCATGTGCTTAGAACCAGCCACGCAAAGATGGCAAGAGGCTCCTGGGCCAGGGCGATAGTGAGAGGCAAGGGAAAGACCCCAGCATTCACTCCGGTTATTCCATGATGTTGAGAAACTGTGAAGGTAAACCTGCGATCTCATTGTTCAGGAAGCTTAAAGCACATGGCTCAGAGCTCATCACGGACGATGCACTGAGTCAGGAAATTCCTACATGGCAGAGTCTACATTAGGGGTTTGAGAATTAAAGAGGAGTGCAAATAGCACAGGAGCTTGCCATTAAGTTAGAGAGACAAGGAGCGTGAAGCAACTCATCTGCAGGCTAAACGCCAAGGAGACCTCGCGTGGAAGACTGGCAGGAACCGTGGATGGGGTGGAGGGGCGTGAAGTTGGGGCCCCTGGTCTGGAGGGAGCTGCAGGGTCCCAGGAAGTAGGACATCCACGCTGTCTGCATCTCAAATCCACATGGGGACCAGGCTGGTGGGCAGGGCTGGAGCCAGGCAGGGAACCTGGTCCTGATGAAGCCCTAACCCTCCCACCCAGCTCCTCAGGCCACCACTCTGGGGTTGGAGGGGCGGCTGGGGACCCACATAGCATCCCTCCTGAAGGCGGGCAGTGACCACAGGAAAAGGAGGTGGTTTGGTTTGATTCCCATTTTTCTCTAAAAGAAGGAAATACAATGGAAGAATGGAAAGGAAAAAAACAAAAGTGAAGAGAAACCACAGAAACAGGAGTAGGGAGAGGAGAGGTTTTGGGAAGAAAAGAGTAAAAAGAGGATGCGTGGTGACACAGGGAGGCTCCAGGGCCACTGGCGGGAGGAGTGGCAGAGGCTCTGGGGTGGGGGTTCTGGGGGACAGTGGGCAGTGGAGAGGAGGGGCCGGGGCCAGGGCTCCCCCGAGACATTATATTTAACTCAAACTCTCATTGGAACCACTGTGAAGAATTCACGAAATTCAGTTTTTCCTTATATATGCTTGCCAATAATAGTAATAGGAAAACTGCCATGACTGAAAGCCAAAATATGCCTGAAATCATGAGTTTCACAAGGGAAGAAACAATTTTCAAGATTAGCTAAAGAATAAAAAGGTTCTTTAAAATTTTTTTTCCATTTACTGGGCATTTTCTGATTCTGTTGGCATTAAAGATCTCTAGCAGGCTGACCTCATTCCAGGAGGAGCTGGTCAGAAGCTTATATTTTGGGGGGTGGAGGATGTCAGGAAGCTCCAAGTAAGCTTTTCCATCAACACGTCCAATTCCACCGGGAATAACTGTGCCTTTTGTCATCACTGTATTGAGCTCTTCTTTATTCCCCAAAAGGAAAGATTTTCCAATTGCTTTACTGTTTTTCTAACTCTAAAAGTAATACATGTGCTCAGTGAAAAAAACACAAATATAACAGCCAACACGAATTGAGTTCTCATAGTGTGAGAGGCATAATTTTAAGAATTTTTCTCTTAACAAGTTTTTATTTATTTAACTTTTGCCCATACCTTGTGGTATGTGGGATCTTAGTTCCCTGACCAGGGATCAAATCCACAATCCCTGCATTGGAAGGGGGAGTCTTAACCACTGGACCACAGGGGAAGTCCCTTTAAGGGTTTTTCTGTATTACATCATTAATTCCTCCCAACAACCTTATGAGGGTGGTTCTAGGTTCATCCCCAGGTCTCAGATGAAGAAACTGACTCCAAGACATTAACCAGAGGGCCCAGCATCACACAGCTAGAAAGTTCTGGAGCCAGATTTGCACCCGTGTAATAAGAGTGATGGATCTGAATCACACTGTAAATTGGATTCACAGAAGAAAGTAAAATTGACCAATAATCCCTCCATCCAGAGAAAGCACTGTTAGCATTTTAAATACCCTCTTGCCTGACTTCTTGCTTTGCTCATACACAGAGATAAAATGTCATCATACCATACTATATACACAGCATACCTAAAGTTTGATTATTTTTTCTTTACACTATAGCACAAACATCTGTCAGATCAATAAAGACTCCCCCCTCTGTGGCAGCCTTCCTATGGTTGCCAATTAATCCATTCGATGCATCAATTCCCTTACTGGATGTGAGATTGCTGTTTCCCACGTTATCTAATTATGAACAATGCTCCCAAGAATATCTTTGCTCAAACGTTTTGAGCATTTATCTCCTGCACTGGCAGGCAGGTTCTTTACCACTAGTGCCACCTGGGAAGCCAAACGTTTTGAGCATTTACCTCATTATTTTCTTAGGATCAATTTCTAGAAGTATTAGTTCCATGACGAAAATAGATAACAATTTGTTAAGGTGCAAATATTCTAGGAAGCTTCAGTCCTGAGCTTCCAGAACTTTACTGAGAATAGATCGATAGATTCTTCACTCACTTGGAAGAGACAAGGCAGTGTGAGCTTATTGGAAGCCTAGAAGAGGAGAGAGGGAGGGACGTCAATGACAACTTCTCTAAGTAATAGCAGTAATAGTCTACGCCTGCATGGTGCTTCACAAGAATCAAAGCATGTTCACATACATTGTTCATAAGCATTTCCAGCCACAGCAGGGAGCCTCTGCCACACACAGAGGAGACCCTGCCAGGATGGCAGGACCCCAGCCTGTCTGGGTTCTGTGCCTCAGTCTCTTTCCCACCCTGACCATCACCATGGGACCAAAGGCTGGCACAGCAGCCTAGACCCTTCCCAAGAAGCCAAGTGGCTCTCCTCTGGTCAATTCCTAGTTCTACTTAATTCCATACCAGTACCTTGGCATGCCATCTTCCCTATGTCTTCTTAACTGCATGGCCAACCCTCAAACAGGATTAACCTTTTCTGGAAAGCACTGAGGGTTTTGGTTCTGTTTATTTTTCTCTTGGCAGCAGGAGCCATGACCCTTGGAGTTCTCGAGCAATGAACCTCATCATATATTTTCCATCCAGCTCTTTGAGAGACAAATTCCATGTGGGTTGATGGACAGCTGGAGGGTGTGGGGGCTAGCCCTCTAGTGCCTCCTCCTGGACTGTAGGCCTCATCTTCTCATGGGAGGCCAAACCCTGGTATCACCCTTCCTGACAAGAAAAACCCCTCTGACTACTCTGCAGTGGCTGTAATCCTGACATATAAGCACATGCCAGAGTCACAATAGTGCGTGACTCAGGGTGACCTGGTAAGCATCACCAATGAAGTCACAGTGACCTCTGTTCAGCACTTGATCATATTAACTTGTATTGGTAGCGAGTTTGGGAGAAAATTCCAGTAGGAAAGTGTTGCTCTTTTCTAGTACACTTTCCGTTCCTGCTTCTGATTCTTGGTTTATGTTGTCTGACTATAGTCTACTGAATGTTTGGGGTGGAAACATATTTTACTCATTTTCTGTTATGTCTGTTTTACTTGTGGTGCTGGTTAAATGCGAACTAGCAAATGTAAATGTTAGGGATATTTAAAAAATACAGCAGAGCTGTTCATGGTTAGAGCAAGACATATAACAAACGGGATAATATAAAAAGAACACTCTCGAAATTTTTCTTTCCATTTTCATCACATTTTGGGGACGAAGGACCTTCCAGGACTTTTTAAGTCTGTGGATAAAAAGAATAATATTATATGCTCCTTGACCTTAAGGACTCTTGAGAGTCCCTTGGAGAGCAAGGAGATCAAACCAGTCAATCTTAAAGGAAATCAACCCTGAATATTCATTGGAAGGACTGATGCTGAAGCTGAAGCACCAATACTCTGGCCACTTAATGTAAACCTGACTCATTGGAAAAGACCCTGCTAAGCTAAGTTGCTTCAGTCGTGTCCGACTCTGTGTGACCCCATAGATGGCAGCCCACGAGGCTCCCCCGTCCCTGGGATTCTCCAGGCAAGAACGCTGGAGTGGGCTGCCATTTCCTTCTCCAATGCATGAAAGTGAAAAGTGGAAGAAGTTGCTCAGTCGTGTCCGACTCTTCATGACCCCATGGACTGTGGCCCACCAGGCTCCTCCATCCATGGGATTTTCCAGGCAAGAGTGCTGGAGTGGGGTGCCATTGCCTTCTCTGGGAAAAGACCCTGATGCTGGGAAAAATTGAGGGCAGGAGGAAAAGGGAGCAGTTGAGGATGAGATGGTTGGATGGCGTCACTGACTCAATGGACATGAGTTTGAGCAAACTCTGGGAGACAGTGAAGGACAAGGAAGCCTGGTGTGCTGCAGTCCATGGGGTCAAAAAGAGTCGGACACAACTTAGCAACTGAACAACGACAACTTTAAGGAGCTCACGGTGTAATGGGCCTACATGACACAGCATATACAGCAAGTGCCAGGGGAGGTTTCCAGCAGGGGATACCTGAGTTACCTGGGAAAGGAGGTAGCCAGAGCAGGTGTGGAGCAAAGGTATTCCTAAGCACCATGAACAGCACCCAAACAAGGTCACAAAGCTGGAAATGTCACAGAGGGTTTGAAAGTGAAAGTGTTAGTCAGTCATGTCCAACCCCGTAGAC
>NW_011495057.1:3178333-3213026 GCF_000754665.1 Bison bison bison | reverse complement strand
TAGACTGTAGCCTTCCAGGCTTCTCAGTCCATGGGATTCTGCAGGCAAGAGTACTGGAGTGGGTTGCCATGCTCTCCTCCATGGGATCTTCCCAACCCAGGGATCAAACCAAAGTCTCTTACATCTCCTGCGTTGGCAGGAAGGTTCTTTACCTGCTGAGCCATCAGGGAAGCCCCATGGAGTGTTCAGGGAATTACAAATAGGTCCCTGCTGATGTGGCATGGAGTCTGCGGAAAAAAGCGGCATCTAGAAAAGAGACTAGTGAAAAGGCAGAAGCTAGACTGGGGCGGGGGGGTGGGGGGACTTATACACCATCCCAAGAAACTTGGACTTTATTCTGAAAGTAGCGGGGAGCCATGAAAGGAATGTAAACAGGGAGAATGACATGTTTAAATCTTTGTTTTGCTCAGGAAGCAATGAGAAAGATTGATGGGTTGATGGGTAGATGCCTGGAAAACCACCAACCTCAATCATTTATGCTGTTCCTATTGCTAGTTATCACATCTTTCTGTGCCATGAATGCCTGCAGGACAAGGGG
The DNA here is from genome assembly GCF_000754665.1 of Bison bison bison. Taxonomy (NCBI): domain Eukaryota; kingdom Metazoa; phylum Chordata; class Mammalia; order Artiodactyla; family Bovidae; genus Bison; species Bison bison. Next base: position 3,212,488 of record NW_011495057.1, on the reverse strand, counting down.
AGAGAGCCGAAAGCAGAGGCAGGGAGATGGTTTAGAAGACATCACAGGAAAGAGCTGTCAGAGGCCAATACGAGGGTCGCGGCAGTGCAGTATCAATGGAGAGAAGGAATGGGACTGCAGGATATGAAGAAGCAAGACGCACATTTTGTCCGACATCTTAGCAAGGTGGCGGTGGTCACAGTTCCTCTCCTGGCTTTGCTATGCCACCCAAGGATGACAAGAAGAAGAAAGATGTCGGAAAGTCAGCCAAGAAAGACAAACATCCTGTGAACAAATCAAGGGGCAAGGCCAAAAAGAAGAAGTGGTCCAAAGGCAGAGTTCGGGACAAACTCAATAACCTAGTCTTGTTTGACAAAGCAACATCTGACAAACTCTGGAAAGAAGTTCCCAACTATAAGCTTATAACTCCAGTTGCCATCTCTGCGAGACCAAAGGTCTGTGGTTCCCTGGCCAGGGTAGCCCTTCAGGACCTCCACAGTAAAGGACTTATGAAACTGGTTTCAAAGCACAGAGCTCAAGTAGTTTACACCAAAAACACCAAGGGTGCGGGTAAATATGCATGAATGGGTCCCACCAACTGCACGTTTTGAAAAGTAAAACTTCAGGAAGCAAGAGATAATAATTAAGTGGTAAGAAGGGGTGGGAGGAGAAGTGCAGGAACATAGAAGAGACTCAGTGAGCAGCATGCCGGTGAACTGGCTCCTGGAAAGAAGCCCTGGTGTGTAACATTGGCCAATGTCTCTGGTGTAAATGCTCCCACCCAGGGCTGATGTCAGAGCTGGGAAGAGATACACGGTATCAGCTTTCACCATCTCGAGGAGCCCCTGCAGGGCACAGAAGAGACAGCTTTGCCTTTAGAATGGTTGCTTCCTTCTAGAGCAACAGCTGGGCTACATTTCCTGCGACCTCACTAGTTAGTCTGAGTCTTTGAACCATTGTTTGGAGTGGAGTGACCTGGCCAGGATAAGTTATGCTTCAACTCTTACATGAATGAGAAATAAATCAGCATTGTGTTTAGCCACTAGAGTCAGGATCTGTTTCAATCTTAAGTAATCTTAGGAAATCATCTTAATCCATGGAGTCAATGTTGATTCAGTTTTATGGCTTGAGGAAATAGATAGATGGTGGAAAAATACATCAACTGAGAAAAAGATATTGCCAACAGGCAACATGGCCAGAGAATAAGCAGTTTTTAGTTGAGAAACTATTTCTCAGACATTATTTTCTATAACAGTGTTTAAAGTTCTTAGAATCTATCAACTAATGTACATTACCAATGTTTGGGACAGTGATTCAGAGAACTAAGCAAAACTGACATCTCAGAATTCTACTCTTGCTGTGGATCCACTCAGCTTCCTTGAGTTTTTCACACATAAAAAGAAAATGCCAGATTGTCAGATTCTCCCTAGTGTGTAAGTTGCTTAAAAAGCACTTCAAAGGCAAATTGCCACTTTAGGTTATTTCAGTAGCATTAAGGATAAAATTACATCCTCAGTAGCCCCAGAGGATTTTATTGGTCCTTGTTTTTCTCTCACCAACAAATGATTGGCCTTCAAGGGTTGAGTCTCATGATTATATGTTCATTAACAGAATATTTATTAATTACAAATTTGCTCTAAGATCTGTATCTTCTAATTATGTTATTGCTCTAAAATACTTAAATGGTGTGGCAAAGAGAACCAATTATCCTAAGTGGAACCAATGATCTAATTAACATCAGGGCCAAGGCTAGTCCACTCTCCCCAGAGATTTGATCTCACAGCAATATGCTTTCACTGACACCAGCGAAATCCAGGCCAACCCTGAATCATCCTTGGCTCATTCTACATTCATTCAACAAATATTTATTGAGCATATACTATGGGCTGAACACTATGCAAGATGTTGGGAGCAGAACATTTGTAGTGAACACAGAAAGACATCATCCTCAGCTTCCTGAAGCTTATAGGCTAGAGGGTTCCTAAGAAATATAGAACATTGGGTCAAATCCAAGAGCCATGCACTTTCTGGATTGAACTGTATTCACCCAGGGACCCAACTGAGTCAGACTCTTCATGACTCTTAGTGACCCAAGCATCCCAAGAACCAATTTAATCTCCAAAGCCCACGTGCTTATTAGGAAGCATCAGAAACTAGCCCAGGCCTTCCTCCCGTCTGAGTCAGAACTGACAAAGGTTACAAAGAATGTTTTGGATTCATCCACCAAAGTTTAATAAAAGTTGAAGAGGACGGGAGCGAGGGGCGAGCTCCTAGAAGGTACCTGCAAACTAAATTCATTCTCAGATACATCTGCATCCATGCTAAGTTCCTAAGAAAATAGGTAGACTAATGGGAAATTTCCCTGTGACCTATATTTTCTTCTTTAAAACTTATAATGCTGTTTCCTTGGTTACTCTTAAGCTGAGAGCTTTAGAAACATTTTTTCTGGATTTCCTACTTTGTTGTTATTCAGTCATTCTGTCTGACTCTTTGTGACCACATGGACTGCAGCTCACCAGGCTTCCTTGTCCTTCACTTTCAGAGTATGCTCAAACTCATGTCCATTGAGTCAGCCATCCAACCATCTCATCCTCTTATCTCCCTCTTCTCTTCCTGCCTACAATATTTCCCAGCATCAGGGTCTTTTTCAGTGAGTCAGCTCTTTGTATCAGGTGGCCAAAGTGTTGGAGCTTCAGCTTCAGCATCAGTTCTTCCAGTGAATATTCAGGGTTGACTTCCTTTAGGATGACTGGTATGATCTCCTTGCTGCCCAAAGGGCTCTTAAGAGTCTTCTCCAACACCACAGTTGCTGCTGCTGCTGCTGAGTCACTTCAGTCGTGTCCGACTCTGTGTGACCCCATAGACGGCAGCCCACCAGGCTCCCCCGTCCCTGGGATTCTCCAGGCAAGAACACTGGAGTGGGTTGCCATTTCCTTCTCCAATGCATGAAAGTGAGAAGTGAAAGTGAAGTTGCTCAGTCGTGTCCGACTCTTAGCGACCCCGTTGACTGCAGCCCACCAGGCTCCTTCATCCATGGGATTTTCCGGGCAAGAGTACTGGAGTGGGGTGCCATTGCCTTCTCCGAACAACACAGTTGGGAAGCATCAATTCTTCAGTGCTTTGCCTTCTTTATGGTCCAATTCTCACATCTATACATGACTATTGGAAAAGCCATAGCATTGATTAAATGGACCTTTGTCAGCAAATTGATGTCTCTACTTTTTAATGTGTTGTCAAGGTTTGTCATAGATTTTTCTTCCAAGGAGCAAGCATCTTTTAATTTCATGGCTGCAGTCTATATTTTACATAATTTGTTCATAGTGTTTGCTTATGCAGACACCCAGGAGGGTTTCCAAGCCTCCGTCTAGGCCTCTTTCTTCCCTGTCTTAGTTTGAAAGTGTTAGTCACTCAGTCATGTTCAACTCTTTGTGACCCCATGGACTGTAGCCAGGCTACAGGCTCCTCTGTCCATGGAATTTTCCAGGCAAGAGTACTGGAGTGGGTTCGATCCTTTCTAAAACCAACTCAGAGACAAAGACTTGGACACAGGTAGCTTATTTGGGAGTTGATCTCAAGAAGCATAAATTGGGAGACAAAGGGACACAGAGGAGGGAGAAGAGCCAGTGACTAAAGTGTTAATAGGCAGATTCCACCAAGGCCAACTGGGGCTCCATCCTGTTGCAGACACTCTGAAGAACTGTGTCCTCAGAAAGCTCCTCGGAACTGTCCCAAGAAGTGGCAGAGAAATGAGGGGATTTTCCACCAGCTCCTGTATCTTCCGGATTGAGGGTTGCCCCTCAGGGCATTAAATCCTGTACTTCCTATCTGCTCCGAACACAGGCTCAGAAACTCCCAGGGCTTGGGAAGAGCCCTCGGGCAGGAAGCAGGGAGTCAGAGGGAGGCCCTGGAGATGGTACACATGTGAACGGGCACAGGAGCCATCCTCCATGCTGCCCGCTCAGAGGGAGCTGGGGGGCTGAGGGCAGGGCTGCCCTCACAGCCTTCGCCTCTAACAAGGCCCAAGGACTGTCTCAGCCACTGTCCTGCTCCAGCCAGCCCCCTGTCCCCAGCAACCCAGCAGAATGGGGCACAATGGCATCGCTTCCCTTCATCATACCTCCAGCCTCTGAGGCAAACAGGCATTCCTTTCGAGGTTATTGGGTTGGGGGGTGGGAGAAGGATGTTTGCTTTGTCTTTATTTCTACTGTGTGTGTGTGTGTGTGTGTGTTAGTCGCTCAGTTGTGTCTGACTCTATGCGACCCTGTAGACTGTAGCCCACCAGGCTCCTCTGTCGATGGCATTCTCCAGGCAAGAGTATTGGAGTGGGTAGCCATGCCCTCCTCCAGGGGATCTTTCTGACCCAGGGATCAAACCCAGGTCTCCTGCTTTTCTGGCAGACTCTTTACCATCTGAGCCACCATAGAAGCCCTTATTTCTACTACTAATAGGTTAAAAACAGTACTCCTAGGGATGTGACAAGTTGCATAAAACCCTGAAGGATAGGATGGGGGGAGAGGTTGGGAGGCGGGGGGTCAGGATGGGGGACACATGTAAACCCATGGCTGATTCATGTGAATGTATGGCAAAAACCACTACAGTATTGTAAAGTAATTAGCCTCCAATTAAAATAAATAGATTCAGTTCAGTTCAGTTCAGTCGCTCAGTCGTGTCTGACTCTTTGCGACCCCATGAATCGCAGCACGCCAGGCCTCCCTGTCCATCACCAACTCCCGGAGTTCACTCAAACTCACATCCATCGAGTCAGTGATGCCATCCAGCCATCTCATCCTCTGTCATTCCCTTCTCCTCCTGCCCCCAATCCCTCCCAGCATCAGAGTCTTTTCCAATGAGTCAACTCTTTGCATGAGGTGGCCAAAGTATTGGAGTTTCAGCTTTAGCATCATTCCTTCCAAAAAAACACCCAGGGCTGATCTCCTTTAGAATGGACTAGTTGGATCTCCTTGCAGTCCAAGGGACTCTCAAGAGTCTTCTCCAACACCACAATTCAAAATAAATAGATTAATTTACCAAAAAAAAGCCTTACAATTCTTCTCGAGGGGCTTTTCCTATTGTTCCCTGGAGCCTGTGGGCGGGGCCTGCTCTCCTGGGGAGACTGTCCTGGCCCCGCACTGCTTCCCACCTCCTTCCCACCTGAGAGCCAGCCCCTCCCAAGCTCCTGGCCACCTTGACTTTGAGGGGAGCCCTGCCACACCCATGTTTTTCCCTAAACCTCACCCTGGAGGAGGAAAAGCAGAGGTGGATACAGGGAGTCTGGCAGAGTAAGATTCATTCTGATTCTGAAGGAAATCAAGGAGCACAGCTCAAGCCCATGGCTACACCTGCGATTCTCACAGGGGCCAGAGGTCATGTTCCACCAGGAGTCCAGAAAGAAACAAGTGTCCTTATATTCCAAATATATCCTTTTTAAAAACTGGACATCATAATTTGCTTCGAATGTCAAAATGAACTCATTATACTTGGCCAGACAATATGAAAGTTTCCAGTAAGTTATCCTGTTCTTACTCTATAGCCCAAAACTGATGAATTCTATATAATCTAATGAACTTGAACAGCCCCAGAAAATGCCACTACCTCCAGTGAATTGCAGAAATTTCTACATTTGACACTTTGTAAGGAAGGAAATTGCCCTTCAAGATCAAGCCTTGAAGGCAATGTTTTTACTTGTCAAACTGTGTTGGCAAAAAAAAAAAAAAGAAAAAAACAGTGAAAATCACCAAGTAGTCCAAAAGGCAACATGACAACGTAAACTGTCAGTACAGCACAGCAAAATCAAATTCAAGTCCTCAGTGGCTGGAAAAAAAGTGGTTTGGTAATAACAAATTCATGGCCTGTATTTTATTTCCCAACCAGGCATCAAGATGTGCACTTTCTTCAGTCAGAAAGAGAAAGAGCAACACCATAGGATATCACTTACAACCAAGGGAGAGGGGGTGGGGAGGAATAGATTCAGAATTTCGGATTAGCAGATGCAAACAAGTGTATATAGGATGGGGCTTCCTTGGTGGCTCCGTAGTAAAGAGTCCCCCTGCCAGTGCACAGGGTTGATCCTTGGTGCGGGAAGATCCCACATGCCGTGAGACCACTAAGCCCGTGCGCCACAACTCCTGAACCTGTGCTCCAGAGCCCAGGAGCAGACCACGGAAGCCCCCGCGCTCTAGAGCCTGTGCTCTGCACAAGAGAAGCCACAGCAATGAGAAGCCCGTGGACCACAGCTAGAGAGCAGCCCCTGCTCACTGCAGCTGGAGAAAAGCCCTCGTAGCAATGAAGACCCGGCACAGACAAAAACAATTAATTTTTAAAAAATCTTTTTAAAAAAAATATATATAGGATGGATAAACAACAAGGTCCTACCGTATAGCAGAGGGAACTACATTTAATATCCTGTGATAAAGCATAATGGGAAAGAATATTTTTAAAAGAATGTATATATGTATAGTTGAATCACTTTGCTATATAGCAGTAATTAAGATAATATTGTAAATCAACTATACTTCAATTTAAAAATAAATTTTAAAAAATTTTAAAAATCAAGATTTGCATTTCCTAAACCTAAAACTCATAGGTCACGATTCAGTTATGAAATCTAACCTCTCAGTGACACTTTCATGGTTAATTTCAGCAAAAAGGAGAAAATACAGATCCTATGGACAGGGTATAAGATGTGAACCCTACAAGATAAAACATGCTTACTATGTGTTGCTCCAACACAAGAGGGAAGAAACATGCTCAGTCTGACATGATGTATATTGCTTTTCCTGTCTCTAGACTTTTCTCGAGTATTTTCTACAGGATCATCACAATACTTTCCAGAGGAGCAAAAGTTAGGAGTCAGTCTATTTTAATAAAGTGTTTATTGACATTGACTTTATTTTATTCAATGAAAACTTACTTAAAAACCACTGGCCTGAAGAGGTTTTAAAATGAAGGAGTCAACTCATTCAAACCTCACAGCAATCCTACGAAGTGAGCACTAGTATCATTTCACTGTATAAATGTGAAAACTGAAGCAGAGAGCAGTGAAGTTTGTTGATCAGGGATACCTAGTAAGTAAGCAGCATACCAGAGCATGAATTAGGGTGGGTTGACCCCAGGACCCCTACTCTCAGCCACCTACAGAGCCACCTCCCAGCCAGGAAGGAGGTGGGTGGGCATCATCTGCATGAAGATGTTGGCCACGACTCATGTCTGTCAGCAACCTGAAAATTACTAAATTATCTCAATGTTGGTGTTTTATTAATTCATCTGTCTTAATTAGGGATTTTTCAATACATCAAAAGGGTACTTTTAAAAGGTAGGTTTAAAAAAAGCCTTTAGGGGAAAAGAGCAAATCCACAAGGCACTGGTATGTTCAGTAAACATCATTTAATGGGTTAAAATTCCCAACTAACTACAGAAATCCTCAGTTTAAAAAGTGATATGATAGGCAAATCTTAGTCATTACATGCAAAATCTCTACTGAATTAGTGCTAGACGGATAAGACTAAATCATGGTTGAAAGTGGGGTTATAGAGTCTTTCAAACCATGCCAGATCTTCCTGAATTATCTCTGATGCAAATTGATGATGGAAAATATTCTCAGGAGAGGCCTGATTTAACAAAACTTTCAGGCAAAAGAAGTGGAGAACCCTTCTATCATGAAACTGAATATAATACACTCATTGAAAGAAATCTCAGTAACATTCAATTTCTAGTCTGTGGGATGCAGTTCCTTTTTAAGTCTTTATTGAATTTGTTACCATATTGCTTCTGCTTTATGATTTGGTTTTTTGGTTTTCTGGCATCAAGGTATGTGAGAGCTTGGCTCCCAGATCGCCAGGGATCAAACCTGCACTCCCTGCATTGGAAGGTGAATTCTATTCGTGCTTAACACTGCAAACTCAATGGCTTAAAACACCACCATTTATTATCTTGCAGTTCTTTACATCAGGGATCTGGGCATGGTGGGACCAGGTTTTCTGCTCAGGGTCAAGGCTCCCATCAAGGTATCCATTAAATGCCTTAAAAGATTTACTTAAAGTTTGCACATGTTGTTAGCAGAATCTAGATCCTTATGGTTGCAGGACAGGTTCCCGCTTTTCTTGCTGGTTGTTGGCTGGGACCTCTCTCCATTTCTAGAACCCACTCTTAGATCTCTGCCACGTGGCCATCATCACAGGAAACTTTCCCCTTCGAGATCAGCAGGAAAACTTCTGTTTCAAACCTCTTTCTTGGGACAGGGCCCAGTCCTTTTTAAGAGCTCCCCTAATTAGAAGAGGTCCCCAGGATAGTCTTCCTTTTGAGCAACTGACTTGGGACATTAAATGCATCTACAAAATCCCTTCATCTCTTGTCATATGATACCACCTTATCATGGAAGTGACATCCATCATATTTATAGAGCTGTCCACACTCAAAGAAGAGGGGCATGAAGCATCCTAGGACCATCTTAGCCTCTCACAGGAGGACAGCTCTTAATCAGATTCCTCATGGACCAGATGGCCAAACAAGATAAAAAACTATGGTAGACACTGCTCACAGAGTCGCGATTTCCAGTAAAGAGAATGCTATAAAGATATCTTTGCCATATCCATGTTCATAGCATTATTCACAATAAAGGTGAAAGCATAAAGCATAAAGGAGAAAGCAACCCAAGTGGCCACTGGTGGATGAATAACCAAAATGTGATATCCATACAATGGAATATTATTCAGCCTTTAAAAGAAAAGAAATTTTGATACATGCTGCAACACAGATGAACCCTGAAGACATCCTGCTAAGCAAAAGACACCAATCACAAAAGGACAAACAAGGTGTGATTCCACTTATATGAGGTACCAAGGGCAGTCAGACTCACAGAGACAGAAAGCAGAATGGACAGTGTTTAATGAGTACAGAGTACCAGTTTTCCAAAATAAAAAAGTGTTAAATATTGATTTCCCAACACTGTGAACCTATTTAACACTACTGAACTGTACACTTAGAAATGGCTAAGATGCTAAATTTTACACTATGTATACTTTACCACAGTCAAAAATAATAATAAAAAATACCTTTGTCGATGATACCACTTACAATTATTATTTTAGCTCATTTAGTAGACAGGTATGGGTGTTTGCACTGTGACAGGCATTGTGCTGTGTGTTGAGGGATGCAAATATTAAAGTAAAGGGCTTCATAGTATTAGTAAACTGAAACTGAAGCTTGTTTTTAAAATAATCATTATTTCAGAAATAATCCCAGGAATATTTGTATACAGGGATAGATATATGGCTGATTCACCTTGCTATACAGCAGAAACTAACACCACATTGTAAATCAACTATATGCCAATAAAAATTAATTTTAAAAAAGCAATAACCACAGAAACAATGATTCAAGCTGATTTTCCCCATTCCAGAGGAAAGCACAACTCACCTGCCCCAGGTCCAGGGTGACGTTGACTTTGTTGTACTGCATGCCTGACGAAAGGGGAGGGCTTTGCCACCAACGCTCTGATCCATCAATTGCATTGGTGACAGGGTGTGCTTTCCTGGGGTCCTCAGAATTGCAGTAGTCACAGAACTGCCCCTGGGGGGAAAAAAAGTTCTTTTTTAATTTTTAAGTGATTTCTTATCAATTTAGTCAAACAGGTAATCAAAACAAAGAGGCTTAATACAGCTTAGACATGTCAACTGTTGAAGTTCATCATCATATTTCCAGAAGACAGTAGTAAGGCTTTCTCTTTTCCATTTCCTCTTAAACCGTATCACCTGCTTAGACCTCTGTTTATCGTGTTTCTAGGACACACATTATATTTGTCTTCCATCTGTTACAGCTGCGTTTTTATTGACCTGTGTGACACTAAGAAGAGCCTGGTGTGCTTGGGCTGCAATGATGTTCTCCTTCAGCAAATCCGTTTCAACTCTTCACATCCTCCTCTGCAAGGTGCGTGTCAGGCCCTGGGATACAAAGAGAAGCCCTGCTCACAGCCCCAGTGGAGGTGATAAGCATATAAGTAACCGTAAGGGGGTAGGTGTGGCAACAGCATAGAGCCCAGGGCCTAAGGTGGTAGACATTCCATGAGCTCAGGAAAGGCTCGGTGAAGAGGTGGGATTTAAGCTGCCTATGAGGGTGGAGAGGACGCTGGTAAGTGGCAGTGAGCAGCCAAGCGGGAAGGTGTTCCAGGCAGAGGAACCAGCACCAGCAAACACACAGAGACCAGCTGGCCCATTTAAACAAGAGCATACGGAAGCAACACTTGAAAGGTAAGTGGCAGAGATGTAGCTAGACTGTGGAAGTTGGCAGTTCATTTAGTAGGTAAATGGGAATTCATTTTTATCTGGAGTGGTTATTCATTTAATATTATCATCTCTACTGAATTCTGATTCTACTGATATCATCTCATCTTCTTACTGAATTACTCTTTTTTAGTAAGCAGATTCTCTTGATTCTATCTTGTTTTGTTTCTGAAATGAACAATTTTAGTGCCATCAGAGCTCAGATGGTGAAGAATCCACCAGCAATGCAGAAGACCTAGGTTAGATCTCTGGGTCAGGAAGATCCCCTGGAGAAGGAAATGGCAGCCCACTCCAGTATTCTTGCCTAGAGAATCCCATGGACAGAGGAGCCTGGAGGGCTACAGTCCATGGGGTCCCAAAGAGTTGGACACGGCCAAGCAACTAAGCATGTACCACCTAATAAGCTGATCATAGGCCTTTATATATTGAGTGTATTTCAATTTGTTCAAAGCCTCATGCTTACTCAGTAGTGGACTTCACATACTGAAATGCTTTGCTCCTCAATTAAATGATCTTAGAGCATAACCACTACAAAACAGGAGTTGTTGTTGTTGTTGTTGCTATTGTTTAGTTACTAAGTTGTGTCCAACTCTTGAGACCCCAAGGACTGTAGCCAGCCAGGCTCCTCTGTCCTTGGGATTTCCCAGGCAAGAATGCTGGAATAGATTGCCATTTCCTTCTTCCAGGAGATCTTTCCAACCCAGGGACCAAACCTGTGTCTCCTGCATTGGCAGACATATTCTTTACCACTGAGCAACCAGGGAAGTCCACATACAGAGGAAAAACTGAGACTCACAGCCTCTCCAGAAACATGCTGTGTTAAAAGGGTAGCTCTGCCCTGGATGAACATCTTGGAAATTAACTTTTCAATGTTCAAGGATAAATTTGATCCTGGGGTGAAGCCAAATGCATGACCAAATGCGTTCATCAAATGTGTTACAGAGGGTTTTTTCATATGTGATGATAAATTACTTACAACTTTATCTTTTGACCCTACATGAAGAGAGTTCTGTAACCCAGAAGCAGCACTGTGGGGTGAGAAGTCCCATCAGTTCATGAGGTCAGAGACCTTGTGACTTGCATTTCCCCACATCACTTCAGCCCAGCACGTCACAGAAACCCAATAAAGGAATAAGCATCTCAGGGTTTTCCAAAAATAAATTTGAGTTCTTTCTCCAAAATGTTGTTATTAATAAAAAGCATCTGTGCTGTGCTCAGCTGTATCCAACTCTTTGTGACCCCATGGACTGTAGCCTGCCAGGTTCCTCTGTCCATGAGATTCTCCAGGCAAGAATACTGGAGTGGGTTGCCATGCCCTCTTCCAGGGGATCTTCCCAGCTCAGGGAATGAACCCAAGTCTCCTGCTCTCCTTCTTTGCAAGCAGATTCTTTACCCACTGAGCTATTTGGGAAGCCCCCCAAAAGTGTAATTAACAGCTGTTTAAGCTAGGACATCTTAACATTTATGAGTATTTTTCCCTTCAGTGATTTTTATTTTTCCCATTTTCTCCCTAGAAATCATTTTACCAGTTTAATTACTTGGTAAAGGAATTAAATTATTTCTCCTTAAAGTTTATAAGGAGACATGATACAAACAAATCTTCCAAGGATGTGGATGCTTATAATCTACATTTATCTCTTTTGGCCACAAGACATGTGGAATCTTAGTTCCTCAGCCAGGGATGGAACCCACACCCCCTACATTAGAAGGCAAAGTCTTAACCACTGGACTGTCAGGGAAGTCTTGAGATGATGCTTTTTGTGTTGTTATAATTAAGAACATAACATTAGAAATAAAAGTTTTAAATCTCCTAGTGGAAAATAAAAGATAAATACTTTTTAGAACTTGGAAAGAGTTCTTAAACAAGTTTCAGAGAGCACTGACACAAAAAAAGAGACAGATCTGACTACATTAAAATTAAGAACATTGGGACCACCAACAAACTAATGAATAAACAAGATGTGGTATGAGTGTATGTGTGTATATATATATAAATATATACATAGTGAAATATTACTCAGCCATAAAAATGAAATAATGCCACTCGCAGCAACATGGACCTAGAGATCAGGTCCTTCCACGTTGCTGCACGTGGGCTGCCGTCGATGGGGTCGCACAGAGTCGGACACGACTGACGCGACTGACGTGACTGAGCAGCAGCAGAGATTATCATACTAAGTGAAGAAGTCAGATAGACAAATATCATATGGTATCACTTACATGTGAAATCTAAAACAATGATACAAATGAACTAACTTACAAAACAGAAACAGACTTCCAGACATAGAAAACAAACCTAAGGTTAACAAAGGGGAAGGGAGAGAAGGGTAAGCTGGAAATTTGGGATTAACAGATACATACTACTTGTATATGAAATAGATAAACAAAGACCTACTGTAGAATACAGGGAACTATATTCAATACCTTGTAATAACCTATAATGGAAAAGAATCTGAAAAAGAATATATACATGTATGTACGTATGCACATGCTTGCTCCTTGGGAAGAAAAGCTATGACAAACCTAGACACCATATTAAAATCAAAGATATCACTTTGCTGACAAAGATACGTATAGCCAAAGCTATGGTATTTCCAGTAGTCATGTATGGATGTGAGAGTTGGGCCATAAAGAAGGCTGAGCACTGAAGAATTGATGCTTTTGAATTGCAGTGTTGGAGAAGATTCCTAACAGTCCCTTGGACAGCAAGGAGATCAAACCAGTCAATCCTAAAGGAAATCGGTCCTGAATATTCATTGGAAGGACTGATGCTAAAGCTCCGATACTTTGGCCACCTGATTTAATGAGCCGACTCATTGGAAAAGACCCTGTTACTGGGAAAGATTGAGGGCAGGAGAAGAAGAGGGTGACAGAGGATGAGATGGTTGGATGGCATCACCGACTCAATGGACATGAATTTGAGCAAACTCTGGGAGATGGTGAAGGACAAGGAAGCCTGCATGCTGCAGTCCATGGAGTGGCAGAGTTGGACACAACTTAGCGACTGATCAACAACAATTGCTTGTACACACACAGGCAATCACTTTGCTGTACACCTGAAACATTTTAATACAATCAACTATACTTCTTTTTTTTTTTGACCATGCAGCATATGGGAATCTTAGTTGCCCAACCAGGGATTGAACTCAAGTCCCCTCAGTACAAGTACAGAGTCTTAACTGCTGGACCACCAGGGAAATCCCATGTTTTACTATTTAAAACCCATCCATCCACATACACATTAAGGCTGATCATGCAAGGACCAGTGATGAAAGCATGTCATAACCTGAGGGTTGTGAACAATCCATAATGCAGTTCTGCACCTGAGGTCAAATATTCTTAAATAACCACAAATAAACAAAAGTACAAAAACTCAGAGAAGAGGGGGACAGAGAGAGAACAAAGCGAATTCTTTACATCTTTGTGTTCAGTTATTCATCCACCCAGGCAACAAACCTGTACAGACCATCTATGCAGAATCGGAAGCTGCTTCAGACAGGTGAGAATGCTGAAAGATAAACAAGACAAGGGACTCTCCCTCTGAATTGTGTCAAGGCTGTTATTAGCCGAGTCCTGTGGGAAATAGCAAAGAGAAGAGGCTGGAAAGGAAGGAGACAAAACTGTTCAAATAAACAACAAAGAGAGTTGAGATCCAAGACTGGAGGGCCCCAGAGGACATGCCAGTGTTCACCCAGAGGTTCAAGGACTGACCTACACATTTTTAGAAAGATGGGAAAAAATTAGTCTCTCCTAGTTGCTCACATTTTTAATCATTCTCCTTATTCAAAAACCTCTTACCAACATTGTAAAGCAATTATCCTTCAACTAAAAATGAATCAATTAAAAAAAAAAAAAACCTTCTTACATATAAGACTGTGCAATTGCATTCACAGCCCAGACACTGTCTTGTTCTCAGAAACTAGAGGCTGATTACAGTACCACTCCCTACCACGACTTCTCTTTTATTGTTTGAACAATCATTCATTCATTCAACTTTTCCAGATCACTTCCAATGTGTGGAGCACTGTGTTGGATACTAGGGTAAAAACAAAGGAACAAACAAGAGGTGGGCCCTGCTCTAGAAGAAATTCAGTGGGAGAGACGAGAAGTAACTCAAACACAAGATGTCACCAGCAGGTGCTCTGATAAAGGGAGCACTGGGCCGGGAGAGGTGTGGGTGCCAGGAGAGACACGCCACGCTTTCTCCTGCTAAATCTTCACCACACTCTCAGGTTTCCATCAAACTCTTCAGAACTTAAGGACCCAGGGTATATGCCCAGTAGTGGGACTTCTGGGTCATATGGTAAATTTATTCCTAGTTTTTTAAGTAGAGACGCAGATGTAGAGCACGAATTTGTGGACACAATGGGGGAAGGAGAAGGTGGGATGAATGGAGAAAGTGTCATTGACATACATACACTATCGTGTGTAAAACAGATAACTAGTGGCAACCTGCTGTATAACACAGGGAGCTCAGCCCAGTACTGTGACGACCCAGAGGGGTGGGGTGGGGAGAGGTGAGGGAGGCTCAAGAGAGAGGGGACATGTACAATTATGGCTGATTCGCACTGTTGTACAGCAGAAACTAACACAACTTTGTGAAGCAATATTCCTCCAATTAAAAAATAATTTTAAAAAAAAATGCTTAAAGACACAGAAGTGAAGGCTCACAGAGGTGAAGGGGCTCAAACCATACAGCTAGGACCTGCAGGAACCAGGACCCGTGTGTGAATCTGGCTCAGAACGCCATCCATCCTGGCCTGACGGCCCCAGAAGCTGCATCAGAGAGCCCCATCTTGGATTTGGATGGAGTGTGAGGCCAAGCTGGAATCACAATTATGTGATTTTCCAAACACCTGCCCACAAGCAGCTGTGTGGGAAGAGCCCCAGCTGAGGAGAACACCCCGTCTGACAGTCTCAACTGCCCACCCTCAGGTGGCACAAAAAACAAAGCAAGATCTAACCACAGGCATCCATCAATGGCCCCGGTACACGATCACCACGTTCCCGCTGCCATGAACGCCCTTCCGAGGCTCCTGAAGTTACGTGCCTTCAAGGCACGGTTTCAAGTGACCAGACCCCAGCCAGCTGGAGTCCTGATGTGGAGAACATTCTGGAATGCACCCCTTTCAAACGTGGGGTTGTTCCCTCACCAAACCTTGTTCAGAACATTCTCCTTTTTGAGAGGCACAAAGCATATGGACAGGTTACCTACAAGTAAGACAAGTGTCTTGTCAATTTCCTGAGCACCTAAACATCTTCACAGAGTGGGGTGAAGGGCAATCACAGAGCACAGGACAGCACCCAGCTCTGCTGCCCCCCCACCCACAGATTTCACCCCACTGGGAGGGGGAGCTTTGCCTGCCAATGTGCTGGGTTCCTGGAGGAAGGGACTCGAGAGAAGAAGAAAAAAAAAAAAAGGGTTCTAGGTTGGTTCCAGGTATGTATTTTTTTTTAAGGCAAATATCTGCCGAATGTACACCAACTACTCAAAAACTATGTCCACTCAGGACAAATTCGAGAGATTATGCTTCTCTTTCAATTTGTTTGAAATAGGTGCATTTTGATGTAGAATGATGGAGGTCCAAATTCTGCCTTCACCAGCCACAGCTTCAAAATGTTAATCAAACTATTCAGTCCCCTTGGGTTTCATTTTCTCTTTGTTTAAATGGGCTAACACTACCAACCTTATGCAGTGATCACAAGGATTCAATGAGGTGCTGTCCATAGTGATCACACCACCACTAGAATCACTGGGGTGTTTCTCCATTCATCTATTGATCAACACTTAGGTCGTTTCCATATCTTGGCAATTGTAAATAATGTTGTTATAAACATTGGGGTGCAGATATCTTTCCAAACTAGTGCTTTTGGGCTTTTAAGATATATACCCAGGAGTGGAATTGCTGAGTCATATGGTAGTTCTAGGGCTTCCCCCATGTGGCTCATTGGTAAAGAACCTGCCTGCCAATGCAGGAGACAGAAGAAACAGAAGTTTGACTCTCAGGTTGGGAAGAACACCTGGAGAAGGGAATGACAACCCACTCCAGTATTCTTGCCTGGAGAATCCCACAGACAGGGGAGCCTAGCGGACTACAGTCCATGGGGTCACAAAGAGTCGGACACGACTCAAGTGACAGAATGCAAGCATGCATGGTAGCTCTATGCTTAATTTTTTGAGAGACATCCATACTATTTCCCCGGAGAAGGAGATGGCACCCCACTCCAGTACTCTTGCCTGGAAAATCCCATGGACAGAGGGGCCTGGTAGGCTGCAGTCCATGGGGTCGCTAAGAGTCGGACACCACTGAGCGACTTCACTTTCATTTTTCACTTTCATGCATTGGAGGACGAAATGGCAACCCACTCCAGTGTTCTTGCCTGGAGAATCCCAGGGACGGGGGAGCCTGGTGGGCTGCCGTCTATGGGGTCGCACAGAGTCGGACACGACTGAAGCGACTTAGCAGCAGCAGCAGCAGCATACTATTTCCCACAATGGCTGCACCAATTTACATTCCCACCAACAGAGCACAAGTAAAACCCATCTCTTTAGCAGTTTCCATAAAATCCTCTCCCTTCTCCTTCTCCCTCTATTCTCTTGTTCCCTATATATAGTGCTGGCATTTCACTGGCAATAAAGGATCACTTGGTACCTGTGGTTACAGGTAAGTGGCCTGCTTACAAACAAACCCAGGTTTCTGAGGTAGGCCAGGCCACACTTAAGCTTGTCCACATAACGCCCCAAACCCAAAGCACTTCCTCTTTGGGGCTTTATCCCAAAGGCTAGATTTATGAAAGAAGCTCCGCGCTGATAATTTGTTCATCCAGCCACCAACTACTGAGCTGCTAAGCGCCAGTTAGTGTCTTCAGGAGTCTGACGTTGACCTGATTCAGTCCGCCAACCAAGCGTTTCCCTCTTGATTCCACTTCAGATATTAATGTCCTTATGAAATAATTATACTCTTTACTGCTTTATTTTCTCATTGTCCCAATGCCCTCAACTCTTTTGTTCACTCTTTTAAAATTTTATCAGTCACCTAAATTCCTTGTGTAAAATCTTTGCCACCAACGCCTTTCATGCACACAAACCTTCGGTCATATTTAGTCTCTGCAGAGCCAATCCCAGGACACAGTGAACTGGGCCTGTCATTTCACAGCCTCACCTCATCCTTTTCCTGTCGCTGCCTCCAGACCCTGACTAGTGAAGGACTCCTCCAGAGCACTGACTCCGTGTGATAAGGGATCCAGGGCCCCCAAACTTCCACCACCCCACCTGTGTTAAGCAATCCTCACTTTATGCCCTGCTGAAATGTTCTTCATATTTAAGGATTACTCTCCACGTGGGTGATCCCTAAATATTTGTTCAACTGAGAGCTCTCCTTATTCTGTTTAGGGACTAATTTTGAGTTATCAGATTGCAAAGTCTCAAAAGCAGAGACCCTAGAACCACCTGAGAGCCCTACGCAATACCTGCATCCTCCACCCTCCAACACACAGATAACTCACACACTGGTCAACAAACACTGCTGACTGACTGAGAGGCTGGCTATCTGGTTGAAAGCTGACGTTACTGCCTGGGATTGAGCATTTGTGCCCCGCCGCCCCACCCCCATTCATATGTTAAGACATAACCCACTGGAAGATGGTAGCAGGATGAAGGCTTCAAGTACACAAGTGGGATTAGTGCCCTTGAAGAAGAGGCCCCGAGGAAATCCTTCATCCCTCCCACCTGGTGAGGACAGCGATGAAACAGCCAGGAGCAAACGTGGGTCCTCACGAAACACTGAATCTGCCCACACTTGACCTTGGATCTCAGCCTCCAGAACTGTGAGGAATAAATTTCTGGTTTTTAGAAGCTATCCGATCTATTTTTTTGTTGTTATAGCAGCCCAAAAGGACTAACACGAGCTGTCATAAGACAGTACCTCACCCTGGCTTAGAACAACAGAAAGTTGTCATCTCATGGCTCTGGAGGCTGAAAGTCTGAAATCAAGGCATCGGCAAAGCCTGTTCCTTCTGAAGCCTGTAGCGGAAGAATCTTCCTTTGCCCTTTCCAGCTGCCGGTGGCCCAGTCCTAGCCATCAGTCTCAGCCACTGCATTAGGCACCCCTACTTAGAAATTCAACACACCGGGGCCATACCTGTCCTCCAAAGGCAGGTTGTTGAAAGTCAGGGTTTTGTTTGTTTGTTTGCTTTGGTCAAACAGCACTTCCATCAAGGTGTTGCTCCAGCAGGCTAATTCTATGATGGGGCTACCCTTTGAACACTTCTCCAAAAAGCGTCTATGAAGTGTCCATGATAAGCTGCCGCAGGGAAAACAAATAGCAGGAAAATGTGGCCCCACCCTCAGGAAGCTCATGATTTCATAAAGATCCAGACATGACAATCAATGGCTTCAAGGTGATGAATGGAGTTTGAACGAGGTGGCACAGAGCTTGGCTGGAACTCTGAGGGAAGAACAGTTGGCTCAGTAGTGTGAGCACAGCATGGCAGGTTAGAACATGAACTCTGTGAGGTGGAGGAACCTAGGGCTTGTTATACAGAGTGAAGTAAGTCAGAAAGAGAAAAGCCAACAGAGTATATTAACATATATAGATGGAAACTAGAAAATGGTATTGAAGAACCTATTTGCAGGGAAGGAATGGAGACGCAGATGTAGAGAACGGACCCATGGACACAGTGGGGGCGGGAAAGAAAGGGGCCAACAGAGAAAGCGGCAAGAACACAAATACACTGTCAGGTGCTAAGATGGCTGGCTGGTGAGAAGCTGTCGAGTAGCCTGGGGAGCCCAGTCTGCTGCTCCGTGATGACCTGGAGGAATGGGATGGGGGCTGGGGAGGGAGACGCAGAAGGGAGGCAATGATCAAGGCTGATTCGCACTGTTGGACAGCAGAAACCAACACAACATTGTAAAAAATTTTTTTTAATTTTTAAAAAAAAGAAATGAAGAGCATGAACTCTGCAGCCAGAGTACCTGGCTTTACTACCTACTAGCTGCGTGACTTTGAACAAATCACTTAACTCCTGTGCGCTTCAGTGTCCTCACTGAGACAATGAGCATGCCAAGAGTCCCTCCTTCATAAATTGTTGTGAGGATTAAGAAGTCAGTTTGTGAAAGGTGCTTTAGAACAGGGCCAGGTGTGGGTAAGTGTTAAATTAATACTCTGCACGAAAGAGAGAAGCAGGATGGATGGCCGGTGAGACGTTGTTGCGTAGCATGGGGAGCCCAGTCTGGTGCTCCGAGATGACCTGGAGGAATGGGATAGCGGGTGGGGAGGGAGGCACAGGAGAGAGGCCAGACTGTTCTCCTTGCTCACCATTCTGCCCGCCCCACCTTATTTGGCATTACTCCTGTACACAGTATACAGTGCAACATGAAAGTAATGGAGAATTACTTCCATACCCCACGGTTAAGATATGTATTGAAAATCTAACTAAAACCCATACTGCTATCAAGCTAATATTCATTTCTTACTTCCACATGTATTTTCTAAGCATCTAGGAATGGGAGGCGGGGATTCCCTGGTAGCTCAGCTGGTAAAGAATCCGCCAGCAATGCAGGAGACCCTGGTTCAATCCCTGGGTAGGGAAGTTCCTCTGGAGAAGGAATAGACTACCCACTCCAGTATTCTTCCTGGAGAATCCTCATGGACAGAGGAGCCTGGCAGGCTATATAGTCCATGGGGTCACAAAGGGTCGGACACAACTGAGCAACTAAGCCCAGGACAGGAAAACCACTGAGAGAATACAATACGCTTATGACATTTGAGAAACTGGCAGGACACACGGGACCCAATGAGTTAGCTCCCAGGGCATGTTATACCCTGTTGGCAGGAGGGATCTAATCAAGGATCTGCTAGCTCATGCAAACAACTCTTTTTTGAGAAGCAGAAAAAGGCTCCCTGACTCTCAACAGATACAGCCTTGCCCAGGCTGGATTTTCAGCCCTGTTGGCCAGGAGCTTATGCATACAGCAGAAACCAGGTAGTTCTACTGACTAAAACCACTTAGTCAATAGGTCAGAGGTACCATTTAATCAATTTTTTCCTCACTAGTCAAATTGTTCCAGAATGTTGAGCAAAAGTTAACATAGGTTTCACAAAAGCTCAAATCACAACGGGAAATAAATTTATGGTCTCAGTTCAGTTCAGTCGCTGAGTTGTGTTCGACTCTTTGCAACCCCATGAATCGCAGCACACCAGGCCTCCCTGTCCATCACCAACTCCCAGAGTTCACTCAGACTCACGTCCATCGAGTCAGTGATGCCATCCAGCCATCTCATCCTCTGTCGTCCCCTTCTCCTCCTGCCCCCAATCCCTCCCAGCATCAGAGTCTTTTCCAATGAGTCAACTCTTCACATGAGGTGGCCAAAGTACTGGAGTTTCAGCTTTGGCATCATCCCTTCCAAAGAACACCCAGGGCTGATCTCCTTTAAAATGGACTGGTTGGATCTCCTTGCAGTCCAAGGGACTCTCAAGAGTCTTCTCCAATGCCACAGTTCAAAAGCATCAGTTCTTCGGCGCTCAGCCTTCTTCACAGTCCAACTCTCATATCCATACATGACCACTGGAAAAAACATAGCCTTGACTAGACGGACCTTTGTTGGCAAAGTAATGTCTCTGCTTTTGAATATGCTATCTAGGTTGGTCATAACTTTTCTTCCAAGGAGTAAGCATCTTTTAATTTCATGGCTGCAATCACCATCTGCAGTGACTTTGGAGCTCAAAAAAAAAAAAGTCTGACACTATTTCCACTGTTTCCCCATCTATTTCCCATGAAGTGATGGGACCAGATGCCATGATCTTCGTTTTCTGAATGCTGAGCTTTAAGCCAACTTTTTCACTCTCCACTTTCACTTTCATCAAGAGGCTTTTTAGTTCCTCTTCACTTTCTGCCATAAGGGTGGTATCCTCTGCATATCTGAGGTTATTGATATATTTCTCCCAGCAATCTTGATTCCAGCTTGTGCTTCTTCCAGCCCAGCATTTCTCATGATGTATTCTGCATATAAGTTAAATAAGCAGGGTGACAATATACAGCCTTGACGTACTCCTTTTCCTATTTGGAACCAGTCTGTTGTTCCATGTCCAGTTCTAACTGTTGCTTCCTGACCTGCATATTTATGGTCTAGAAGAATGTATTAGTGCTACCAAGTGTTCGCCACTCAGTCGTGTCCAACTCTTTGCGACCCCATGGATGGCAGCCCACCAGGCTTCTCTGTCCATGGAATTCTCCAGTCAAGAATACTGGAGTGGGTTGCCATTTCCTTCTCCAGGGGATCTTCCCAACCCAGGCATTGAACCTGGGTCTCCTGCATTGCAGGCAGATTCTTTGCCACCTAAGCCACCAGAGAAGCCCTCAGTTCAGTTCGTGCTACCAAAACTCACCTTAAAAAATTAATACCTCCCCCAAAATGTTACTTCAGCTGATAAAAAAAAAAGTGTGTATATATGATGTGTGTCTATATAGGAATTAACAGATATATATGTAACTCCTAGCTCTGTCCACTGAAAGGGTCTAGAAGCAGTGACACACCAGTAACAATGAGCACGCCTCATATCCAGATCTTGGTTTCTAAATATCTTATTAATTAAAAAAAACAAAGCTCTCTGGTTAGCTCTCTAGTTAGTTTCAACACTGGGGCAAAGAAAATTAACAGTGACCCTAGAACATCTCATGGTACCAGAAAGCATATAAAAAGTAAAGTCCTGGGCTTCCCTGGTGGTTCAGTGGTAAAGAATCCACTTGCCAATGCAGGAGACACAGATTTGATCCCTGATCTGGGAAGACCCCACGTGCCACAGAGCAACTAAGCCTATGTGCCACAACTATGGAATCTGTGCTCTAGAGCCCAAGAGCCACAACTACTGAGCCCATGTGCCGCAGCTACAGAAGCCCGCATGCCCTAGAACCTGTGCTCTGCAACGAGAAGCCACTGCCGTGAGAAGCCTGAGCACTGCAACGAGAAAGTAGACCCAGCTTGCCGCAACTAGAGGAAAGTCCCTGCAGCAATGAAGACCCAGCACAGTCAAAAATAAATGCATAAATAAAATTATTAAAAATTTTAAAAACCTGCATAAATAAATAATATCTGAACAGTTATTAACACATTCAGTTCCATTCATTTCAGTTCACTCAGTCATGTCTGACTCTGTGACCCCATGGACTGCAGCACGCCAGGCTTCCCTGTTCACCACCAACTCCCAGAGCCTACTCAAACTCATGTCCATTGAGTCGGTGATTCCATCCAACCATCTCATCCTCTGTCGTTCCCTTTTCCTTCTACCCTCAATCTTTCCCAGCATCAGGGTCTTTTCAAATGAGTCAGTTCTTTGCAGCAGGTGGCCAAAGTATTGGAGTTTCAGCTTCAGCATCAGTCCTTCCAATGAATATTCAGGATTGATTTCCTTTAGGATGGACTGGTTGGATCACCTTGCAGTCCAAGGGACTCTCAAGAGTCTTCAAGACCACAGTTCAAAAGTATCAATTCATTACCAAAACAATTTAACATGGTTATTCTGTAGAAGGCTTTAAAAGTCTTTATGCCTATGGATTATTCAGCATGCCAAATGTGTTCAGTGTATAATGCGCTGTACATTCCATTATTAAAAGAACTTTTCACTCAAAAATTTTAAATGACTATTGTGACAAATCATTTTTGTAGCTTACCACTTCAGAAGTTTTATCTAATAATTTTTTCACTCTATGGAAAAACATATTTACTGAGCACTGACTATGTGCCAGGAAACATAATAAGCGCTTTTATCCTCCAGTAAACCTGTGAGATACATTATTATTAGTCTTATAGATGAGAAAACTGAGATTTTACAATTTTCCAAGGTCAGAGAGCTGCAAGAGTAAGAATTCAAACTCAGGTCTACAAGATTGTAGAGTCACAGTTCTTCATCTCTAAGTGAGAGTAGTTTGCTAATATGTACAGTGAAGTGATATTTTATTTTCCCTCTCAGGAGCTTCCCTGGTCTTTCAAAAAAATTGGGCTATGGTACTTCCCTGATGGCCCAGGGGTGGGGAAACCTTGCAACGTAGGTGACGCAGGTTCGATCCCTGGTCCAGGAGGATTCCACATGCTTCAGGCCGATTAAGCCCTCACACCACAACTAAGACCTGATGCAGCCAAATAAATAAATAAGTGTCTAAAAAAGAAAGAAAGAAAGAAAGAAAAACGGGCCACATAAAGGCCAATCATCTACAGAAAGATCCACACCAAGACACAGTATAATCAAACTGTCAAAGACAGAAATTTTGAAAACAGCAAGAGAGAAGCAATTCATCCCACAAAACGGATCCTCAATAAGATGAACAACTTATTTTTCGTTGGAAACCATGGAAGCCAGATCACAGTGAGATTATACAGTGCTAAAAGAAAATAAAATTGTCAGTCAAGAATTCTATAAAATTAGTCTTCAAAAATGAGGGAGAAATTAAGACATCCCCAAATAAAAGCTGAAGGTGTTTGCTGCTAGTAAATAGACCTGCCCTACAAGAAATGTTAAAAGGAGTCCTTTGAGTTGAAATAAAGGACATTAGACAGTAACACAAAGCCATACAAAGAAATACAGAACACAAGTACCATTTGCGTAGGTAAATACAAAAGCCAGCATTATTGCAATTTTGGTTTGTAACTCTTTTTTTCCTATGGGATTTAAAAGACAAATGAATAGAACAATGATTATATTTCTATCTTGAGGGGCAACAATGTGCAAAGATGTCATTTGTGACAACAACACGATGAAAGTGGAGGACAGACCTGTACAGGAGCAGAGTTTTAGATGCTGTTGAAAACTAAGCTGGTATCATTTCAAACTGGACTGTTATAGATTTAGGATGTTAACTGTAATCCTCAGAGTAAGCACTAAGAAAATAACTTTTAAAAATTTACAGGGGACTTCCTTGGCAGTCCAGCAGTTAAGACTCCAGCCTCCACTGCAATGGTGTGGGTTTGATCCCTGGTTGGGGAACTAAGATCCCACATGGCATGTGGTGCGATCAAAACACAAACTTACAGAACAAGAGATGAAGAGCAAATCAAAATGGTACATTTGAAAAATTAAACACAAAAGAAAGCAGTAATGGAGAAACTGAGGAATTAAAAATTACATGACATATAGAAAACAAATAGCAAAATGGCAGAACTGTCTTCATTCAGAAATGTCCTTTGAATGTGAACAGATTAGACTTACCAATTAAAATCAGAAAGTGGCATATTCTATTCGACTTTTTAAAATATATGTATGTTCTAAAACTAGACTCCAGTGATAGTTGCACAACTCTAAAAACTTACTGAAAATTATTGAATTCACATTTTAAATGGATGTATGTTATGGTATTTAAATTATGCCTCACTAAAGCTGTTAAAAATGACTTACATGCTCCAATCTACTTTTAAGAAAAGATGCAAACAAGATGGGTAGCTTTCACATTCATGTGTACAATAAAGATGTAAAACACACAGCTATCTTTCTGTAATGGTTTAGGTACAGTGTTCTTATAAGTAAGGGGCTGAAATTAATAACCGTTTGTCCTCTCCTTTCGCTATGATTTTCTCAGATTAAATGATCCACACTCTCAATGCCACAGAAGAGCATGAAGTGAAATCTTGTAATTCAAGGACTGGACAATTCCAGTTCTAACTTCACCCTGAAGGTCCACAAGCCCCAATAATCTGTGATGTTTTGAGTAACAAATTTAAATTGCTGAGAAGACACATTTGCACACTTGTTTGCTAGTGAGTGAATTTGGATCTCTGAAGGAAAACACTTAGGCTTCCTTCAAATGACTTGTAGGTAAACTTTCCCTGCTAAACTTTGGCTACTGTCCACAAACACACAACAACTATTAGAAAAATCCTTTTTTAAAAAAGATCATTTGTCATTCAAGTGCTGACCATAATCATTGGTCTGAAGTTTTGAAATAACTCTATTAGTAACTGTTACATGGAGAAGGCAATGGCACCCTACTCCAGTACTCTTGCCTGGAGAATCCCAGAGTCGGGGGAGCCTGGTGGGCTTCCATCTATGGGGTCGCACAGAGTCGGACACAACTGAAGCGACTTAGCAGCAGCAGCAGTAGCAGCAGTACCTGTTACAAACATATCAGTGGACTCAGTAAATGTCTTAGATGTCCCCAAATTTTCACATCAGTTTCACAAAGGAAAGGGACCTTGCTGAACTTAACAAAAGGCTCCCTCTCACAATAGGTCTATAAACAGAGCCTTAGTGAAGCTTTCCTGTTTATGACTGTAAGTCCAAGTTACACACACAAACCGGAACTGTGTTGCTCACACAATAGCATCATGCTCATACTTAGCCATAACTCAGGTATGTAAACTTCTGTATCATTACCATTCAGGTTAAATCTAAGTGCATTGAAAGAACACGTAAAAGATATGTTGAACTGTCAATGTACAAAATCAGGATGACATGTTTGCTGGGAATTCCCTGGTGGTCCAGTGGTAACTGGGGCTTGCTTCCCAGGTAGCGCTAGTGGAAAGAAGCTGCCTGCCAATACAGGAGACCTAAGAGACTCGGGATCAAACCCTGGGTTGGGAAGATCTGGAGGAGGAAATGGCAACCCACTCCAGTGTTCTTGCCTGGAAAATCCCATGGACAGAGGAGCCTGGTGGGCTATAGTCCAAGGAATCCTAAAGATATGACTGAAGTGACTTAGGACGCACCCGTGCCAGTGGTCACTCTGAGCTTCCACTGCAGGGGTCATAGGTTCAATACCTGGAGGGGGAACTAAGATCTCAAAAACTGTGCAGTGTGGCCAGAAATTTTTTTTAAAAAAAGATCATGGGATGTAACATGGAGAAAGTAACATGGAAACATACATTATCATACGTAAAATATATAGCCAAAGTAAATTCGCTGTGTGATTCAGGGAACTCAAACTGGGTCTCTGTAACAACCTGCTGCTGCTGCTAGTGAAAAGTGAAAGTGAAGTCACTCAGTCGTGTCCGACTCTTAGCGACCCACGGACTGCGGCCCACCAGGCTCCTCTGTCCATGGGATTTTCCAGGCAAGAGTATTGGAGTGGGGTGCCATTGCCTTCTCTGCTGTAACAACCTAGACCTATGTAAACCTATGGCTGATTCATGTTGATGTTTGGTAGAAACCAACACAATACTGTAAAGCAAATATCCTTCAAATAAAAATAAATAAAAAATTTTAAAAGATCATATATTTGGCAAATACATGCAGTTCATTCATTGTGAGCATAGTGCTCATGTCAAGCTAAACCAGATACAAGGTTATATTTTCAACACAGCCTTCCACTTTCATTTTATCGTCATCTCTATCAGAGGTCAGTAAACTCAGTCCTCCCTTGGTATCCATGAAGGACTGGTTCCAGGAACCCCACAGATACCTAAATCTGCAGATGTTCAAGTCCCTGATATAAAACGGTATATATTTGCATATAATGTATGCACATTCTCCCAAGTACTTTAAATCACTTCCAAATAACACCTAATATTAATGCAATGTAAATACTATGCAAATAGTTGCCAGCATAGGGCAAATTAAAGTTTTGCTCTGGAGAACTTTCTAAATTTTTTTTCTCCCGAGTATTTTCAACCCACAGTTGGTTCAATCTGTGGATTCGAAACCCAGAGATACTGACGGCTGCCAGTAATAATGTCTTTACATTCCTTGGGTAAGTAAACATTTAAAATTAAAGCACAGGGACTTCCCTGATGGTCCGGCAGTTAGAACTATGCATTCCCAATGTAGGGAGCCCAGGTTCAATCCCTGGTCAAGGAACTAGATCCCATATGCTGCAACTATGACCTGGTGCGGCCAAATAAATTTTTTTTTGAAATTAAAGCACAAACTGTGACATATTTCGATTGTAGTTACTTTTCATCAGAATAGAATTAATTTGTATATTTTCTTATCTGCTCTTTAGGGTCAGGCTGGGACGTGCACGTGCGGACCATTTGCTGCAAATCTGCAATGCTTGCACCTGGACACACCTCTCCCTGAGTGACAAAATACAAAGATACTATATTGGACTAAAAATAACTTCATGCATGCTCAGTTAGGGCAAATCCTGGATAAGAGATACAAAAAGACCAAAAAACCCAACAGCCACTGCTGAAGACCTTGGAGCAAAAGCAAGGTACAGTTCATTCCCCCAACTCCTGCCCTGGAGGCACACACGACCACCTAAGTGGTGGGCGACCACCTAAACCACCCCTCCGACCTGACTCGAACTCTGGACGCACCCTTGCGTGTTCAGTCGCTCAGTTCTGTCTGACTCTGTGATCCCATGGACTGTAGCCCGCCAGGCTCCTCTGTCCATGGGAGTTTTTCCAGGCAAGAATAGTGGAGAAGGTTGCCATTTCCTCCTCCAGGGGATCTTCCTGACCCAGGGGTCCAGCCCAGGGTGTCTCCTGCCCTCCACACAAATAAGTAACAAGCTTGCCCGCCGACCTCCCCCACGGAGTGAGCAAAGGAACCTGTTGGTTCTCACTCCCCAGCTGCTGCAGCAGGGGCCCCAATAAAGCCTTGCCTGAATTTCCTGTCTGGACTCTGATCAATTTCTATTGATTAAGGAGGCCAGGAACCCTAGTAGTAACATTTATATTAACATCAACTGTATCTTCACTCTGCCATCCTTTCATTCAATAGTTTCAGAGCATCTGTTCTGTTCCAGGCTTCGTCCTAAGCACTGGAGAAACCATGGGGAACAGGACAAGACAGGATCCCTGAATCACAGAGCTCTCAAACACCAAAACTTAATGTCTGAGCAGTAACAAGTATATAAAATCTTGTTTAATGAACTTAAGTACAGAAAAACCATTGCAAACATTTTTCACACAACAAACAAACTACAGACTTTTTAAATGCCCTGCCTATTGACACATGCTACTGTTCAAGTACCCACGTTACTATTATTATAGAATCAGCCCCATAAACCCGGGTTGTTGTTGGTTTTATTTTTTTTCCCTAAGATGTGACTTTTATCCATTTTTTACTTTTTTGCAAAATCCTTTTGACCTGAAATTCTAAACTCTAGCTGGCCCCCAAATTTTATTTTTAGAGACTTCAAAAAAATAGAACTATTTTTACTAACTTTTCTCTGTCTCCCAGCTCGAGCTGTATATCAGCAGATTTAAGATGACTAAAACTGGAACTTCCCTGGTGGTCTAATAACTAAGGCTCCACACTCCCAACACAGGAGGTCCCGGTTCAATCCCCGGTCAGAGAACTCAATTCCACATGCCACAACAAAAGATCCTGCATGCCATAGCTAATACCCAACGCAGTCAAATAAAGATATAAATATTTTTTTTAAAAAGATGACCATCACTCAGATACAGCCAAATGATTAGTCTTAATCTCTCTCCCCTTCCCCTACCCGTCTCCCACCACACCTCACTTTTCTGAAAGGAAGGTCTGCACCAGCTGCTACTAACACTGAGCCAGAACAAGTGTCTAAGAGTCCAGCTTCTGGAATTGGCCTTCTCCTTCTGTCTCCAACATGTTTCTCTCCTAATCACGTCAGCTCCTCTCACAGTAGTCATCAGTGCACCTGCTCAAGCCTCAACTGTAAAAGCAGAAAGCACTTTTGCTCACCCTTATTTTTAGAGATTTAAGCCTGACACCAGACAGAGTTCTCCTCCTTCAGGCTACACCTTGGCCTGGAAATGCAGTCAGCTGAGTGACCTCAGGAAGCCACTGCCTACTCTATCTAGGCCTGTAGACTCAGGTTTAAGCATCTATTATGGAAACTCAATCAGAACAAGAAACATGACTTTTATGTACTTCTCAAAACAGTAGTGGCAACGTACGACACTTAATAAAAATACGAGCTGAGGAGGATGAGAGTTGGCCCGTTTCTAGGCAAAATTGGGGACAAAGAATCAGCTGAAAATTTCCTGGATACCTTCCCTCCTCCTTACGTTTACTCTTCCCACAATTAGAACTACTACTACTACTACTAAGTCACTTCAGTCGTGTCCGACTCTGTGCAACCCCATAGACAGCAGCCCACCAGGCTCCCCTGTCCCTGGGATTCTCCAGGCAAGAACACTGGACTGGGCTGCCATTTCCTTCTCCAATGCATGAAAGTGAAAAGTGAAAGTGAAGTCGCTCAGTCGTGTCCAACTCTTCGAGACCCCATGGACCGCAGCCTCCCAGGCTCCTCCATCCATGGGATTTTCCAGGCAAGAGTACTGGAGTGGGGTGCCATTGCCTTCTCCGACAATTAGAACAGTTCTCTCCAAAGCTGGGTGTCCCAGGCAATCCAGTGGGGTGCAAGAAGCGAATACTCAAACTGTCTGGTTTACTTAAAATGAAGAAATTCAATTTTCCTAATATACAGATTGCCTCTGTATATTATGGCATCACTGATGCCGCAATGAACTCTGAACTTGGGCAAATTCTGGGAGATGCTGAGGGACAGGGAGGCCTGGCATGCTGCAGTCCATGGGGTCACAAAGAGGCAGACACAACTGGCTGACTGAACAACAGCAACACATTGCCTACAGGCCTTCACTCAGTCCACAAGTCAACTAGCCACAAGAGTTCCGAGTGTCTGTTCAAGGGAAGAGGAGGGCTCTGACCCACCAGGCTATTACCTGCTGAGGACACGTGAAGCTTATGTGCACTCAATTAAGTGGACAGGTGGATTCTATTCTTCTAAGCAGCAGAAGAGTTACAACATTGTACTGAAAAGGAGAGTGATCATGAAATTCTTTTGGCTACACAGGTTCACTGGTTTTCTCATGGAAAAGTACTTAAAACACCTCTTAAATTTAAAGCTGAGTTACAGTTTTTTTCCCCACAAAAGTTCCAAATTGACAGACTCTCGCTGGGATGACCAGTGACTGCCAGGAATACGTGCGTGCTCAGTCACTTGCGTTGTATCTGACTCTTTGTGACCCCGTGGCCTGTAGCCCACCAGGCTTCTCTGTCCACGGGATTCTCCAGGCAAGGATACTGGAGCGGGTGCCATGCCCTTCTCCAAGGGATCTTCCCAACCCAGGGATCGAACTGGTGTCTCCTAAGTCTCCTGCAATATAGGCATATTCTTTACCGCTGAACTACTTGATAAATATTTACAAAACAACAAAGGTACTTTGTTCCATCAAAGAAAGTGTGTTGTTTTTAAAATACGTGAAAAAGTAAATACTGTTCTAAAGAAATGCATGCCTTGGAAAGAATTTTGAAAAATAGGTGTTTGGAAATGTGTCGTCTTTTGTTGCTGAAAAGCTGGAACTGTGTTACTCTAAAAGCTCTTACATTTGTACATTTTAAAAACACAGAAACAGAATTTTCTAACATATTTCAATATTTTGCAAGAGAAGAATGAACTTTGAATCCATTGTTTATAACGTTAAAACACAACACCTTCCTACCAGGAAGTACTGAATTCCACTTTAAAAATGAACATATACTGGCCAAGTTTCTACATTAAAAAAAAAAAAAAAAAACTAGAATAATTGGAGGATGGAGCAGAAGTACAAGTACCACGGTTCAGGAAACTCTCACAGGGTCCGGTTTTTAGAAAGGCTGCTCACTTAGTTTAACACTCTATCACTGCATCTTGAAAAGAAAAATGCAAAAAAGCAAAATGGCTGTCTGGGGAGGCCTTACAAATAGCTGTGAAAAGAAGAGAAGTGAAAAGCAAAGGAGAAAAGGAAAGATATACTCATTTGAATGCAAAGTTCCAAAGAATAGCAAGGAGAGATAAGAAAGCCTTCCTCAGCGATCAGTGCAAAGAAATAGAGGAAAATAATAGAATGGGAAAGACTAGACATCTCTTCAAGAAAAGTAGTGATACCAAGGGAACATTTCAAGCAAATATGGGCTCAATAAAGGACAGAAATGGTATGGACCTAACAGAAGCAGAAGATATTAAGAAGAGGTGGCAAGAATACACAGAAGAACTGTACAAAAAAAGATCTTCATGACCCAGATAATCACGATGCTGTGATCACTCACCTAGAGCCAGACATCCTGGAATGTGAAGTCAAGTGGGCCTTAGGAAGCATCACTACGAACAAAGCTAGTAGAGGTGATGGAATTCCAGTCGAGCTATTTCAAATCCTGAAAGACGATGCTGTGAAAATGCTACACTCAATATGCCAGCAAATTTGGAAAACTCAGCAGTGGCCACAGGACTGGAAAAGGTCAGTTTTCATTCCAATCCCGAAGAAAGGCAGTGCCAAAGAATGCTCAAAAGTTGTGCTCAAAGAATGCACAACTGCACTCATCTCACCCGCTAATAAAGTAATGCTCAAAATTTTCCAAGCCAGGCTTCTTCAACAGTACGTGAACTGTGAACTTCCAGATGTTCAAGCTGGTTTTAGAAAAGGCAGAGGAACCAGAGATCAAATTGCCAACATCTGCTGGATCATCAAAAAAGCAAGATAATTCCAGAAAAACATCTATTTCTACTTTATTGATTACGCCAAAGCCTTTGACTATGTGGATCACAATAAACTGTGGAAAATTCTGAAGGAGATGGGAATACCAGACCACCTGACCTGCCTCTTGAGAAACCTGTACACAGGTCAGAAAGCAACAGTTAGAACTGGACATGGAACAACAGACTGGTCCCAAATAGGGAAAGGAGTACGTCAAGGCTGTATATTGTTACCCTGCTTGTTTAACTTCTATGCAGAGTACATCATGAGAAATGCTGGGCTGGATGAAGCACAAGCTGGAATCAAGGTTGCTGGGAGAATATCAATAACCTCAGATATGCAGATGACACCACCCTTGGCAGAAAGTGAAGAAGAACTAAAGAGTTTCTTAATGAAAGTGAAAGAGGAGAGTGAAAAAGTTGGCTTAAAGCTCAACATTCAGAAAACGAAGATCATGGCATCTGGTCCCATCACTTCATGGCAAACAGATAGGCAAACAGTGGAAACTTATTTTGGGGGGCTCCAAAATCACTGCAGATGGTGATTTCAGCCATGAAATTAAAAGACGCTTACTCCTTGGAAGGAAAGTTATGACCAATCTAGACAGTATATTAAAAAGCAGAGACATTACTTTGCCAACAAAGGTCCATCTAGTCAAGGCTATGGTTTTTCCAGTAGTCATGCATGGATGTGAGAGTTGGACTATAAAGAAAGCTGAGTGCTGAAGAACTGATGCTTTTGAACTGTGGTCCTGGAGAAGACTCTTGAGGGTCCCTTGGACTGCAAGGAGATCCATCCAGTCTATCCTAAAGGAGATCAGTCCTGAGTGTTCATTGGAAGGACTGATGTTGAAGCTGAAACTCCAATACTCTGGCCACCTGATGCGAAGAGCTGACTCACTGGAAAAGACCCTGATGCTGGGAAAGATTGAAGGCCGGAGGAGAAGGGGATGACAGAGGATGAGATGGTTGGGTGGTACCACCGACTCAATGGACATGGGTTTGGGTGAACTCTGGGAGTTGATGATGGACAGGGAGGCCTGGCTTGCTGCGGCCCGTGGGGTCACAAAGAGTTGGACATGACTGAGCAACTGAACTGAACTGATATGCATAATTTTTGAACAAGCAGCTCCACAATTTCATTTTGCAATACACTCTGAAAATTATGCAGCTGGCTCTGGAACTCAGGAGTCAATGTAGTTTTCATTTGAATTTACGTATTTTTGAGGTATTTTCTCAGTGACCACAACCACAAAATTCAAGTATGAATGTAAAACCAACTTTGAACGGCTATATCATGCTGCTAAACTACACTTGTCAAAAATAATTATATGTGATTAATACTTGTTTATTTATAACTAGTTATACACAATCACAAATAAAACATTTAGAGAAAGCAAAACTATTTGGAGCTGTTACTAAAGAAAATTAAAAGCATTTTTATTTTTATATTTATAGTACACACAAATTAATGTCATACATGCATATCATTTATAAATAAATTAGCATCTATTTCATAAGAATATACTGCATGTTCAACAACTTGTCAAAAAACTTTCTAAAACAGACCTAGCCTCCTAATGATAATCTTTTCCTTTTGGAGCCCAAACTCCGAAATTACTCCCTCTTCCGGCAATACTTTACTCAGCAATACTTCAGGAGAGGGAGGGAGGCAGTGACCAGCTTGGTTGGTAAAGAGGATTCAGAGTCAGGACTGGGTTCAAACCCAAGCGTCCTCTGTGATGTAGCCGTATTTGTTAATCTTTCATCTGATCAGTGCTCAGAGTAGTGTGAGGCTCATGTGTAAGGACCTGGCACACCTCCAGACGCTGATGAAGTACCAGTGACACCGGCATCCACACAGGTGTTTCCAGTAGGAGCCCGATGCACTCAGCACCCTTGTCTCTACCTGGTCCCCTCGCCCCAGTGACTGGATGGTGGCAACACTTCAGGTTGTGAGTGAGCTGCGTCTTTCTGGTGACTCCGGAGTGGTAATACTGATATAACTCAAAGGTTTCTCTCTTTAAATATACCAGGGGATCTAACTGCTATTAACTTCTCTTCATAAGCTCAGGGAGATGAAGGGCCTGGACGGAGGGGCGTCGGTGAGGCCCTCGGGGACTCAAGGCCCGGCCGGGCGCTCCCTGGGTGACGGATGCAGCAGGACAGTACCGCCGTTCAGTCCATCCCAGGAGTGCAGCTTCGGACTTTCTCCTGGGCTCGCCCCAACGGAACCTCAGCCCTTCACCTCGCGTGCTTCACCCATCCCGGCCTCGAGCGGCTTGTCCCCGAGGGCAGTGCTCCCCAAGATTACTCCGGGGGCCGCGGAGCCCCGCAGGAGTTCCCCAAGAGAGTGCTAGGGAAAGGGTCCGACCCCTTCGCCTCAGGGTGGCTGCCCCGCGCGGGGAGGGAGCCCGCCCCCCGCGGTCTCCCGGGACCTTACCTGGATGGTGTGGCCGCTGCCTGGGGCGGTGGGGCCCCCCACCAACTTGCAGTAGAGCTCGGG
>NW_011495057.1:3162704-3178233 GCF_000754665.1 Bison bison bison | reverse complement strand
TCGGGCCGGGGCCGCGTGCCGCCGGGCTCCCGCTCCCCGCAGGTGGCGGTGGCCCAAATCCTGGCCGCCTCGGCCAGGTTGAAGTAGGGCGGGTGCAGGCTGAGCCCGGCCGGGGACTGGGGGTGTCGAGCCGCCGCGCACCCCGCCTGCACCAGCAGCAGCGACAGCAGCGGTAGCACCGACCCCGGTACCCAGTCCCGAGCCCGCCCGGCCGCTGCCATCCCGCCGCGCGCGGTCCTCCTGGCTGGGCGGCCTGCGGAGGGGCTGGGGACCCCGCGGCCCCGCGAACGATGCTCACGCGACGAGCGAGCGCCGCCCGGGCGTGGGTGGTGGCGGCGGATGCGCGCCCGCGCCCCACGCGCCGGGTGCCGGCGGCGAGGGGGCGGCTCCTCGGGGCTGGAACGTGCCGCGGCCGCAGCGGGCACCCGCCCGACCAGGAACTGACAGCGCTGGGCCTCGGCCCGAAGACTGCGGCTCCGCCAGCGCGCTGCAAACTTCGCGGGCGGGGAGGGCCAGAGGCGTGTCCCGGTTCCCAGCCCCGCGGCTGAAGGGAGTCCCGGACCGCCCCACCTTCCCACTGCCCGGGCAGAGATCGGGTAGTCCGCTTCTCCGGAGCCTCTAGGTGGACCTCGGACTAGGGGCAAGGAGGTTCCGGCGAACAGGGTGAGACAGTAGCTGCCACCGCCTGCAGAACCTCCACCAGAGCCATTGTGGGTTCCCAGATGAGTTTCAGTTGTCGAAGGACAAGTCCCGTCAATTCTGTCACTGGGCGCCAACAAGATCTATGGCACTGCAGATACATCCTGAGGGTGGGATCAAAGGCGCTCCGGGGAACTGGGAGTGACCGAAGGTATGCAACTTTAAGACAGCCACTAGGGCAAGCTGTAGTTTGCCAGGCTGTAAAGCCACCTCACTGAAAAGACTGATGCTGAAGTTGAAGCTGAAATTGTTCAGCCACCTGATATGAAGAGCCGACTGACTGGAAATTACCCTGATACTGGGAAAGATTGAAGGCAAAAGAAGAAGGGAGTGGCAGAGGATGAGATGGTTAGATAGCATCACTGACTCAATGGACATGAATTTGAGCAAACTCAGAGAGATGGTAAAGGACAGGGGAGCCTGGCATGCCGCAGTCCATGGGGTTGCAAAGAGTCAGACACGACTTAGCCTTAGCAACTGAACAACAACAAACAAACCTACCTTGGGGGAAATCCTTCAGACGCCCCATCTGCTGTGTTTTACAGGTAAACAGCAATGTTGAGTACATTACTCTTAGCTGTCACATGGCCTCTGAGTAGAGGACAATAACTTCCCATCTCCCAGGGCTGAGGCTTGGTCTTGAGGCAGGACACTTCACCAAAAAGGAGATGGCACAAGCCCTCTAACGATTGGAGGAGGGTGCCATTGCTGCAGGCCAGGACGAACGAAAGTGCCTTGAGAAAGAAGGACCAGAGCTAGAGCTTCCAAAGATGGAGAAGGGAAAAAGAGGTCCAGTGTGAGAGCGCTCCTGGAACAAAAATTGAGATGAAGATTAAAATGGAACAGTTCAAAGAAGAGAGAGCTAACTAGCATATTTATTAAATACTGGGATACGTTGTAGTAGGGAGGAAGTGTGTCTATTTAATCTTATGTTCTTCAAAAACAAACAGAAGGAGAAAGGGATTTGTGGGGATAACACAAAACTTCAGACTGATAAATTGACTACATAAAAAAAAATGTGTGCACCAAAAAGCAAACAGAACAAATCGAAATTAAATAAGGAAAAAATGTATATCACAAATGACTTGTGATTAATGACTTTAATATATAAAATGCATTTACAAAATAATTCAAGAAAGCTGAAAAATAGAGGCTAATAGATCTAACAACTGACAGGAAAATAAATTCGTTAAGCTAATAAACATATTAAAAAAATTGACCTTTCTGAGAATTGAAATGCAAACATAGCACCAATAAGATTCGTGTTTCACCTATCAATTGGCAAAGATTTTTTTTTTTTAATGATAAAACTGAAAGTTCAAGAGAATTCAAGGAATTAATTCTAACACACTTGGTAGAAGTGAAAACCATGTAACCTTTCAAGAGGGCAATTTTTGCAGCACTTAGTAAATGACTTCATCTTGCATATATTCTGCCTTAACAATTTCACTTGTATAGATTTATATCCAGGAAACGGTTAAGGAAGTTTGCAAAGATTTAATGGCAAGGACTTAGCAGAGATACTTATAATTGTTTCAAGCTTGCATGCTAAGTCACTTCAGTTGTGTTCGACTCTGTGACCCTGTGGACTATAGCACACCAAGCTCCTCTGTCCATGGGATTCTCCAGGCAAGAATACTGGAATGGATTGCCATGCCCTTCTCCAGGGGATCTTCCCAACCCAGGGATCGAACCAGCATCTCTTATGTCTCCTGCATTGGCAGGCAGGTTCTTTACCACTAGTGCCACCTGGGCCACAGCAGTTTTAAGCTTGCTGCTGCTGCTGCTGCTAAGTCGCTTCAGTCGTGTCCGACTCTGTGCGACCCCATAGACGGCCTCTCACCACGTTCCCCTGTCCCTGGGATTCTCCAAGCAAGAATACTGGAGTGGGTTGCCATTTCCTTCTCTATGAAGTCATTAAAATGACGGTATAGAAGTATTCTTTCTGACATAGAAAGATGTTCACAATATTTTAACAGAAAAGAAAGGATGTAAAATAATACACATGTACAAAAATTAACCATATTTCTAAACACTAGAAACAAACCGTCCAAAAATGAAATTAAGAGCCATTCCATTTACAATATTCAAAAAGAATAAAAGTCTTAGGACTAAATTTAAAAAAAGAAGTGCAAGACTTTAACATTTAAACAGTGTTAACATGTAACCCAGCAATTACAATCCTAAGTCTGTATTCAAAAGAACTGAAAATATATTCACACAGAAAAAGTGTTCATGGATGTTCATAGCAACATTCATAATAGCCAAAAAGTGAAAACAATTCAATGCTTACTAACTAGTGAATGGAAAAACAAAATGTGATATAACCGTCCAATGCAATGTCATTCAGCCATAAAAAAGAATGAAGATCTGATACGTGCGACAACATGGATGAACCTTGATAAACATTACACTAGGTGAAGGAAGCCAGACACAAAGGTCACATATGTAATGGCAGCAACTGCTAATGGATATGGGAATTTTTTTTGAGCAGGGGGAATGATGCAAATGTTCTGGAATTAGATAGAGGCGATGCTAAAGCTGAAACTCCAATACTTTGGCCACCTCATGCGAAGACTTGACTCATTGGAAAAGACCCTGATGCTGGGAGGGATTGGAGGCAGGAGGAGAAGGGGACGACAGAGGATGAGACGGCTGCATGACATCACCGACTCGATGGACGTGAGTTTGAGTGAACTCCGGGAGTTGGTGATGGACAGGGAGGCCTGGTGTGGTGCGTTTCATGGGGTCACAAAGAGTCAGACACGACTGAGCGACTGAACTGAACTGATGGTTGTACGACTCTGTGAATATACAGTTGACCCTTGAACAACATGGATTTGAACTGCAAGGGTCCACTTATACATGGATTTTTTTCGATAAATAGTTACTACAATACTTGTTGTTTAGTTGCTAAATTGTGTCTGACTCTTTGCTACCCCAGGGACTATACCCCACCAGGCTCCTCTGTCCATGGGATTTCCTAGGCAAGAATACTGGAGTGGGTTGCCATTTCCTTCTCCAACTATGTGCTCCTTGAAGCAGAACTGGCAATATAAGAAGCCACCTTAAAGTTATTCTTGGATTTTCAACTGGGGGGAACAGTCAGCACCTCTAACCCCTACGTTGTTCAAAGGTCAACTCTAATACTAAAAAACACTGAACCATCCACTTTAAAAGTCAGTTTATGGTATATGAATTGCATCTTAACACAGCCATTATTAAAAAAGAATTTTTTCAGAACTGAAATATACATTATATATAAAAGAATATTTGAATGTGTGCATGTACATACATGTGTATGTGAAAGCATATTCAAAGAGATTTTGAAATTATACAAGAAGATGTTCAAGAGTGAATAGATGTGATAGAAGGGACTTTGTGTATATTCTTTTTGCTATGTCTATATTTAAAAATTTTTTCCAATCATGAACCTATGCTACTTTGCCCTAATAAGAACATTCACATTTTAATAAGTCAATGAATGCCCAGCATTACCTGGAATAGTCCCACTGAGGTGGTATGGTTCTATCTAAACGGATGAAAGAACATTGTGAGAAAGTGAGACAGATTTTACTTTCTTTTTATAAAGTCCTTCCAGACAAGATTATCTGAAGGAAAATATTCAACTAACAGCTAAGATTCTAAAATTCTTTTATCAATATGCAAATATGAAAGCAAAGTCTACATTGAAGACACTGTTCTCTACCCAGCCAGTAACTCCACATGACACCAGGCCAGCTCACTGAGAGATTCCGAGGTCAGAACCCCTAGCAGCAGAATCGACCATCTGTGGATGCAAATCAGCCCTTCTTCCTCATAGAACTTTGTATTTTGCTCTGGTGGTGGTGGTTTAATCGCTAGGTTGTGTCCAACTCTTATGACCCCATGGACTGTAGTCTGCCAGGCTCCTCTGTCCATGGAATTCTCCAGGCAAGAATACTGGAACAGGTTTCCATTTCCTTCTCCAGGGGATCTTCCCCACCCAGGAATTGAACCCGGGTCTCCTGCATTGCAGGCAGATTCTTTACTGACACCTATAAGGGAAGCCCGTTCAGTTCAGTCGCTCAGTCGTGTCCAACTCTTTGCGACTCCATGAACCGCAGTACACCAGGCCTCCCTGTCCATCAGCAACTCCCGAAGTCCACCCAAACCCATGTCCATCGAGTCAGTGCCGCCCTCCAACCATCTCATCCTCTGTCGTCCCTTTCTCCTCCTGCCCTCAATCTTTCCCAGCATCAGGGACTTTTCAAATGAGTCGGCTATGAGGGAAGCCCGTATTTTGCTCTAAAAGGCAACAATTACGAGCATGACACACAAATTACTGTATTGTACATGGCAGTATTTCTCTTTGATATGTTTTATTACACTCCCTACCTAGTCAGATGGTATGTGATGTCATTGACTTCACACTGTCACTGCTGTTTAAAAATAACTTTGTGACGTCAGAGCACAATAGGTGTATTTGCCACTGAGAACAGCTTTAAAGGTGAACAAATAAAAGCTACACATATAAAGTTCATATTTGTTAGTAAAACTGTCTCTCTAAAGACTGTGTATCCAGGATCTTCCCCCGTGGTCCAGTGGCTGGAGTCTGCATGCCTGCTGCAGGGGAGCTGGGTTCAATCTCTGGTCAGAGCACTAGATCCTGCTTGCTACAAAGAAAGATCCCACGTGCCACCGTGAAGATCAAAGATCCAGAGTGCCCTAAGACTCTGCACAGCCAAATAATTCGTTAATTAAAAAAAAGACTATGTATCCAAAACAAATACCCCAGGAGCACCAACACTCCATAGTTCCAGATATGGGAGATTTGATGGGAATAATGACACTTTGGGGGAGAGGAGAAAGGCCACTCTGAAGTTTAAATGAAGAAACGTATGAATAAGTGCTTTTAAACACTAAGGCAGCAAATAGAAGGCACACTTGTGTTTTTAAGGCAAAATGGGGCTCTTGTGTTTTAATGGGAAAAGATGATGCTTGAAGAAATTAAATGACTTGCCCACATTTTAAGAAAAACAGGAATAATAAACAGGACCCAGACCTTCTGATTCTCACTTCCTGCTCCTAGGAGGACTCTGGGGGGGAAACCCATGTGAGGTGTGAAAGCTGCAGAAGTATCCCAAGCACCAGAGGAGATATTGGTTTACTTAGCTCTAGAGGGGTGGGTGTGAGACATGCATAGAAGTGGGTAAACAAACCCAAACTAACAGTGAATTTGGGGTTTGGCTGACCTCTTAATACTTCAGAAGTGATTCATGCATAACTATGTCCTTCAGATCTTAAGTTAGAAATGCAACTTGCCATGCCATTGTTGCAAAATATTTCCCTAGTATCAAGAAAGAAGACTGCAAGTGTGGTAAAGGCACTGTTCACCAAGGGCATAATCAAATTAGACCATGTTCTGTTAGTTCCATGATGGGCCTAACATTATACTTAGGACTGACGCTCCTTCAGGTGAAAGCATGGATTTTCTTCTTCTCCTTCCTCCCCGCCCCCACCCCCAATATGGCAGCCCTTTTCCTTCCGCCCTTCCAAGTCATCCTAGGAATATGAACTGGGATTATAAATCCCAGGTCCTGCTTATTATTAATATCACTATTCTTCTTAAAATTGTATTGTTAAACTACACCTTACCATTGGCTTGGTTTCATTTTAAAAACAAGTTGGGACTTCCCAGGCAGTCCAGTGGTTAAGAATCCACCTTTCAAAGCAGGGGACCCGTGTTCTATCCCTGGTTGGGGAACTAAGATCCCACATATGTGGGGCAACTAAGTCCTGGAGCCGCAACAAAAGATACTGCAGCAACTAAGACCCAACGCAGCCAAATAATTAAATATACATTTTTTAAAGTTACACTTTCCCACTTTTATTATCACTTCATAGAAAAAACGATGACATCTTTCTAAGCCAACAGCAGTATGTGGGTCACCACCAACAGCAGTGAAAAGAATATAAACAAAATAGAAAAACAGAAGGCATTACTGCTGCTTGCAAAACTACATGCCTGCCAAGGCCTCCCCTTGAAAACCAGAGGGAACTAGATGATGAGGAAATTTTTGCTGTGCAACTGGTCAGCCTGACTGCAAACCCAAAGATGGAGAGCAACCTTTGCAATCCAATCATTCTATCATAAAGTCTAAGAATATAAGGGTGTATATGAATATCCTTTTATTACACTTTTCCCATGACCTTCTGCTTTGAAAGAATATCACTACCTGTATTTCCTAAATATTTCCCATGTTATCGAAGATCTATATAACTGCTAATATAGGCTTTGGCTTAGCGTGAAGTCATTAATGTGACCACACTGAGCTTTAATCATGCCAGCTCAAACTGAAGAAAGGGTGAGGATCCATTATTCTATGTTGCTAAATAAAGGCAGGGTTTCTACTGGTCATTTTGAAAACTGAGAATTGCCGCTAGGCCCCTGGGCTCTGGAAAACACAGATGGAATACCATCCAGTCGTATTTATAGATAAGAGGTCAAAGTTAAGGGACTTGACCAAGTCCTCATCACCACAAAATGGTGTCCAGACCACAGCCTGTGCCTGCCTCGGATTACGGCACATCTCACCCCCACTGCCTTTTGTGGTGAGCCTCCTGCCCTAGGCCCCTAATCTAATGTGTGCGTGTTGCTCAGTCATGTCTGACTCCCTGTGACCCCATGGACTGTAGCCGGCCAGGTTCCTCTGTCCATGGAATTCTCAGGCAAGAATACTGGAGTAGGTTGCTATTTCCTTCTCCACCTAATCTCATGGCTTCTTATAAAGTAGTGATGCTCCCTTGGCACGTGGCCTGGGTCTGGCTCATAATCTCAGCTCAGAAACCCCAGTGTTCACCAAACCGAGTGGAATTCTCAGTATCCAAAATTTCTACTCACTGCAAGCAGATCCCAGCTTCAGCTGGAACCTTGACATTGGTATGGTGCATTGGGGCACTCCCTGGTAGTCAGCTCTGCCAAAGACCCTATGAAGCACTCACATTCCAACTGCATGAATTCCCTCTCCAGCTCTTGTTTTACACACTCCAGTTTGGCCTTTATATGAAATATGCAGTTGGGCAGAGCAGGTAATTTTATACGTTTGTTACTAAGGAGAATTCCTTTTTCCTCGCCAGCTGTATGTTACTAGAAGCAGTGGGGCTAGGATAAAAGAAAGTCTGTACCTAGGTAATAAGTACCTTTTCTTAACAATGAAATTTTTTCCTGTCAGCCCAGAGCTCACCCTGAAAGGTAAGTGGGCAGAAGTCATTATTCTCATTTTGTGGATAAGTGAAAAAAAGGTAATGAGTAATTAGACCATCTGGCCCAGGCATAGTGGAAATTTAAGAAATGGAGCCTTCATTCTCTTGACATGAAGGTTAAGTAATTTATCCAGCAGAGATTTTGAGTGAAAATTAGAAAGCAGCCTCTAAATTATCCCCTTGAGTCATTTTCTCATTTTTCCCTTTTGTGCCACCCTAAATCTAAGGGTTTGAACCCAGTTGAATGATTTCTGTGACCACAAAATATATCCAACTGGCAATGTTCAGCCACACTGCAGTTTGTTTCCATGTCAAAAATATCTCACATCAGAGACATGCATTTTGGTAAGAACTTGTCCAACAGATCCAATAGAGAGTTGGTTCACAATAAAATATGAAAACTTTTGTGAACAGAAACTGGCCCCCCAAAATTTTTTTTTTCTTTGTCTCTTTTGAGATCTCTATAGAAGTGAGTTATACCAAGCAGCAGATTGGTAAATACTTGTCAAAATTAAGATCAAATTAATATTACTTAAATACTAGAACATAGAGTTAAGGGTAATTTTGTAAACCATATAATCACTGAAATGTCTCATCACTTAATGCTCTTTAATAACCATCTTAGTGCTGAGCAGTTCACAGAACAAATGAGGTTGTTAATTTCAATACTTCTTTATTTAATTGAAACAAAGTGAAAATGAAGTCAATCAGTCCTGTCCGACTCTTTGCGACCCCATAGACTGTAGCCTACCAGGCTCCTCCATCCATGGGATTTTCCAGGCGAGAGTACTAGAGTGGGTTGTCATTTCCTTCTTCAGGGGATCTTCCCAACCTGGGGATCAAACCTGAGTCTCCCGCATTATAGGCAGACCCTTTACCATCTGAGCCACCAAGAAAGTCCTCTTTAAAAAAAAAAAAAAAAATTATTTATTTATTTTAATTGGAGGCTAATTACTTTACAACATTGTAGTGGTTTTTGCCATACCTTGACATGAATCAGCCATGGGTGTACATGTGTTCCCCATCCTGAACTTCCTCCCACCTCCCTCCCCATCCCATCCCTCAGGGTCACCTCAATACACCAGCTATGAGCACCCTGTCTCATGCATCAAACCTGGAAAGTCGTCTTTATTTAATTGAATAAATATTTTATTTAATTGAAGTATAGTTAATTTATAATGTTGTGTTAGTTTCAAGTGTACAGCAAAGTGATTAGGTTATACATGTATATATATTCTTGTTCAGATTCTTTTCCATTATAAGTTATTGTCAGACATTGAGTATAATTCCCTGTGCTACACAGTAGGTCCTTATTGCTAACCTATTGGTATATAATAGTGTGTATATGTTAATCCCAAACTCCTAATTAACTCTCTCCTTTTCCCCACTATCCCCTTTGATAGCCATAAGTTCATTTTCTATGTCTGTGAGTCTATTTGTCTTATAAATAATTTTTTGTATCATTTTTTAGATTCCACATATTAAGTGATATTGTTAGGGGAAGCACACTGACTGAAACCACCCATCCTGGCCAGGCCCTTTAGTAACCATTTTCATGAGCTGTTTTAGGACAGGAGGTCCTGGTAAGGAACACGGAACTAATAAGCCACCATCAACCAGAAGAGTTCAGGAAAGATCAAAAGGTGACACCACATATCCGACCACCTCCCAGAATCCTTCTCTCTGGCATCCATCTTGGCTGAACAAGGCGTGCACCCCCAGGAAGGACTCTGAGTCAGAATAATTGGCTAAAGACACCCCGGAAACTAATCCCATCACCATAAAACCCAAGACTGCAATCCACATGGCAGAGCTGTTCTCCTGGGTTCCCTTACCCTACTGCTCTCCACCTGGGTGCCCTTTCCCAATAAAATCTCTTGCTTTGTTAGCACATGTGTCTCCTCAGACAGTTCATTTCTGAGTGTTAGACAAGAGCCCAGTTTGGCCCTGGAAGGGGGTCACCCTTCCTACAACAATATCACATAATACATTACTTTTTAGGAAGTCAGTGTAGATTCAACTTTCTCATTTCTCTATTTTTTTAATCTAGATTTATAATAGAGTAGCAAACGATGGTTATGGGACTCACAAACTATTTCCTTATCTCATACAGTGAGCTCTTCATGGAAGTAAATTCCAAAGATGATTCTGAGTGGCTGGTTAGACAGCCAGGCCTATAAATCAACTAGAAAATATGAGTATAACTTCATGAGTGACTCTGAGGAGGTGGGAGGAGATGAGAGAGGGACAGAATCAATAGTATGTAAATAATGTGAAGAGATGAGGAAAAGAAATACCCAAAAGTCATGGGAACTCTTAACATAATCTATGCAGGAGACAGAAATGACTAGCTGCCTACCAAGGATTGGTTCTCCCCTTCCAGAGTGTAAAATTGTTCTGGAAAGTGGCTGCTGGCCCCAGGAATATATTTCCCACATTATTTGCATCTAGGTGGGGTCATTAACTGATTTTGAGCCAATGAAAAAGTGAGGAGAAGTGATCCATAAAAACCTTTTGCATGATCCTTCACATTTTGCCTCTTTTCCTACCTGGAAGCTCAGGGCTCCAGTGCCCTGGGAGCTGACTATATTCTGTCCTGCACTGTTTCCAACACTAAATATTATTTGTATTCAGCTCCATTGTAGGTTCCCTGACTGCAGGAAAAAGTGTCTCTTACACCAGCTTGCAGTGGTGGTGACTTACTAGGTGCTCAATAAATACGTATGACTTGATCAGTTGGTTTGGTTGGTGTAATCTGGTGTGATTTTATAGCTCTTCATGCCATTAACTGTGTGCCACATGTTCAGTTGTGCCTGACTCTTTGCAACCTCATGGACTGCAGTCTGCCAAGCTCCTACGTCCATGGAATTTT
Organism: Bison bison bison; assembly: GCF_000754665.1. Classification (NCBI taxonomy): domain Eukaryota; kingdom Metazoa; phylum Chordata; class Mammalia; order Artiodactyla; family Bovidae; genus Bison; species Bison bison. The sequence goes on along the minus strand of NW_011495057.1, from coordinate 3,167,417 downwards.
CCAGGCAAGTATACTGGAGTGGGTTGCACATCTCCTGCAATTAAATTCTTTACTATTCGGATACTTTACCCACTGAGCCATCAGGGAAGCCCCAAGAGCATTCCCAAATACTGATGCCATCTTCCGATCTTTAGAACATCAGCTCTATTTTCCAAATATTATAATTCTGCCTTATTCAGAAAAAATAGAATATGTATTTATATAATTTTAAAGCACAATTTAGTTAAAAAAATTTTTTTAATTTTATTATTGTTTTTTTTATTTTATTTTATTTTTAAACTTTACAATATTGTATTAGTTTTGCCAAATGTCAAAATGAATCTGCCACAGGTATACCTGTGTTCCCCATTCTGAACCCTCCTCCCTCCTCCCTCCCCATACCCTCTCTCTGGGTCGTCCCAGTGCACCAGCCCCAAGAATCCAGTATCGTGCATTGAACCTGGACTGGCGACTCGTTTCATACATGATATTATACATGTTTCAAAGCTATTCTCCCAAATCTCCCCACCCTCTCCCTCTCCCTCTCCCACAGAGTCCATAAGGCTGATCTATACATCAGTGTCTCTTTTGCTGTCTCGTACACAGGGTTATTGTTACCATCTTTCTAAATTCCATATATATGCGTTAGTATACTGTACTGGTGTTTTTCTTTCTGGCTTACTTCACAAAAATATGGAACACTTCACGAATTTGTGTGTCATCCTTGCGCAGGGGCCATGCTAATCTTCTCTGTATCGTTCCAATTTTAGTATATGTGCTGCCAAAGCGAGCACTAATTTTATTATTGTTACATTGGTGGTCCCCCAATGAACCACATCTCTCAGAACTTCTGCCCTTGTGTTGTTCCTTCCCATCCTTAGTCTGAGTTTGGTCCAATGACTTGCTTTGGTAAATGAGATATTAGCAAGTTTGAAGCAAACAGAAGCTTGACAAGTGTTTGCCATCTTAGAATTCTTCTTCTTAGAACACAGACCAACCACCCTGCTGGAGAAAGAATGTACAGAGAGCTCCTGGAATATGTGAGACCATGCTAAGCATTGTGAGTAAAGCCAGCTTGGTCTTAAAAGCCCCATTCAAGACATCAGCTCAAGCCACTGGCAAGAGAGATCCCAGGAGAGACCAGCAGACCCATCTAGCTGATTCCAGCCTAGGCTGCCGAATTGAAAAGTTGTTGTTTTAAGCCACTGGCTTTAGTAGTGTTAGTTGCTCAGTGGTGTCTGAGTCTTTACGACCCCATGGACTGTGGCCCGCCAGGCTCCTCTGTCCATGGGATTCTCCAGGCAAGAATACTGGAGTGGATTGCCATTCCCTTCTCCAGAGGATCTTTCCGACCCAGGGATCAAACCTGGGTCTCCTGCATTGCAGACAGATTCTTTAACATCTGAGCTACAAGGAATATCCCATTGGCTTTAGGATGGTCTATTACACAATAGCAGATAACCGCAATAGTCAGAATCTCATTTCTTATTCGTCAATATGCACATTCTAGTCTTAAATGCCTTGAGTTAGCATTAACAGTAAAATATATCAATAGAATACTCTTCCCAATTAGAGTGAGGAAGTTTTATTTCTAGACATTTCTGGGAAACAGATTTTAGAAACTGACTTTTGCATTTAGAATTTTTTTTCTATGTAGATGATGTCTTTAAGATGAATAAAGTTTATCTCTACTTATTTTTTTCTTGGCTTTTTACCCCTGGGTAAGCATCTAGGGAAATGAAAAATTTGATCTCATGAATTTTATGCCCTGTTTTTTGCTCTTGCCAAAATGCTCTACTACTTCATTCCAAGTTAAAAAAAAAAAAAAAGTTCTTGTAAATATGCTATCTGCCACGGCATCAAGAGGAATGCCAGAAAGGACAATTCTATAAAAATAGATTTCTTCATTCTGTATCTATGTGATTCCACACAGTCAGAGACTCCGTTAGTAGCTATCTTGCAAGTCATAGTTTTCCTCTGAAAATAGGCTTTTTACCGTTTGTGAGACTTTGGCCTCTTTTTTTCCCTCAACTTGGGTTGGTGTTTTATGTTTTCTTCTTTCCTTCTTCATGTACCTTTCATAGGTTGGTCTCTGAAGGAAGTATTTCTCCCTTATCTCTCAGTTAGGAAAAGTGTAGTTTGCCTTGAAAAGAGTTTCTTTCATAAGTTCATCAAACATTGGAAAATTCAAGAACACGGTAAGCAAAAAGTATTTTAAAACTGAAAGAAAAAGCAGCAAAAACTAGTTTTTCAGTTGTTGAGATGCTTTTAGAATGGTCATGCCTCGTTTAAATCACTGCTAATCAAAGTGTGGTCTGTGGACCCTGCCAGTCCCTACACTGTCATTGCAAAGAGAAAAATACAAAAACTGAGTGCTTATAAATATTTTTAGCAATTTGATATTGCCATGACATCTAACCATGTGATCGTTTTTCTCATAACCCAGTTTTAGTTTATATTACAAAATGCTGGTTAAAAGTCGATTGGAATTTTTTAAAACGGTCTTTCTTCACTGCTTAAAAAGCACTAGTGTAAATATTGGGGGCAGGAGGAGAAGGGGACGACAGGGGATGAGATGGCTGGATGGTGTCACCGACTCGATGGACGTGAGTCTGAGTGAACTCCGGGAGTTGGTGATGGACAGGGAGGCCTGGCGTGCTGCGATTCATGGGGTCGCAAAGAGTCGGACACGACTGAGCGACTGAACTGAACTGAACTGATCTCTCCAAATTATCTTCCAGCCTCAGGCCTAGAAAAGTGTGGAACCCAGAGTGGGTAGGTAAAAAACATTTGTTGATTGATTGCTAATGACCTGATAGGCAGTTTCTAGTCCCATGATGCTCTAATAGTAAGTTAAATCTTTACCATTCACTAAACAATACATACAGCAAACATAAAAAAAGTCAGAGTTTCACCAAGTTTTCTTTTTTTTAAGGGCATGAAATAACCTGCCTAATTCTCTTGGCTTGGTATGAGTAATTAATTATACCCACATTTAGAGAACTCAAAAGAAATGACACATATGCTAAATAAAGGTAAAATTAGCTTTCACTTACTCCATAATAGCACCGACTGATTCAGCTGTCTTTGAGCAAAGAGAGATGGTGTAAGGTGTTGAGCTCAACGTAAGGACAAAACCCATGACTCATTCCTTAGGAAGAATAAATGCATCATTGGGTTATATCAGGTGAAAGCCACTCCTTAACACTTAGTACAGGAAATCAGACTCTTTGAAGTTATGTGTCTTCAAAATCGCTTTCTATCCTAGAACACCTTTATTAACTCAGATTCCAGATTAAGAAGGCTGAATGTACACTAAATACTACGGAGCTTATCTGTAGATCTCTTCCTGCCCCCACAGCACCTCAGCTTCAGGCAGTCTTGCTGTGGGTTTTGCTTTGATCTCTGCCCTAGTCCCATTAATTGGGTGATGGCCTCCTTCCTGTAGGGCTTCCCTATTGGCTCAGTGGTAAAAGAATCCTCCTTTTGCAGGAGACGTGGGTTCCATCCCTGGGTCGGGAAGATCATCCAGAGAAGGAAATGGTAACCCACTGCAGTATTCTGGCCTGGGAAATCCCACAGACAAAGGAGCCTGGTGGACTACAGTCCATGGAGTCACAAAAGGGTCTGACACGATTTAGCAATTAAACCACCACCACCTCCTTCCTATGTGATTGTAAGCAAGCCAGTTAGTCTTTCTATGCTTCAGATCACTCATTGGGGACAAAAAAATACAACTTTTTTAATGAGGACAAGGACACCATGAAGAGTAATTGACATAAGGTGTGAATATGTCTGTGACAGCGCTGAATGGGCCCCAGCTGGGGTTCACCATCCTTCTCCCTTCACCTTGCCCTTGCTCCCCTGACCAAGCTTTCACCATGTAGGGCAGTGAAGTAGTTAAGCCCACAGACTTCAGAGTCCTAGACTTGGGTTTAAATCTCAGCTCCCCCATCTGCTAGCTTCTGTGACTCCCTGACTTTGGGCAAGTTATTGAAGCTCTTTAAGTCTTGATCCCTTCATCTGAAAATTTTTACCCCTGGCAAGAGATTTGTGATTGTGGAATGAAGACCTTCTTAAGAGTTGAAAGCAATGCTAGCACATTGCACGCCTCTGGTTAGGCCAGCTATTGTTCTTTTCCACCCAGTTCCAGCAACAAGCTTTGACCCATTGTGTCTTCATTTCTGGCCCGGGGCCTGCCTAGGATCCCGATTACTCAGAATCTGGAAGCTTTCTTTGCTCCTGCCTTTAAACACCAGCTCTTAATGACTGACTTTCTGTTTCTACCTGCTGACCCCCTCTGCTGCTGCACTTTCAGTATCCTAGAAGGCTGCCAGGTATCCTGTGGAAGCTCTCATTGCCTTAGGATCCCCCAGTCAGCTCTTCTGCCTTGCCCACCACCTACTTTGTGCTCCTAGACCCTCCAGGACACTGCCCTCACCCCCAGGCTTCTCCACTTTCTGTTGGGAGCTCCTGGATCCCAGCCTCTCCTTGAGCCCAACCTGCCCAGGGATTGAGCCAGAGGGGCCTAAGCCCCGGTTCTGCCAGCACTTGCTGTGGAACAAGTCAGGGCATGGATCCCATCCTGAGACTGGTACATCACCAGGGGGTCAGAATGCCAGCACCAGACTGAAGGCAGATGTTACCAGCACTGTTTTGTCTAAAAACCATGTTCGATTATGGCTCTTCTGAGAGCTTCTGCTGACATTTCTCTTTGCAATGAAATCCTTTAAA
>NW_011495057.1:3155908-3162604 GCF_000754665.1 Bison bison bison | reverse complement strand
ATCCTTTAAATTTTTCCATATACATTTTTCCTTGTACTTTTGTTTAAGTTTCCTTCTGCTGCCCCATCCCACTTTCTGGGGGAACTGAGAATCCCATACCTGCATAAAAGTCATCGAAGTGGGGTCAGTGACCTAAGCTTCCATTGAGCTGCACCTCTGGGGAAACGAGGATGGTGGTTCCGTACAGCATGAGGTCTCTCATTCAACTCAAAATTCTAGAGTGCATGTGTGTGCATGAGCGCTTGTGCACAGAGGGCGTGCACACACATACATAGAGTATTAGTTAATTTAAAACACACATAGAACCACACAAAGATAGAGTCACAACCCCTTAGCAATCACTTTCAGGCCCCTCAGGCACATTCCAGCCCCATTTTGGGGATGAGTGATGAGTTGAGGTATGGGGTGGGGTAGCTCTGCTTTCGGAGAAGGCAATGGCAACCCACTCCAGTACTCTTGCCTGGCAAATCCCAGCCTGGCAGACTGCAGTCCATGGGGCCGCTAGGAGTCAGACACAACTGAGTGACTTCACTTTCACTTTTCACTTTCTTGCATTGGAGAAGGAAATGGCAACCCACTCCAGCGTTCTTGCCTGGAAAATCCCAGGGACGGGGGAGCCTGGTGGGCTGCTGTCTATGGGGTCACACAGAGTCGGACACGACTAAAGCGACTTAGCAGCACCAGCAGCAGCAGCTCTGCTTTCAGTAAAATCATGGTTGTTCTACCAGGCAGTAGCCCTGATGCAAAAATAGGATTTTTTTTTACCCGCCCAATGGCCTCCCTTATAAGCTAGTATCTACATGCCTTAGATTCCTGAGTAAGAGAAGAAGCTTGTCAACACAGACTCCAAATCTCATTAGAGAAAAGCGCATCAGAAGCTTTGGTTTCAGGTCTGAGAAGCTCATGGATCCTCAGATAATCTGAGAAAATTGATTCGTTCATTCAAAAATACTCAGTGAGAACCTGCTGTGTGCTAGGATCTGGACTTCTCGTTGGAGCTGCAAAGAGATTGAGGCAGATACCACTTCTGATTTAATGTGACCATATGGCTCATGGTCTAACATTCAGTCTCACTGACGTTCCTATAACCCAGCACTGCCTAGGAGGTCAATCAAAACATCTTCACTTGAGGCTCCTGCCACACTCGAAACCTGACACTTTTAAGACACAGTTCAATCCCTGGGTTGGGAAGATCCCCTGGAGGAGGAAATGGCAACACACTCCAGTATTCTTGCCTGGGAAATCCCTTGGACAGAGAGCTTGGTGGGCTACAGTTCATGGGGTCACAAAAGAGTCGGACACGACTTAGTGACTAAGCAACAACACCGTTGCATTACCAAACAAGGGTTCCAAAAGTCAATCTGTTATCACCACAAGCAAAATTAAACTTGAAGTCCACTCTTGCTCCCATGCAAGACTGTGAGAGAATTTCCATAGCAAGGAAATCTTCTAGGCCATCTTCCCTAAGGATTGAACTCCGCTTTTTGATTTCTCTTAAACAGTTTCGGTTCAATTAAACATTAAGTGAAACCAGTCCCCACTTTGCTAATGATTTCGACTGTGTGCACGTGTCTACTGCACTTTTACCCCTGCGAGTTTAACAACTCGGTAATAAAATGTAAGGACTGAGAGTTCAGCGGGTTAGCATTCAGGATCCTCAGTTCATTAAAAAAAAAATAAAGTTCTTACATGGATACTCCAAAGCCTCAGTGGAATGCTTAAGGCAGATTCACTAAGGATGTACCTCTGCCGGGCCCATCCATAATAGCTGCTCTTATTCCCAAGGGCCAGATTACCAGCCCAGTGATAGAGTACTTCCCAGTTATTAACCCAGACTCTTCAAACAAATGTTGGAAATTGAGGCAGCAGATAGAGTTGCACAAAAATGCTAGACATCCAAATAAAAATCAAACACTGCAGAAAACATCTGGACATCTGACCAATGGATGAAGACTCTGGAGCTGGTATTTTGACCCCTGTGCTTAGTCCACTGGGTCAGAATAGCATTGAATAGGGGCAGGAAGCCTGGGTCTTTAAAGCCCCATGTCAATGTCATGAGATGTGGGCCCCGAAAAGACAGCATGACCTTGGAAAGGTGACTCTCTGCAGTTGAGGCAGTCCCAAGGGGCGAGCAGCTCTGAGTTATCTGCCAACAGCACTTGAATAACTGGGGTGACTCATCACAGCCCCGGCTACTGCCTCTGGTCTCAGGACTACAACAAATGCTTCTCCACTCCGCAAGTATCTGTTTCAGAGTTTCCTCATCCTCAGCCAGCTTAGCTGTCCATCTTACCTGGTGGAATGACCCAGGTCCTTGTCCCTGAGGAGTGCAAGCCCTGGTCACCATGTGCTTCTCAGGCTGGAGTTTCATCCATGGTCCATTTAGCATCAACAGTGGTCAAGAGGTACCAAGTAAAGCACCTGGGTTCCATAAGAACTCCCCCTGCTCCCTCTGTTCCACAGCAGCCCCCCTTCCTCCTTATAATCAGGGCCAACTACCCTTGCAAGATGGTGACTCCCCTTCTCCCCTGCTACTCCTGGAAACAAAGAACCTTAAGTGCCCAGGCCATGGCCATAGGTTATAGCTCAATGGAACTATCATTACGCCCACTGGTGGAAGTGTTTTCCCTTTTGGAAACCAGGACATGTAAACTGGCTGAGCCTAGAGTTGCTGGGACAGGAAACACAAGTGGGTCACTGAGAGTCATGGTAAGTGGGGCCACTCCAGCTCCCACCCCCTGGTCTGCAGCCCCGCGTATTCTTCCTACAGGACACAGTGCCACAGACAGCTCTTTGACTTAAACTGTATATTGTGTCCTAGAAGACGGTACCCTGTGCTCATAAAATATCATCTCCAGATTAGTGCTTCAGCTATGCAACCCCAACACTCAAGTGACTGTCAGCTTTGGATAATATGAATGCCACGGTCTTCAGCCCATTAGTGCACCTCTTTTGTTATAAAGTGGGTTTGACATAACATTACTCTGGATTCTGTGCCAGTCCACTAATCCAACAAACACTCCACAAGCTCCCAGAAAGCGGTGCTGGCTGACGCCCCACAGGCAGGAATGGCAAACCCACACCTGGAATGTGTCTATTCCTGGCAAAAGATATCATTGGTCTTCTAGGATGAAATGTATCCAATATAGTCAATTTGCCACCAAATGACCAGGTGACCTCCTCCAGGGATGACGGCATATTGGTCACTCAGTATTGAGGCCTGTTATTGGTCATGCAGTGGCCACAGTAGCTAGATCAGGCTTGGTGAGTGGGAGCCCCTGCTCTAGGGCCCTTTCACTGACCTTCATCCCTCCCAGCATGGCTGTATCACTCACAAGCCCGCCATGCCAGCACTGGGGGAGTCCAATGATGGAGGCTGGTTAAGGTCAACTGGTAAGTCATTCTATTTCATCATCTAGTGCCTTTCTTGTTGAGCATTAAGATATATTAATTTTTTATATTGATGCTCAACAAGAAAGGCACTAGATGATAAAATAGACACAATGCCTTACCAGTTGACATTAACCAGCCTAACATATATTACAAAAAGAGGGAGAAGGCTCAGTAAACCAGTCTGACCCACTCACAGTACTGTCTAGAGCAAGTCCTGCTGCAGCATAAACTGGGATAATGCAAAATCGAGAACAGACACATTACAGGCTGTGCTTGTGTAAACTGCAGTGATAACAAATATGGCCTCATTTGAAATGAACACAGATGTCTATGGTTCTGTGTTGTGGGTGTCTGTGGAGGAGTGGTGGGTTTTCTAACAGTATAGATACAAAGAACACAATTCCTGAATCTATTCAATCAATGATTAATACATTTTGACCACCTACTGTATCTCCAGCTAAAACTAGAAGAAGAGAAAAGACATAAGACTCAGAGTCTGGCTTTGAAGATTTGAAACTCCGCTGGAGGAGTCAGAAGTAGAAGCAAGGTCTAGAGAAATACAGATCACAGGCTAAGGGATATGGTGCAGAGTGGGATTACAGAAGGAACTCAGCAAAGCTGGGAGAGGGATGGCTGAGGGGCAGAGTTCAGCAAAGGGCCTGACCTGGGAGTAACCCTGCTAGGTCAGGACTGGGGTTAGGGCAGACAGAGAGGGGAGACATAAGAGAGCTATGGGGATGGGAGGGAAGGTGGTAACAAGGCGAATCCTCTGACAAGTGTGAAGCCCTTCTGTTGGGGGAAGAGAAAGTTTTTGAATATGGGGATGGGGCTATAGGGGTTCAAGTTCCTGTGTGAGGGCTGGTGGGTCCCTGCTAAGTTTTGGAGCAGGCAGTTTTAGAAGGAGGTGCCTGGCCATGAGTAGGAGAGTTTTGCTCTGTTTGGGGGCTTCTTCATGAAGATGAACTGAGCCAGGCATGCCAGAGGGTGTATAGGCACATTCTTTCCTGTGACTTTGACAAGAATTCCATCAGCAGCCTGGCCAGAGACGACACCCAAAACAACTCTGAGTGGCAAGTGCAGTTGTGGAAAGGAAACAGGCTTTGAAGTCTGAAAGACTTCAAGTTCTAGTCTGATCGCTCATGACCAGATGACTTCATCTTTCAGAACCTTAGTTTTTCCAATTATGGAATGGGCATAACACCCATCTCATAGCATTCTTACAAAGGAAGCACCTTAGCACTCAAAGTACTCTATAGCACTCAAAATATTACTTCTTTTCATTCTCTCTTTTTATCAGAACTGTTAATAAAACAAAACTTCCGATGCTTGATCTTATATAGTAATGTCATGTCAAAACTATCTCATCAGCTTCAAAACTATCTCATCCATAGAGACCAAATGCAGGGTAAAAGTTTTGAGTCAGTCTTAATTTTTAAAAATTGTATTATTCTTGGCCACACCACATGGCATGCCAGATCTTAGTTCTCTGACTAGGGATTGAACCCAGGACCCCTGCAATGGATGTGCAGAGTCTTAACCACAGGACTACCAGGGAAGTCCCTCTTTCTTGATTTAAAAAATTGTAAGTTCCTATCGAATTCTGGAACGCTTTTTCTTAAAATTGTTTTAAACACAAAGTAATACAATGTATCCACCGCATGTATATAAGATAAACATTTTATATCTTTTATGATCTTCAACTTGAAGCTGTATTTTTTAACTTTTAAATTAAAAATTCATTACAAATTTATTTGAGGAAAAGGAAGAGGCTTAAACAGAGATGACAGGGAGAATGAGTGGATTCCTGTAGTAGGAGGGTGTGAGATGTCCACTTTTACTTTCACATTCAGATTTTCTAGAAAGGCTATTACTGCTTTTTATACTTTAAAAATAATATATTTTTAATTTTTAAGAAATGTGACTCTCCCACTTTTATTTCCCTCAAATCAGTCCTGGGCAATCAGCCAGCAGTTTGTATGAGGCAGTGGACAATGCCTGCCATACATACTGTGGGTGCGCAGGAAAGGTCAAGAGGAGGAGCTTTCATGTATATTTCAAATTGTGCCCTTCACCGTCAGAAAGGAAAATACCATTTACCATTCACTCAATCAAAAGGCTTTTTTCCCAGGTTTTTTCTACAAGAGGAACAAAACTCAGATTCTTAGAAAAGAAAAAGAAGAAAAAGAAAACCTAGAAGGACAGAAAATAGCCATTTGAAAGAGTTGTGAGATGATGGGTTTTTTTCTCATGTTTCATTTCCATCATCATCATATTTGTGCTGTAATGAAGGTTGAGAGTCATCTGATGCAGACTGTGCCCTACTGGAGGCTGTGTGTGTATTTGTGTGTGGATGTGTGAGTAGTGTGTATACATGGATGTGTGTGGATCTATGTATTGATTGTGAACCTGTGTGTGTGGAATGTAGAGGCTGTGTAGAACTGCAGTGTATGCAGAGGCGGTGTGTGTGTGAGAGACAGAAATGTGGATGTGCATGGAGTGTGTGCATGGGAGAGAGGGTGTGTATGTGAGGGGTGTGTGTGTGTGTGTTTTTCCTCCTGAACCAAAATTTTATTTTAAATTATTAGGTTTTTAGTGCATACGAAACATTTTCATAATGTAGGGAGAAGGCCATGGCACCCCACTCTGGTCCTCTTGCCTGGAAAATCCCATGGATGGAGGAGCCTGGTAGGCTGCAGTCCATGGGGTCGCTAAGAGTCGGGCACGACTGAGCGACTTCACTTTCACTTTTCACTTTCATGCATTGGAGAAGGAAATGGCAACCCACTCCAGTGTTCTTGGCTGGAGAATCCCAGGGACGGTGGAGCCTGGTGGGCTGCCGTCTCTGGGGTCGCACAGAGTCCGACACGACTGAAGCGACTTAGCAGCAGCAGCAGCAGGACATATAAGGATGTCAGCACATTGAACTACAACAGAAAATTTCTTATACAACTTTTGAAACATTGATATGCTTGTTTCTCTTGTGTATGAATGGCACCGTTAGCTTAAATCAGCTTTGTCTTGGATTATCAAGTAGGTTAAAAGCAGAGCTGGGTTTCCAGCTAGGGTTGAAAACGTGGCTAGGGTTGTGTGTGTGTGGAGGCTGGAGAGTGTGCACAGGTGGGGTGTTCAGTTTGGAGTGTGAGAGAGTGAGTCTGGATGTGTGCAGAGTGATGTGAGGTTGTGAGTGTGCAGCGGTGCGTGCATGAACCTCGTGTGTGTGTGTGTGTGTGTGTGGTGTGTGCACAGTGCAAGCGGAGTTGGGAGTGTTTGTGTGGCAGGTACGGAGGTGCGGGTGGGGTGGGG
>NW_011495057.1:3143426-3155583 GCF_000754665.1 Bison bison bison | reverse complement strand
CTGGGCGGCCGCGGACATGTGCAAGATGCGTTCAAGGTGAGCGCCGCGCCTGCCTGAGGGCGCGCTGGGCGGGCGGCCGACCTGCAGCCGCGGGGCCGGCACCCTCCGTCCGCCCGGAGCCGCCGCGGGCCCGCAGGATGGGGTGGGCGCGCCCCGAGGTGGCCTGCAGGGACCGGGAGGGAGCGGCCGGGGACCTGGGGGCGCGGGCTCTGCGGGAAAGGCTCTGCGCACTTCTGACTGCAGGTGCGGTGAGCCGGACGGCGGGGACTGTCGCCGGGGTAACGGGCGGGCGGGGGCGGGGAAGGGCCCTGGGTCTGCGCTCCGCGCGGGGACCGGGCTGCGGCCCCGATTCCTGCATCCGTGTTCCCGAACGCCAGCCGCCCCACTGCTGCTTCCTCCCGGAATACTTTTTCGACGCTGGAGCTGAGGGACCAGCGCAGAGCGAGCTGCAATTGATTACCAAAGAGTTTATTAAAGTCATTTATTTAACCCCCGCATTTTCGGGTTCATTTCGGGAAAGTGAGGTTCATTGATTTGCCTCTATTGAAGATGTTTTTAAAAATATATTAGTTAAAATGTACTGAGCACATATAATGTGCCCTACTCTGATCCAGGGGCTCCACGGTTCAAGTTCTGAGTCTTCCGGAGGAACCACGAGATGGTAGGTACTTTGCCCCCACCCCCCATCACCATCACCACCACCTTTTCTAAGTAAGAAAACTAAAACATGGAGAAGTTAAGTAACTCTTCCCACAACCGTTCAGCCAGTGAGCGAATGGTGTTCAGACTGAAACCCTAGTGAGTCTGGCTCTATAGCAAGTGTGGTCCCAGCTCTTACAATAGCTTATTTAAGCAGAGGAATGACATGGTGAGATTTGCACGTCAGAAGGATCTCTGGCTACAATTTGGGGTTGGGCTTCCCGGGTGGCTCAGTAGTCAAGAATCCACCTGCAATGCAAGAGACACTGGTTTGATCCCTGTGTCAGGAAGATCACCCGGGAGAAGGAAATGGCAACCCACTCCAGTATTCTTGCTTGGGAAATCCCATGGATAGAGGAGCCTGGCTGGCTGTGGTCCATGGGATCACAAAAGAGTAGGACATGACTTAGGGACTAAACAACGATAACAGTTCAGAGAATAGAACCGAGCTGGGAGACCAGTCAAGACTGTGTTGGGGACATCTTGTTAAATGGTACCAGACTAGGGCACAGATTTTGAGAATGGAAGAAAACAGACAAACGTTGAGTGACTTAAACATTTTTAATCAGCAGAATTCAGTGATGGATGTTATTCACTGGGTTAGGGAAGGGCAGAGAGATAAAGATAAAATGTTTGGTGTGGGACATGTAAAGTTTCAGGATGGAGGTGAGTCCAGGTAGAGATGTTGGTTAGACAGATGTGCAAACTAGGAGCCCAGGAGGGTAGTCTAGGCAGGAAACAGAGATGACATTTAAGAGTGAGCAGTGTTAAATGGTCGTTGAACCCATGGGAATGAACGTGGCTGCCCAGTGAGATAATTTAAAGGTTATAAATTAGAGGACTGAGAACAAATTCTTAAAGAACCTCAGGACTTAAGAATGAGCAGAATAAGAGAAACCCATTGAGAAAAAGGTGGGGGGGGGGGGGGGAGGGCAGACAGAAATGTATGAGAAAAATCAGAAGCATGTGCAGCCATTAAGCCAAGAATCTATAGCCTTTGAATAAAGGTGGAGAGGGATGCAGAATTAAATACCTCAGAGAAATCAAACAAGCTAAGAATCGAAAAGTGCCCATTGAACTTAGTAACAGAGCAGGCTCTGGTGACCTTGTTGAGAACAGTTTCAATGCAGTGTTGTGTTCAGAAGCCAGACTGTAATAGCTTAAAAAGAGAGTGGGTGGAAACCACAAATGGAGAGAACTCTTTCAAAAAACTGGAAACAGTGACTGCGGTGGGAATCCAGACTTGGCCAAGGGTTTGTTTGCTTTAAAATGGTAGAGACTTGAGCATCTCTATTTTTTTATTATTATTATTTTTGGTTGCACCACATAGCTTGGAGGATCTTGGTTCTGCTGAAAGTGAAAGTCATTCAGTTATGTCCAACTCTTTGCAACCTGATGGGCTATGCAGTCCATGGAATTCTCCAGGCCAGAATACTGGAGTGGGTAGCTGTTTGCTTCTCCAGGGACCTTTCCAACCCAGGGATTGAACCCAGGTCTCCTGCATTGCAGGCAGATTCTTTACCAGCTGAGCCACCAGGAAAGCCCAAGAATACTGGAGTAGGTAGCCTATGCCTTCTCCAGTGGATCTTCCCAACCCAGGAACCTGTGTCTCCTGCATTGCAGGTGGATTCTTTACCAGCAAGGATTGAACCTGAGCCCTCAGTGAAAGCATGGACTGCCAGGGAAGTCCTGATCATCTTTAAATGATAATGGGACATTTCAACAGTAAACAGACAACCCAGTTTTGAAATGGGCAAAGGATCTGAATAGAAGTTTCTCCAAGGAGATACACAAATGGCCAATAAGCCACTGAAAGGATATTTGACATCAGTAGCCAGGGACAGAGGAGCCTAGTGGGCTGCCGTCTATGGGGTCACACAGAGTCGGATACGACTGAAGCAACTTAGCAGCAGCAGCAGCAGCAGCCATCAGGAAATGCAAATCAAAACTGCAGTGAGACACCACAGTCACACCCTTTACGATGATTACAGTCAACAAGACAGACAATGACAAACATTGGCAAGAATCTGGAGCAATTGAGAACAACAACAAAAGAATGTGGAGAAATTGAAAACAACAACAAAAAAGAATGTGGAGAAATTGGAACCCTCCTACATTACTTGCAGCAGTGTAAAATGATACAGCAATAATAGAGAACAGTCTGGTCATTCTTCAAAAAAATTAACCATAGAGTTGCCATATGACCCCACAATTCTGCTTCTAGATGTATATCCAGGAGAAATGAAAACATATGTCAGGAATTTGTATCTCATGGTGGTGGAGACTGGGAAGCCCAAGATCAAGCTGCTGACAGTTTTAGTTTCTGGTGAGAGCCTACTTCCTGGCTTGCAAGCAGCTACTTTCTGACTGTATCCTCAGATAAGAGAGCTCCAGTGTCTTTCTTTCTTTGTAAGGGCACTAACCCCACCATGGGGGCTCCACCCTCATGGTCTAATCTAAACCTAGTTACCTCCAGACATCACACTGTGGGGTTAGGACTTCAATATACGAACTCGGAGAGGAGAGGATGCAAAGATTCAGACCATAACAAGGTGTATCCATATGATGGATCATTCAGTCAGCAAAAGGAATGAATCTCTCATACATGCAGCAATGGGGATGAACCTTGAAAATATTATGTTAAGTGAAAAAGGCCAGACACAAAAGGCTCCATGTTACGGGGTTCCATTTATATGGCGTTAGTCACTCAGTCGTGTCCGACTCTTTTGCAGCCCCATGGACTATAGCCCACCACGCTTCTCTGTTCATGGAATTCTCCAGGCAAGAACACTGGAGTGGGTTGCCATTCCCTTCTCCAGGGGATCTTCCTGACCCAGGGTTCAAACCTGGTGACTCCTGCATTGCAGGCAGATTCTTTGCCATCTGAGCCACTAGGGAAGCCCCCCTACCCCATTTATATGAAGTGCCCAGAATAGGCAAATCCATAGAGACAGAAAATAGATTAGTGGTTGCCGGGAGTTGGGGGAGAAGGGGGTAATGGAGAGTGATTGTTAATAGGTATGAGGTTTCTCCTAGTTGATGAAAATATTCTGGGATAAGGTGATAGTTGTAAAACCTTGAGATTAAAATAAAACCCACTGAATTATATGCTATAAAAAGATGGGTTTGGGGAGTTTTTTTTGGCAGTCTTTGTTTTTTTTTTACTTTTGAATTTTTTATTTTGTATTGGGGTACAGCCAGTTAACAATGTTGTGATAGTTTCAGGTAAACAGTGAAGGGACTTAGCCATACATACACATGTATCCATTCTCCCCCAAACCCCCCTCTAAAAAGATGAATTTTATGGTATTGGGTTGGCCAAAAAGTTCATTTGGGTTTTTCATCATAGTTATGGGAAAACTTGAATGAACTTTTTGGCCAGCCCAGGATGTAAAGTATTAGTTCTAAAACTAAAGTAAGTCATGTCAGACTCTTGTGACCCCATGGACTGTAGCCCACCAGGCTACAGAGCCCACCAATCCCTCTGTCCACGGGATTTTCCAGGCAAGAATACTGGAGTGGGTTGCCATTTCCTTCTCTAGGGAATATTGCCCACCCAGGATCAAAGCCGGGTCTCTTGCATTGCAGGCAGATTTTTTTACTGACAGAGCCAAGTATCTCAGCACAGAAGTGTTTTAAGATGGCAGCAGGGAGTGCTGAGAAGGCTTCTGCGTGGAGAGGATGGTCTAGCTGAGTGCTGAAGTTCTCAGAAGTGGGAGAGCAGAGACACTGATCGAAGGCCAGGATGAACTCAGAATTTGGGGTGGGCAGAAGGGAAGGTGCCAACATTTTCAGTGAAGAAAGAAAAACGATCCAGAGGCCACAGCTACTTTGAGGTGAGGCAGAGGATGAGAAGGTGGGATGGCCTGAGTCTTGAAGCAGCAGAGATGTGTACACCTGCTGAGAAGCGGTGTCTGGAAGCCAGGTGAGGAGGGTCCAACCTCGTTCCCCATCTTAGGGTTGCTATGGGAGCAGGTTCAGCACCCCCTCCCCGCACTCCCCTCCCCTACACCCCACCCAGGGAGACAGGAAGCTTGGTGCTAGGTAAAGGAGGAAGGCAGTTGATTTTTTTAGAAAGTAGAGGAATTCTAAAAGGCACAGAGAGAAGATTTGAGGGACAGCGGGGGAGAGTTGCAGGCTGGGTGACTAATCGTGTACCAGCCCCAGCTGGAGAAGGCAATGGCACCCCACTCCAGGACTCTTGCCTGGAAAATCCCATGGGTGGAGGAGCATGGTGGGCTGCCGTCTGTGGGGTCGCACAGAGTCGGACACGACTGAAGTGGCTTAGAAGCAGCAGCAGCCCCAGCTAATATCATGTCGTTTAGTTGCTCAGTCATGTGACTCTTTTACGACCCCATAGACTGTAGCCCACCAGGCTCCTCTGTTATGGGATTTACCAGGCAAGAATTCTAGAGTGGGTTGCCATTTCCTTCTCCAGGGGATTTTTCCCAACTCAGGGATCAAACCCGTGTCTCTTACATCTCCTGCACTGGCAGCTTTACCACTAGTGCCACAATGTGCCCACAGCCCACGATAAAAATACAGGACGTCCCTGGTGCTCTAGTGGTTAAGACTTCCCCTTCCAACGCAGGGTGTGTGGACTTGATCCCTGGTTGAGGAGCTATAAGATTCCACATGCTTCTTAGCCAAAAATACAAGACATAAAACAGAAGCAGTATTGTAACAAATTCAAAAAAGACTTCAAAAAAAAGTGGTCCACATTAAAAAAAAAAAAAGAATCTTTAAAAAACTAGCAACTTTTGGGAATTCTCTGGTAAGTCCTGTGGTTAGGACTCAGTACTTTCAGTGCCTGGGCTCCAGGTTCAGTCCCTGGTTGGGGAACTAAGATTCACAACCACTTTTAGTGTACATTTTCGGAAGGGGTTTTTATAATATTGCCTTTAAAATTATTTAGCAACAAATAATCTTTAATTGTGACTTCTCTGGTGGCTCAGTGGTAAAGAATCCACTTGCCAGTATAGGAGACACAGATTCGATCCCTGGGTTGGGAAGATACCCTAAAGAAGGAAATGGCAACCCACTCCAGTGTTCTTGCCTAGGAAATCCCATGGACAGAGGAGCCTGGCGGGCTGCAGTCCCTGAGGTCGTACAAGAGTCACTCATTCAGACAAGAGTGACTAAACAACAGAAACCTTTCATTTACATTTGCCCATGCTGCTGCTGCTGCTCAGTCGCTTCGGTCATGTCTGATTCTGTGCGACCCCACAGACGGCAGCCAAGCAGGCTCCTCCGTCCCTGGGATTCTCCAGGCAGGAATACTGGAGTGGGTTGCCATTTCCTTCTCCCATGCATGCGTGCATGCTAAGTCACTTCAGTCGTGTCCAACTCTATGCGACCCTATAGACAGCAGCCAATCAGGCTCCTCTGTCCACAGGATTCTCCAGGCAAGAATACTGGAGTGGGTTGCCATTTCCTTCTCCACATTTGCCCATGATTTTTGTGCAATTCAGTAGTTCTTGTATAGTGGGAAAATCAGACCTGCTGATAATATTGTGTCAGCAATATTTTGTGAAAATCATTTTTGCAATTGACATGTTAACATTTTGTAAATATTGAATGATGTTTTCATTGACTCTGATTTTGGAGCCATTGTTTCATTTTCGTAGGTGACTGAAAGGCTTGGAGGCCCTAGGCCCTTTGTTTCCAAGGCCTGCGTTGAAAAGACTCAGCTGTTGGCTGAGTCTGTGGGTGGATAAACAGGGCTTTAGAAACCACAATTTAGCTTCTTCTCGATGACTCAGAGTCACCACTTGTAGGACTATTTGCTTCTGAACCTCCAGGAGACTCGTTTTATCCTTTCTCCATTATGTTGTCAACAGTCTCTTCTTGCTGGTAGCACTTTGCCTTCAGTAAATTTCCTCTATCAACGTTTTGTTGTTGTTCAGTCGCTCAGTCCTGTCCAACTCTTTGCGACCCCATTGACTGCAGCATGCCAGGTTTCCCTGTCCTTCACCGTCTCCCGGAGTTTGTTCAGACTCATGTCCTTTGAGCCAGTGATGCCATCCAACCATCTCATCCTCTGTTGCCTCCTTCTCCTGCCTTCAGTCTTTCCCAGCATCAGAGTTTTTTCTAATGAGTTAGCTCTTCTCATCAGCTTTGGCCACCTCATCTGAAGATCTGACTCATTAGAAAAGGCAACTGATAATTTGTTCTGGTTGGGAAAAGAGATACATGTTTGCTGGAATTGTTTTTAAAGTAAAAAGAACTCAGATTGCAGGTCTGTCTTTTTTGTGGAAGAAAACTCATGGATTTCAGTACATTGACTTTGTCTTTCAGTTCAATTCAGTTCAGTTGCTCAGTCACGTCTGACTCTTTGTGACCCCATGGACTGCAGCATGCCAGCCTTCCCTGTCCATCACCAACTCCCAGAGCTTGCTCAAACTCACGTCTATTGAATCGGTGATGCCATCCAACCATCTCATCCTCTCTTGTCCCCTTCTCCTCCTGCTTTCAGTCTTTCCCAGCATCAGGGTCTTTTCAAATGAGTCAGGTCTTCCCACCAGGTGGCCAATGCATTGGAGTTTCAGCTTCAGTATCAGTCCTTCTAATGAATATTCAGGACTGATTTCCTTTAGGATTGACTGGTTGGATTTCCTTGCAGTCCAAGGGCCTCTCAAGAGTCTTCAACACTACAGTTCAAAAGCATCAATTCTTTGGTCCTCAGCTTTCCTTATAGTTCACCTCTCACATCCATACATGACTACTAGAAAAACCATAGCTTTGATTCTATGTACTTTTGGTGGCAAAGTAATGTCTCTGCTTATTTAATGTGCTGTCTAGGTTGGTCATGGCTTTGCTTTTGTCTTTATAACAGCTATTTCAACTTCTCAGGATTCGTTCTTCTGGGCTGAGGTTGCCAGAAGTCCAGCACAATCTATAAGTTAGACCCTAACCCAGTGAGGGGGAGTCACTATTCCAGAGCATAGATCGCTAGATAAAAAATAATACCTGAGTCTTTCTTAATCATGTCTTACGGAGAGGATTTGTTGTTGTTTAGTTGCTGAGTTATGTTTGGCTCTGTGACCCCATGGACTGTAGCTTCCCAGGTTCCTCCATCCATGGAATTTCCCAGGCAGGAATACTGGAGTGGGTTGTCACTTTCTCCTCCAGGGGATCTTCCTGACCCAGGTATCGAACCGGTGTCTCTTATGTCTCCTGCATTGGCAGGCGGGTTCTTTACCACTGAGTCACCAGGGAAGCCCTGAATGCCGGGTTCCATATTGGTGGCGGAAATTGCTCATGCCTTGGCCAGACATACAGGAACTTATACTTTCGACCCTTGTTCTGAAAGTATGTAACTTACCTTAGAATCAACTCCAGTTCATCAATCATCTGAAATTACTTGGATGAGCCACAGGAAAATAAATTGACAAAGCCATATATTTTTTTTGACAGCTTTATGAAATACAGATCACACACCGTATAACTCACCCAGTTAAACTGTCCATTCCGGTGGCTTTTTTTTTCTAGCATATTCGTAGTTGTGCAACTATGAGTACAATCTATTTTAGAATATTTTAATCAACCCCAAAAGAAACTATGTACCTGTTAGCAGTCACTGTATTCTTCTAAATAGCCTCGTTTCAGAAAACCGCTGAACTATTTCTACCTCTATCAATTGGCCTCTGCTGAACATACATGTGTTAAACAGACTTTAAACATGGTCTTGAGTTCTGAGTTTGGAGACACCTGTGTTATACAGGGCTACCTCTATGGTAGAATGCCTGGGTAGATAAATCACTTACTTTTTTTTTTTTGTCTGAAGTTTAGCTTTTTGGAAAACCCACAGTGTTTTTTTTTATTATTTTTTAATATTTTATTTATTTGGCTGCCTCGGGTCTTAGTTGCGTCATACGGGATCTTTCGTTGTGGCGCATGGACTCTCTAGTTGTGGCACGAGGGCTCAGTAGGTACAGTGTACAGGCTTAGTTGCTCCTTGGCATGTGGGATCTTAGTTCCCCGACCGGAGATTGGACCAACTTCCCCTGCATTGCAAGGTGGAATTTTAGCCACTGGCCCACCTACGGAAGTCCCCTAAATTATCTACTTTTTCTCTGTGGTTTCCTATCATTTACAGAAGTGTAATGATACTTACAACACAGGTTTAACGGTCAGTTAATGTTTTTAAAGTGACTCTGTAAATTTCAGCCATTTAGCACAGAGTGGAACGGTAAGATCTCAAAAACCTCCTCCTGCACGTGGTCTCTCCACCCTTCTTATCTCCTCATTTAATGTGGCTTCTAACACCAGAGAAATTCATCATTGAACAAAGCCAGTGTTCTCTTGATTAAATTAATTGTACACACTTAAAATCCACATGATTCTCAACTGTTTTTTAAGCCAGTTGAGATCTCTACCCCCTCTTAGCTTTTAATTAAAATTCCATGTTTGTGCAAGTAACAACTTCCCTTCTGTGTTTCTCTCCCCTTCCTTCCTGTATTTAATTTCTGGTAGTGTGCTAATGAGCAGTATGTGAGCCAAAATTCTAGCAGTAAAGGGGGGCTGGGGAAAGAGAAGAGAAGATGGCATATGTGGAAGGTTGTGCCCTGGTTTTCTCACAGGGTATAAGATATAGGATCTCAGACTCTGGACCCAAGAGTTAGGTTTGAATCCTAGCTCTGTTACTTTCTAGCTGGATGACCTTGAGTAAGTCATTTCTGTGCCTCAGTTTCCTCATCCTAAAATTGGGAACAGTAGCATCTACCTTGTGAGATTGTTCTGGGAATTAAAAGTGTTAGAGCAATGAGAGTGCTCAGCACGCTGCCTGACACAGAGCACTACCCAGCATAGGCTGTCGATGCTGTAACTCGTCATATCACACCGATAACCTGATGCCAGAGACGCGGAAAACCAAGAAAGAGATTAAATCGTCATCACAGGATTGGTGAAGTGCCTTAGGATTTGTGTGAGGCATTTTCACATGCATCAGCTCCTTTCAAGGCTTAAGGGCTGCCCTTTATAAACCGCATTTTAGGGTTATGTGCATATTGTGCCCAGAGGAAGTTTGGAAGTTTACCAAGCAATGTGGTCTGTAAAGAGAAGGCCAGGGGACTTTCTCTGTTGGCAGAAGAGGAGCTTGGCATGAGGTTAGGAAGGGGGTCACTGGGGAGGCCACTGCCTGTTTCTTGCTGTCTCGGGAGGAGACTTCTGCAGGAGGCGGGCAGTGGGATGGCTGAAAGCCTAGCCTCGAGCTCCAGACTGCCTGGGGCTGCAGCCTGCCTTGTTGTTCTCACTTACGTCATCTGAGAAGTCGGGTAGTAATGTTCCCACTTCACTGAGCTGTGTTGCAGAGGATGTGCCAGTGGTATGGAATAAGCACTTGGTAAGAAATATCTTGGGCTTCCCAGGTGGCGCTAGTGATAAAGAACTCGCCTGCCAGTGCAGGAAACATAAGAGACACACGTTCCATCCCTGGGTGTGAAAGATCCCCTGGAGGAGGGCATGGCAACCCACTCCAGTCTTGCCTGGAGACTCCCATGGACAGAGAAGCCTGGTGGGCTACAGTCCATAAGGTCACGAAGAGTCGGACACGACTGAGCAACTAAGCACAGGAGGACTCTGCTTTTAGAGCTCACATTTCTTGAGTGTTTACTATCAAAGTGCATTTGCACATATTACCTCATTTATCCTCTAACAACCCGTGACAGAGGCACAGTTGACCTTCTGTGTTTGCAGATTCTGCATTTGTGGATTCAACCACAGACCAAAAATATTCAGAAAATTTCAGAAAGTTCAAAGCAAGAGAGCTTGAATTTGCCCTTCACTGGCAACTATTTACATAGCACTTACATCGTGTAGGGTATCATAAGTAACCCACAGATGATTTAAAGTATATGAGAAGATATGTGTAGGTTATATGCAAATAGTTTATATGCAAATACTGTGCCAATTTATATAAGAGACTTGAACATCCACAGATTTTGGTATCCGCAGGCAGTCCTGGAACCAATCCCCCAAGGATATTGCCTATACTAGCACTATGAATATTATTCTCACTTTCCTGGGGCACAGAGGACTTAAATAACCTCCCCAAGGTCACAGAACAGGGACACAGCAGGGTCAGGACTTGAACTCGGCTCTCTCTTACCCCAAATCAACAACTTTCTCATGCCTCCACCTGCCAGTAAATCAAGCCCTGGAGGGAAAAATGAAAGATTTACACCTTTTCCCAAAGCTCAGTTTCTGGAACCTTCTACAAAACGGGGATGTCTAGCTTGTGCAGGAGAGGAATCCCCGAGGCCATTCTAAAGGCAGGAGAGGCTCCTGGTCGGAGACATTATTATGACAATAGAAGCTTGTGGTTTACAGATGGTTTTTGAAAGGCATTTGGGGTTAAAGTGAAACAGAATCACCGAAAATGATTTACAGTTTACTTCTCTCAAGTTCTCATGTTTCCGGAAAAGCCAGCAGAGCTGTTTCCATGGTGCATATTAAATTCTCTTCCTGATTCACCCTCCCATACTTCATCCTGGCCTCGTGCAGTGTTTCTTATTAAAGGGGCATTGTTTCATGATTTATATACAAGTCAAACCAGCCTGCCATGGCTTCTTGCAGTAACATCAGGCCCAGCCTGGTGTAAAAGCCACAGACACTGCGTGTGAAAACTGAGACAGTACAGTTTACACCTTAAGGGGAAGCAAATGGTTCACCTGCAATTTAAGGTGAATTTTTTTCCCTCCTAACAGAGCCAGGAAAGCATTGCAAGTATGTTTGTAATCTGCTTATCACTCCCTGCTTGGCCACGCTCTCATCCAAGAATGCACAAGAACACTAAGTTGGGTACGTGCTGAAGGGCTTCCCAAGTGAAAACCTCCCGCCCCAGCTGCTGCCACCCCTCTGCCACCCCTGGACTTTCACTGTGTTGGCTCCTCAGAGCAGCCAAAACTGTTGGTGTCTGCTTTTTAACTTATTGAGGTGAGTTAGGTACTGTTAGGGCTTCCCTCATAGTTCAGTTGGTAAAGAATCCTCCGGCAATGCAGGACACCCCAGTTCAATTCCTGGGTCGGGAAGATCAGCTGGAGAAGGGAATCTAGTATTCTTGGGCTTCCCTCAGCTGGTAAAGAATCTGCCTGCAATGTGGGAGACCTGGGTTCGATCCCTGGGTTGGGAAGATCTTCTGGAGAAGGGAAAGGCTACCCACTGCAGTATTCTGGCCTGAAGAATTCCACGGACTGTATAGTTCATGAAGTCGCAAAGAGTTGGACACAACTGAGCAACTTTCACTTTCACTTTTCACTAGGTCTGTATATAAAAACGTATCGATATTCTTAGAAGATGTATTGCATATAAGACTCTCTGGGTCAGAGGAGTGCGTTGAAGAAAAAGTGTTAGTCGCTCAGTCATGTCCAACTCTTTGCGACCCCACAGGCTGTAGCCCACCAGGCTCCTCTGTCCATGGAATTCTCCAGGCAAGAATACTGGAGTGGGTAGCCTTTCC
>NW_011495057.1:3141852-3142957 GCF_000754665.1 Bison bison bison | reverse complement strand
AAAGCCAGGCCTGAAAGCCAGAGCTGTCTGGTTCTGCCTGTCCTTCCGCCCCCACCATGGACTTTTCTTTGCAAATCTAAATCAATGCATTTTAGAGAAGGAGGTGGTGCTTCAGTCAGCTCTGCCACTCTGATTCTGGAGAACTGTTCTCCACCTCTGTTCCTTCCATAGTCATAGTTTCGGGGTTAACTTAGCAACTTTAAAACGACCCCACACTGGAGTGAAGGATCCACCTGAGGTCGCATAGCAACATTTCCTGCCCAGAGTTCTTTGTTCTCAACAGAAACCCCTGGCAAGTTCCAGCTGAATCAAAGAACCTTTGGTAGAGGGAGAGTGAGGCGTTTACCCAGGCGGCTGGAATTGAGTAGAAAGCATTGACTACACAGAAAGTTAGTTTGTCGCTCACTCA
Source organism: Bison bison bison (assembly GCF_000754665.1). Classification (NCBI taxonomy): domain Eukaryota; kingdom Metazoa; phylum Chordata; class Mammalia; order Artiodactyla; family Bovidae; genus Bison; species Bison bison. The sequence continues at coordinate 3,142,548 of NW_011495057.1, read as the reverse complement.
GTCATGTCCATCTCTTTGCAGCTCCATGGACTGTAGCCTGCCAGGCTCCTCTGTCCATGGGATTCTCTAGGCAAGAATACTGGAGTGGATAGCCCTTCCCTTTTCCAGGGGATCTTCCTGACCCAGGGATTGAACCCAGGTCTCCCACATTGCAGGAGGATTCTTTACCATCTGAGCCACAGAAAAGATGCTGGTAAACTCAGAATTGGGAGCAATTTCCCTCCGCTTAGAGATAAGAGACATTTAGGAACGTGGCAGGGAAGAAATAGCAGTTAAGCAGAACCTTGGCCTTGAAGGATGGGGGAAAATTCTTTCAAGCAAAAAGGAAACTGTGAACAAAGACACAGAGGCAGGAAAGCGAGGACATTGGTGGGAAATGGAGTATATTAATAGTGCTGTGTAATCAACAACCCTGCTCTCTGCCGCAGCCCCAGGGCTCGGGTTACCCGCATCCCATAGCCAAGTATACAACAATGACCCGCTGCGGGAGGCGCACTCTTTCCAATGATCAGACACATCTGGAAACTCTCCATTTTGAATGGCAGCACCTGTTTACGTAGCAGTGGTCACGTTAATGAAGGTCAATTTTAAAGATTCTGTTTCATTTTGCTTCTGCAGAAGGAAACCCCGCTTGCCAATGCGGCATTCTGGGCGGCGAGGAGAGGCAACCTGACTCTGCTCCGCCTGCTACTGAAC
>NW_011495057.1:3136670-3141707 GCF_000754665.1 Bison bison bison | reverse complement strand
GCCCTTCACAGCGCTTGTCCCCTTTTTCATGCGCTGTCCCCTTTATCTTGTGTTTGCTTGCCTCATGCTTTTCAAAAAGTCCAAAGCACCATTGCTACTGTTCAGTCGCTCAGTCATGTCCAACTCTTTGCGACCCCATGGACTGCAGCACGCCGGGCCTCCCTGTCCTTCGCTATCTCTCCTGGAGTGTGCTCAGACTTATGCAGAGTACCATGGGAAACATATCGAGGAAACCATTATCTGCATCAGACAGGAGGGGTCACAGTAGGGGAAGAAGCAGGTCAGTGGGAAATCAGAATTGGCCCAGTCCAAGAAGAAAAGGGGTGGGGGGTGATTCAGAGTAGAAGGAGGCTGCCATGGATCAAGGAGTTGGACTTTTTCTGCTGAGAGATGGAAGCCCCCCACCCAACTTCATTTCCCTCTACCTTTGCAAACGTCAATTCACTCATCAGTGATGGCGGGGAACTAAAACAGGTCTTCCCACCCCCTGGCAGCATCACTTGCAGAGTCCTTCACTCCCCAGCCAGAGGCAGTGATCTCTGTTCTCAGCAGGACTTCACAGCTCTGGGGACTGAGAGGACCTCAGATGAGGAGAGAGAGGAGATATTTTATTTTCGGGATTAAATAGAAATGTTTTCACAGGAGCCTTCTTGTTTTCCTGAAAACAGGGTGTGCCATTTCCAGCTTTTATTACACAAATTTGGTAGGTGATATCAGCCACCAGCCCGAGTGAGGTATCAAAGTTTGCTCCCCTTTGCCCCCCGGGGCATTGGTGCAGGACAGCTCAGGGTGCATCTCCGGACCCACGTGTAACTTCCTCCCCACTTGCTCTGTGTCCCAGAGTCAGAGGTCTCCGGCTTGCCCTCAGGCTGTCGCTTTCCTCCGACCGCCAGTAGGGTTTGGCCAATGGGAGCTTTGGCGGGAATCAGAGGCTGGGAGGACAGGGATGTTGGGTCCAGCCCCCCTGTCCTGTCTGGCAGTAACGCCCTCACCCTGTCTGTCCAGGGAGCCACCACCTGCCTCTCATGCTTTGGGGCCTGGGCTGGTATCGAAGCTCCATTGTCCCTCCCTCTCAGTTCTGTTCTTTGTGGTTTCCTTACAGTCAGAGCATAGCTTTATAAATAGTCCCTTTATTATGCTTTCTTCCAGTTATCCCAGTTTGAATGTACCATCTGTTCTTTGCCAGGACCCAAACTGATATGGGGTCTTGGGCATCTGTGAACTGGTTATCTGGTCTTACTGGGGGCTTGCTGGGCAGCAGTGCCATACTGGACAGATCTGGAGAGGGAACACCCCAGTTCATTGTGGTCTCACCCACTGACCATGTTGATGACCAGTTACTCCTTTTTCTTAAAGTCACCCCTTTCCAGACACCCCTGACTTCCAGCTTTGTGTCCGTTCCTACATCCACAGATCCCTCTTCTTCATTCTCTTTTTCCTTTGTCCCAACCTCTGACTTTTTCTCAGTTGACCATGTTATAGAAGTGAAATGCGATCCATAAGGAAGCATTTGGGGTAATTTGTTTTATTCATCTTCCCTTATTTTAATATAGATGAAGCCTGACATTTAAAATTTTCTTTGTGAAATGTCCAAGTGCTCTGTGCTTCCTCTAGCCTTTGATTTATTTGTATTTTGAGACCAACGTGCCCGTGATAGAAAATTTTTCTTTTTTTTAAATTAATTGTAATTGGAGTATGGTTGGTTTACAATGTTGTGTTTCTGCTGTACAGCAAAATGAGTCAGCTATGCGTATACATGTATTCCCCTCTTTTTTTGGCTTTCCTTCACTTTTAGGTCACCACAGAGCATTGAGTAGAGTTCCTTGTGCTATACAGTGGGTTCCCATTAGTTATTCAAGTCCTTGAATCATTTTTAAAATTATTTATTTATTTTATTTATTCACTTTTGGCTGTGCTAGGTTTTCATTGCTGTGCGGGCTTTTGTCTAGTTGCGGAGAGCAGGGGTCACTCTCTGGTTGCTGTGTGCAGGCTTCTCCTTGTAGTGGCTTCTCTGGTCGGACCACAGGCTCTAGGACACAAGGGCTTCAGTAGCTGCAGCATGTGGGCCCAGTTTTGCGGCTCTGGGGCTCTAGAGCACAGTCTCAGTAGCTGTGGCAAACGGGCTTAGTTGCTCTGCGGCATGTGGGGTCCTCCCAGATCAGGGATCCAATCTGTGTCTCCTGCTTTGGCAGGCAGATTCTTCACCTCTGGACCACCAGGGGATCCCCAGGTCCTTGAATCTAAAGGTAGCGAAGACCGTGGCAATCATCTCATCCAATTCCTCATTTTAAAGATGAAGTAAATGAGCCCCGAAAATCGTGAGCCGTGTGCCCCTCAGTGTGCTGGTGGCCCCCGGGGCTCCTGACTCTCACTTCTGTGGTCTCTCATTGCATCTTTACCTGAATCAGTTTGAAGACAAAGAATTTTAAACTCAGAAAACTGACTGCTGCTGCTGCTGCTGCTAAGTTGCTTCCATCGTGTCCGACTCTGTGCGACCCCATAAACCCCACCTTTTTGCATTAATAATGGTGTTTTGGCTCAGGAATCATTTCATAGGAGTCATAAAATCAGGCCATTCCATTGCTGCTGCCTCAAAACACGGTAGCCATGGCTCACTTGGACTGTGTTTCTGACAGTAATGGAAGTAAGTGAAAGTTTAAATTGAAAACTCCAGCCTCAGCAGTTTGTCATTTTGCTTTCTCCTGCATCGTCTGCATTATAAGATTATTCATGAGGCGGTTTTCTTTACTGTGGGAGCTGTTGCGCTCAGCTCAGCCGAGTCCTGGGAGGAGCTGACCTTGGCAGCCTCTTCTCCAGGTGCTTCTCTGATGTCATGGTGGCCTAACTGCTCACGCGTCTCTCCTCCCCCCAGCACGGCACCACGCTCCTCATGGTCGCCTCCTACGCTGGCCATATAGACTGTGTGAAGGAGCTTGTCCTGCAGGGAGCGGACATCAATCTCCAGAGAGAGGTAAGTCAGGTTGGCACGTGAATAATAGTAATGCTGGTGACAGAGCTGTGAAGTTTGCACAGTAGTGAATTGCTAAGAAGGACTCAATGGACATGAATTCAAGCAAACTCTGGGGCATAGTGGAGGACAGAGAAGCCTGGTGTGCTGCGGTCCATGGGATCGAAAAGGGTTGAATACGACTTAGTTATTGAACAACAAGGACTAGAGTACAGCCATCCCAACAAATCTGGGGGGATTGGTTCCATGACATCCCCCATCCTGCGGATACCAGAAGCCACTGATGCTCAAGTCTTTTATATAAAGTAGCATAATATTTGCATATAACTACACACATCTTCCCAAATACTTCTAACATCTCTAGATTACTTACAATACCTATGTTTGGTTGCTTCAGTCATGTCCAACTCTTTGCAACCCTATGGACTGTAGCCCACGAGGCTCCTCTGTCCCTGGGATTCTCCAAGCAAGAATACTGGAGTGGGTTGCCATGCCCTCCTCCAAGGGATCTTCCCGACCCAGAGACTGAACTCATGTCTCCTGCTCTCCTGCATTGCGGATGGATTCATTACCCACTGAGCCACCTGGGAAGCCCACTTATGTAAATAGTTGCTGGTGCATGGGAAAAAAAGTTAGAACTTTCTGGAATTTTTTCAGTTTTTTTTCTGTGGTTCATTGAATCCACGAATGCAGAACTTACCGATACTGAAGGATGACTCTAATCATTGCTTTTTTCCTATGTGACATTAAGCTCAGGTTGCAGACCATGTTGTGTCTAAAGAAGGCCCAGGAAGGGACTATTGGTTGTACTTTAACTGAACAAAACTTCTCAGGCCCTTGTTGCATCTGACATAACCAAACCGCCTTAAACATTCATATGGTTCACCCTGAGCCTAAGTCAGTTCTTCTTTCTTCCCTTGGGATGAGATGTTATAAAATGTATAGGATTTTCATAGAGATCTTTATATTTTTAGAAGGATTGGGTCACCCACCTGTTATTAGGGAGGCTCACTGGCTAACCTACCTCAGCCATCTTCACCAAACCATGTCTACAGAGGGCTTCTCTGACCAGCCATGTGTCAAATAGGTTTTCCCCAAAAAATACCACATGGTGAATATCAGGCTGAAATGGGAGCCTGTTTGCACACTCATCCAAGGGAGTCCCAACCATCCAGAGGATCCAGTCTTGGTCCGATGCAGAGGAGCAGTGGAAGGCTGAGCATTCAGGCCTGGGGAGGCTGCATGAATTTCCAGACCAGTCCAGGGCCTGATGAGTTCACCTTTGTGGAGTCACATCCAGGGTCACACCTAGAGTGAATGTGACCTCAGTCCACAGTGACTCAGACCTCAGTGGGCGGGCATCCATGAGCAAGCTCCAAATGAGAGAGGAGTGCTTGGTTCTCCTTGAGCCACTCTTATTGGAGGTCCTGCCCTGTAGTTCTTTCAAAGAGGATGGTCCCTAGAATTCCCTGAGCCAGGCCAGTCTGGAAAAATAGCCAACGAGAGGCCCTGACCTCACCCTGCATGTTTTGAAAGCTGGAAGAGAATGCCTGGCAGTGCTGTGGAACTGATGCTTGGAGCAGACTTCTTCTTTGGTTCACATGTAATCCGTTCTGCAGTATCAGAATATTTGTCTCCTAAAGAAGTACTGCCATTGTTTTCTTTATTTGTCTATCCAGACACACAGAGTTTGCACACTTTGGTAGTCTCTAATATTCATGTCTATTAAGAGGACGAGGGGGCTTCCCTGGTGGCTCAGTGGTAAAAAATCTGCTTGCCGATGCAGGAGATACAGGTTTAATCCCTGTTCTGGGAAGATCTCACATAGCTCGGAACAACTAAGCCTGTGCCCCACAACTATTGAGCCTGTGCTTTAGAGCCCAGGAGCTGCAGCTACTGAATCCCACATGCCCAGAGCCCATGTGCTACGACAGAGGCCACTGCAGTGAGAAGCCCTGCATCGCAGCTAGTGAGTGACCCCTGCTCGCTGAAAATAGAGAAAAGCCTGCACAGCAAGGAAACCCCAGCACAGCCAAAAATAAATAAAATTATTTAAATAAAAAATGAGG
>NW_011495057.1:3125837-3136570 GCF_000754665.1 Bison bison bison | reverse complement strand
TGGTCCAATGGTTGGGACTCCACGCTTCTACTGCAAGGAGCGTGAGTTCAATCCCTGGTCAGGGAACTAAGATCCTGCATGCCATGCAGTGCAGGCAAAAACAACAAAAAAAGAATTTTCCCATTCTAGCCCAGTTTTCTCATCCAGACCTTGTTACATCTTAAGGTTTCTGGAACCCAGCATTCTCCACACTGGTCACTTAACCTGAGCAAGGAACAGTCTGTTCAAATGTAATCCCTTCAGGCTAGAGGTTTGTATGTAAGGATTTTGTTTTGTTTTGCTGCAATCATGTCAATCAAATGAAATGTAACCAAATATCTTTTAAAACCAGCCCCTCTCTCTCTCTCAGTCAGGTACAACCGCCCTTTTCTTTGCTGCCCAACAAGGACATAATAACGTCGTGAGATTTCTCTTTGAATTTGGAGCATCCACTGAATTTAGGACCAAAGTAAGAGACTTTTCTTGATTTTATACCCTAGTGAAGAATTTCAGCAGTTATAAGTATTGATTTCTCTTCATTTATAGTATGAATGTTTGCTATTATGTTTACAAGATTCACAAGCCTAAGAAGTTGGGTTTCACAGGGTTAAGTTGTAATGATTCAGGAATAGTCCTAGGAACTCAATTCAAAACATGACATTTTTACCCTGGGCTAAAAATTGGAGAATTTGGCAAGGGGGTGGCTTACATTCTTTCTTGTATTGGTAACTTTCTACTCTGGGACACTAAATTTTGTTATCACAATGGATACAGTACTAGGTGCTTCATGACTTTTCCTGTTCTCTTTTGCTTTTTTCTGCCCCAGGGTTAATCCCAGTGCTGCGATAGGAATTATTGGAAATATTAAGCCAATCCTAGTGAATCTTGAGAGATTTCTAAGGAGGCTTTGGCAGGAAGTTTACTTTCTGAGATGTTGCCACTGAAATATATAACATATGATTGCAGTTCATATGGTTGGGTGAGGAATTATGGTTCTTTCTCAAATAAGTCATTGATTCTTCACATTTGACATGTGAATAAGAAAACCGAGGCTGCAGAAAGATCCGTTTGTCTTCACAATATGATTTTTCATGATAATATTTTATAGCAAAAGAATTTGAACTGTCACATTTTTATAATTGAAAACTTCTGTCTAGCCCAGTCATAAAAAATTCTTGAAAATTTGCCCTAGTTGGAAACTTTTAGGTTTTCTTAATTCATTATATGTGATATGTTGATATCAAGGGAGTTTCCAGTGGGGTTTTTTTCCTGGTAAAACACTATGAAGTAGATCTGAATTTCAGAAAGGGTTTCTGTCTTTTCTAAAACCAGCTGTCAGATTGTGTACATGCCCCTAGGCATGCTGAGTATAATGCACAGTAATCCAAAACACATGTGTTCATACTCTTCGTGTTAATTATCATTTAATTTTTAATTATAAAAGTGACACAACTAAAAATAAAATGTGGAAGTTCTACAAATCTCAGGCTCAACTCTGAACTAAGTCAAATGATTGTGTGTGACCAGATGCTTCATTCTTCCTGGGTAGCAAGTTAGGGCTGGTCTTTGTACATGAGCCAGACTGTGCTACCTTGGAAATCCATGGAACACAGGCCCAGGGCGAGCAACTCCACGTTATTTCCATTAGGACAGCTGCAGGTGGCCAAGAGCTTTCTCTGGGAAGAAGACAGTGTTGGGAAGCTTTGGGTTTTAATACAGTTCTGTCATCCAAAATTGACTTTGTGTCAACAACTGTTCTCATTGTAATTAAACTTGGCGTGCGTGCTAAGTCGTTTCAGTTGAGTCTGACTCTTTGCAACCCCATGAGTTAAAATTAACCAATTTCTTGATGCCCAGCCACCCCACGCCCCAACCATCTCCACTGACCTCAGCCTTCCAATCTCTCTCCTTCATTGCCTACCCTTCAAAATGCCCCTCTTTCCCATCACATAGCCCATCCCTCGCTGAAGCCTTACTCAGTCGCGTGCATCCTCCAGCATCTTGTAGCTATAGCAGTGTTTCTGCAAGGGAGCCCTGCCCCCCTGGCACCTGCACCTCACAGTCACCTCTCATGACTGGTCAAAAGCCTATATCTGGGCCTCACTCCAGATCTACTGAATCTGAGGGTGTGGCTCCAAGGGTAGGCATTTTGAATAAACACTCTATGCCCAAATTTAGGACCCACACTGTCTTATGTTTATGATTTGTATTTCAAAACCAGATTCCACATTCTTGCATTATTATAATTAGCTCAAATGTCCAAATACCCATTCATAGAGCCAAACAAACAACACAGCAATCCTAGATGGAGAAAGAAAAAACCTCAGCCCAGCACCTGAGAAAAACCATTAAGGGCTTCAGTTGACCACAGACTCTGAGTCAGTAGTGTGGTGTGGTTAGAGTCAAAGCAAATTCTAATTTAGGCGCAGAGATAAAAGCAAGAGTTGATGGAACCAAGGAATGTCCCGTCAGACCACGTCTACTTTGCAGTGCTCTGTTGAGTCCTGGCATCCGCATTTTAAGAGGTTTGGACAGATTGGCACATGTTCAAAGGAAAATGCAAAGTAGGAGCGTGCGAAGCATATGGAATATGCTGTAGTTATCCCTGCTCTAAATGCATGGATATCTCGTCCAAGAAGGCAGGGGCCCAGAGAGCAACTCCCTAAATACACCTTATTCTCAGAGGCCTATAACTGGGCAGACCCACAGGAGGAAGCTCGTTACCATTCTGGTAATTCCAAGACACAACTGGTTGGTACAGTCTTTCTGTTCTTTGTTTCCTTTATTGAGAGACAAAGAGACGATTTGCATTTGACATGAGAAATTTCTAAATTAATTATAATAACTTAGTCAAATATCTGTAATGTATCTCGAGCAAGTCACCCGAGTATACAACATAGTAATGTCCTTAAGACAAACTCTAGGGATTTCCCTGGTGGACCAGTGGCTAAGACTCCACACTCCCAATGCAGGGAATCCAGGTTCAATTCCTGGTCAGGGAACTAGATCCCACATGCTGGAACTAAAGGAGTTCTGCTGCTGCTGCTGCTAAGTCGCTTCAGTTGTGTCCAACTCTGTGCAACCCCATAGATGGCAGCCCACCAGGCTCCCCCGTCCCTGGGATTCTCCAGGCAAGAACACTGGAGTGGGTTGCCATTTCCTTGTCCAATGCATGAAAGTGAAAAGTGAAAGTGAAATCGCTTAGTTGTGTCCGACTCTTCGCAACCCCATGGACTGCAGCCTACCAGGCTCCTCCGTCCATGGGATTTTCCAGGCAAGAGTACTGGAGGGGGGTGCCATTGCCTTCTCCGAGAAGAGTTCTAGGGCCACACTAAAAAGATATTGCATGTCGTAACTAAGACCCAGAGCAGTCAAAACAAAACAAAAGATGAACTCTATCACGATTATAAAGAAAAAAGTAAGAGATCAAAGAGGAAAAGTCAGTTTGTTATTATGTATGGGAAATGCCTTTCCAAAATTCTCAGCACGCGAAGAGCATCTGCCTGGTAAAGTTTGTGCCTGCCCTGTTTCTAACGCGTTCATTCTTTGCATGACCGCAGGATGGAGGCACCGCCCTGCTGGCCGCCAGTCAGTACGGGCACATGCAGGTGGTGGAGACCTTGCTGAAGCACGGAGCCAACATCCACGACCAGCTCTATGTGAGTGTGATTCAAGGGGACTTCCGGGGGACACTTGCTCTTTGCCTCAGCACACGTAGCATCACAGTCTAAATTCTGATGCCGGAGGTGGCATCTGAGCCGTCAAGGAAATAGGAGAGTTAACTGGATGAGCCTTTTCTGTGTAGAAATCACATCATCTTTATTTATCTTTGCTCTTTTAAGTCTTTCACACATATGAAGTATTTCACATACCTACACAATTAAGATCTTCAAAAATCATGTGATACGTATTTATTTATAACAAGCCCAGTGTATGGACTTGTTGAAAACCAAAATAAACTCTCCTGTTGTAGAGTTCTGTGGGAGGAAGAACACACAAAAAAAGGAAAAATCAAGTTGTTTGGAAGAGAAGTGAGGCTGGATGGAGGAAGATCTCTGAAATATGTGCATGCCATTGACCTTGAAAGGCATCCCCTGCCAGCGTGGGTCTGTTTGCAGCTAATTGGCAATTAGCACATTACCCAAGTACTCTTAATGGTCGCTATAATTCTGTAGAATTTACGGCAACTGTTATTCTGGTTTTGGAGTAAGAAGTAAAATATGGGGAGATGAAGTGACTGGGCAGTCTTATGGTGAGGAGTGCAAGAATCTCTGCTTCCATTTATCTAGGAGCTGTTTTTGAGGCTATTATACCACCAGACATGAACCTTGGACCCAGGAGCGCTAGACTTTCATAGACTTGTAATGAGATGTGTGGGTGTGAACTTTTCCATTTGAACATCCTTTCCAGAGTCTACATGGAACCTCTGACAGATCACAGGCCTCTTTGAAGTGTAGAGGAACTAGCCTTAGCCTTGGCACTTCAAAACCTGCTCCCACTCTTTGAGCCGATAGCATTCCTTGTACCATGACTGAGCTACTTGACTGTGGTCTTAAGGAGTGATTGTCAACTCTGGCTGTACAGGAGAACCACCCAGGGAGTATTAAAAAATTTCACTCCCTGGGTCCACCTAGGCTTCCCCAGTGGCTCACTGGTAAAGAATTCACCTGCAGTGCAGGAGACGAAGTAGATGCGGGTTTGATCCCTGGGTTGAGAAGATTCTCTGGAGGAGGGCATGGCAGCCCATTCCAGTATTTTTGCCTGGAGAATCCCATGGAGGAGCTTGGCGAGCTGCAGTTCATAGGGTTGCAAAGAGTCGGACATGACTGAAGCGACCTAGTACATAGCACAGCATAGAATTTGTACTATTGGATAACATTCTTCCATAAGGCTCATTGCAGCGGCACTTAACTTTAGAAATGTAGGGTTTCTAAACTCTTCTGTGATAGGGTAACCTAAATATTCCATGCTCCAGAACTTCCATTATACGTTTAGACTTTTACCCTTACCTGAATAGTCCAAAATAAATGTTTCCATTAACAACAGTTGAAATACGGGGCCAGGGAGGAGGCATCAATGATTCCTGAAAGCTATGGAAAATTTGTAGGAGTTAGCACTTCTATGTCACGGAAGCCTTTCTGTGGCAACACAGTAAGGAACAGCTGAAAATTGTATCCCCGTGTCAAACATCTGCTTTAAAATCTGTCCAGGCTGATTAATTTCCTAATGACTGCCTTGGGGGGGTCTGACTGCTCTGCTGACACCCAGTGGAAAGCCGGCACCCTCTACCCGGTTGGACTTGCAGGGAAGGTGCTATGAGCGTGTGGTTAGTGTTCCTGCAGGAGGGGTGGTTATTAGCTGGGAGAACTAGTTTTCCACTGCACATCTGAAAGTAACGAGGCTCTCCCTGTCCTGTGGGTGCTGTCTGCATGGAGAGGGCACCTGGCAGGAGGCATACTCTGGATGGACTGATGTACTTGCTGAAATTAACCAATGGTGTGTCTTTAAGAAAAAAAATGCCCAGAAGATGCAGACATCAAGTTAAAAAGAGAACTAAAGAATTTGGTAACAAGCAGTTACTTTGGGTTTTCCTGCAGGACTGCTTAGTTGGGTGTATAGGTATTGTTGGTGTCTGCCGGCCTGGCAGGGAGAAAGTTCATGGACATTCTTACCAGGGTGGGTATTCTGAAAGCATCTTGTGTTTTAAAGCATAGAGAAACTGAAAGTCTGGAGAACATGGATAAGGCAATACAAAAGAGAAAGCAGTAGGGAATATCTAATTAAAAGGATGGGGCTTCCCTGGTGGTGCAGTGGTAAAGAATCAGCCTGCCAATGCAGAAGACGAGGGTTTGATCCCTGGGAAAATCCCCCCGGAGAAGGAAATGGCAACCCACTTCAGTATTCTTGCCATGATAATCCCATGGACAGAGGAGCCTGGTCGGGTATAGTCCATGGCGTCGCAAAGAATCGGACACAACTGAGTGACTGGACAGCAACAAACAAAAATTAAAAGGATACTGTTCATACCCAATTCGTAAAGGCACACAAAATAGATTTGGGGGATTTGGTTGTTTTTTTGTTTTTTAGTTAACATGTGTTTGTGTGTGTGTGGTTTTTTTTAGAGTTTTAATGTTCTAAAAAAATTTAGATTTTTAATGTTCTAATGTGCTTTCTAGAGCACAGGCTCAATAGTTGTGGCGCACGGGCTTAGCTGCCCCGAGGTTATGTGGGATCTTCCCGAGTCAGGAATCAAACCTGTGTCTCCTGTGTTGGCAGGGGAATTCTTTACCACTGAGCCACCAGGGAAACCCTTTGTTTTTGTTTTTTAAATGAACGACTTAGCTCTTAGTGACAAAAGGGTTGCAGTGGAAAATTGTATTAAGTGTGTATTTTTTTTATCCTAAATAAAAGAGAGTGGACTCTGAGATCACACAACAAAAGCAGAAGGCAGCTAATGAGAAAGCTGTGTGGACAGAGAAAAATGATGACTCTTTGGAAAACCAGAGTTTCGCAACTAGATGTATCATAAGCTCTATGACCAAGATTTTACGGTGTGAACAGTCATTGCATATGTTGTAACTCATCCTTATACAGCGGTCTGTTTTAAACTTTACCTTTCAGCCTGACTTAGTGTGATGTTTTAGAACTAGTCTTCAAAGAATAAAATACCATGCATGTTAAAAAGAGGGAAGGGAGGGGTGGAAGTGGAAACTTGTATTAAACATATGTATCAGTATTATAAGATCGAATTTCTTTTAAAATAAATAATTTCTTAACACTTTACATTTGCTAACTTTCAGGATGGAGCCACTGCACTCTTCCTAGCAGCCCAAGGGGGTTACTTGGATGTGATTCGATTATTGTTATCTTCAGGCGCAAAGGTCAACCAGCCGAGGCAGGTAATGTTTGCGCGTGCGCATGCGTGTGGGGCGGTGGGCAGGGTGGGCTTGCAGTCCTGCAGCAGCACCTGCCTAAGATAACCAGTCAGATCCGGGTCTCTAAAGCCTTTTTGCCTCTGGATGAAAGTTCATCCTTGATCAAGCTTTCTCCTGTTCTTTGCTTTGGGCTCACCAGGCTGACATCAACATTCAATATGTTTGGTGTCTGAGGTCAAGTACATACTCTGCCACCTCCTGATCAAATAAATGTCGGTGCACTGAGGTCAGGAGAGTAGGCTAGACTGGGACATAGGTAAATCAAGGCGGGCCAGGTAGCCTTGCCCTTGCCAGGCCCCTCTGCTGATATGCTGCCTTATCTCTTCCCCACCACTTCTTGTGCTAAGCCAAAGGTGTTCTTAGTGGGTTCTATAGTTTCGTCTCTTGGATTACAGCACTGTTGAGACTTCATTTACCAAAAGCCAAGATGTCATCTGGAGAATCAATTAACTGATACTTAAAGAAAGGGCCACAAGGTAACTAACCAGGGCTTCCCTGGTGGCTCAGTGGTAAAGAATCTGCCTGTAGTGCAGGAGCCACAGGAGACACAGGTTCGATCCCTAGGTGGGGAAGATCCCCTGGAGGAGGGCATGGCAACCCACTCCAGTATTCTCACTTGGAGAATCCCCACAGACAGAGGAGCCTGGTGGGCTACAGTCCATAGGGTCGCAGGGTCAGACATGACTGGAGTGACTTAGCACACGGGCATGCACAAGGTCACATTTATAAACGGTTAAGAACCACCCAAACGTAAGGCTTTATAATTAGCCTCTCTTCTGTCGGAACTATTTCTTCACTAATTCATTTGTTTTTAATGAAACATTTCAGATTAAGGTAACCTTACTTTTAAAGGTAGTTTTCTAGGGAAAAGGGCAAGCTGATGACTTGCCAGGAAATTACACATAGGCAGATTTCCACCGTGATGTGGCCCTGATATGGGAAGGCCTGTTTGCTCCTCAGTGAGTAGCCTTGGGGACCTTGGGGCTTCTCTGGTGGTTCAGTGGTAAAGAAACTGCCTGCCAAGCAGGAGACATGGGTTCGATCCCTAGATGGGGAAGATTCCCTGGAGAAAGAAATGGCAACCCACTCTAATATTCTTGCCTGGAGAATCCCATGGACAGAGGAGCCTGGTAAGTTACAGTCCATGGAGTCACAGAGAGTCAGACATAACTTAGTGACTAAACACCACCAACAACAAATGTAAAATGAGTTGTGTGATGATATGAAAACCAGGAAGTTAAAGAGTAACCCAGCAGTGCCATGGTAACCACAACACACCGCTGCTGTTTTTCATTCCTCAGAAATGAGGATAACCTGGGCGAAGTGCGTGACCCAGCCTGGGAACGGGAGGACCCCACCCTTGGGTCAAGGGTCAAGTGACATGCCTTCCCAACGACTACATCTAATGCAGCTGTTGGAATTGTGAGCATCCGGCTCTGAAAAGATTGTTATTTAGGGAGAGGTGTTTTATAAAATAAGAATCACCATGGCGGTGGGGGGCCTGTGGGAAGCGAGGAAAATTTTTCTTTCTATAGAGTGCACTAACCCCCTTGTACCCTCAAACCATAATCTTTTTACTGCCTTCCCACAGGCTTATAGTTAAAGGTTATCTACCCAGGTCAGACTAGTCCAGATTCTGTCTTCTCTGAAAGAGTAAACTCTACATATTTAATTCCATTTCAAGAAACAAGAAGTGTCAGAAGTACAGAAAAAGTAATATCAACCTCAGCTGACTTTGATGAAAGTTAAAAAGAGGTTAGGGCTTCCTGGGTGGCTCAGATGGTAAAGAATCCACCTGCAGTGCAGGAGATGCAGGTTCAGTCCCTGGGTCGGGAAGATCCCCTGGTAAAGGGAATGACAACTCTAGTATTCTTGCCTGGGAAATACCATGGACAGAGGAGCCTGGCAGGCTGCAGTCCCTGGGGCTGCAAAGAGTTGGACATTACTGAGGGACTAACACTTTCACTTCACTTTCATGAAGAAGTTAAAAAAAATCTAATTGAAAGTTTCCATTAAAATGGCCTGCACATGGTAGACATTTACACAGGTAGGACATTTGGAAGCCAATATTTTATTCTGAAATCTCAGCTGACGCATTGAATCATTGTCTGAATATTCTTGAGTTTACAAAATAAGGACAAGGTATTTGCCTAGTTCAATTTCTTAAAATTTTTGGGTAAATCTGAGTTCTAATTTTTGTTTCACCATCCCATGGAGTCCTGACATTGTATGATACATTATGCCTGGATGTGAATGGAGCTGTGCTGAAATTATTTAGCTAATATTTGGTATGAGCTGCAGGGTATCCAAATGGTAGTAGGCAAGACTTTTCCTTGTAATTCTATCACTGAAGAACTAACTGAACATCCTTTTAGTACTCTTATAACTCTTGTAAGAAGGAGTCATTAATCATAAAGCAAGTCATAGGCAGGTTCGGGAAAGACTAAATTCTTTTCTTCTGTCTTTTTCTTTTTTTAAATTTTTTTATCCCTAGAAATAGCTTGAAAATTTTCCCTTTTAAGTTGTCCTAAATAAAGAGGTCAAAGTCACAGACACACGTGAACTCCACTGTCATTTAAAACCTCATTTTCAGTTCTGTCTATGCGTCCTCACCGAGCTGATATGACTCAGACGTTTTTAATCGGTAGCTGAGATGGCTAATTAGTGTGTTTTTCTACCAACAAGGAGTTTCTCAGGTGGTGCCAGCAATAAAGAACTCGCCTGCCAATGCAGGAAACATGAGTTCCATCCCTGGGTCTGGAAGATCCCCTGGAGAAGGGAATAGCTACCCACTCCGGTATTCTTGCCTGGAAAATTCCATGGACAGAGGAGCCTGGCAGGCTGCACACCCTCGGGTTTCAAAGAGTCAGACATGACTGAAATGATTTAGCACGCCTACCAATATACTTTTCCCATCTCAATTCACACAGCCTATTAAAATGATGCTTTCATGGAGAGGCAAAGGTCGGGCTCTATACCTGGAGATGAGGTTCACCTGTCATCAACTCATCTCTATCTAGTTCTCTTAATGTGCTAATCAGCATTTCTTTGAAACCTGACCAAAAGGTCATCTCATAAAGTGCCTTCTCTAATAGAAGCCTTGGTTTGGACATGTATCCATCCAATCCAAGAGAGATGCTGGGACCCAGATTGGATTGGACCCAGATCCTTTCTCCTGGATTGTAAGCTTGGAGGGCAACCCTGTGGTGGGCACTGGGCAATGTGGAGTCATCAGATGGGTATGGTGTCCTGAGGGCTCTGAGATGGGAGCGGACAGCAATAGGGAGACCCACCTGCTTGCATGTCCTCTGTTCTCAGAAAAGCTGTGTTGACCACCAGAGGACAGCCTGTGGCGTGGGTAGAGTTCCCATGAGGCCTGGAAGGCTGCAGTGCATAGTGATCAGTGACTGGGAACTGGAACAAGGCTCTCATGTAGGGCCCAGGCTCCTGGGCAGGACACCAGTCCCAGGAGCATTCTAGGAGTCAAACCCAGACCTCAGGGCTGGGACCAGGGGTGGGGAAAGTGAACAGCTTGGTGGTTATGGGACTATGGTCAAGGCAATGAAACGTAGTTTCAGTTTTGCTTAGTAACTGTATGACCTCAAGCAAATTTGCTTGCTCTCCCTGAATCTCATTTTTTAAAACTGTAAAACCATGATCATAATGGTATCTTTGCTTTGGGAGTACTGTGAGCGTTAAAAAAAAGTAATCCCTGCAAAACTTCCTGCAGTGGCCAGTATATACCAAGGGCTTAGTGAATGTTAGGTTTTGCGGTTTTCATTCCTAGTCCATCCAGGCCTTCCTGCCTCCCTGGAACAG
>NW_011495057.1:3125039-3125737 GCF_000754665.1 Bison bison bison | reverse complement strand
GAACAGAAAACCCATCAGAAATCAAGGCTGTTCTTTTTTTCTCGTAAGCCAAGCAGTGTCTGTCATCTCAAAGTCCTTTCTTGCCTCTCTCTCTCTCGCTCCCCACTCCTTTTTATTTTGATCGGCTTCCTCTGCCCACTTATTTTGTATGTGGTCCCCAAGTTTCCAGGTCAGATTCCCAAACTCTTGGGGTAGGCATGTCCCTGAAGCTCATCCCTGCTCCCCAGGCCATGGCTGGCCTGCCCATCCTTGGTCTGATCACCTGTGGCTGGGAGAATGGGTCACAGTGTGAACAGTGCAAGCATCAGGTAGCATCTTCTCTAGACTCGTTTGCTGGACCAGGGACACAGAATAGAAGGACACAGTACTGAGAAATGGCTCCAGGTCAGGGCTCCAGGGCTGGTAGCAAAGTTGTCTCCATATTGAACCCCCTTCTGTTACTGATGAGGTTCCTTGTAATCTCTTGCATGTGTGCATGCTAAGTCGCTTAGTCGTGTCCGACTCTTTGTTATCCTATGGACTAGAGCCTGCCAGGCTCTTCTGTCCACGGGATTCTCCAGGCAAGAATACTGGAGTGGGTTGCCCTGACCTCCTCCAGGGGATCTTCAGGACCCAGGGATCAAACTAGCATCTCTTACATCTCCTGCATTGGCAGGTGGGTACTTTACCACTAGCGCCACCTGGGAAGCCCTGAAACA
>NW_011495057.1:3103529-3124787 GCF_000754665.1 Bison bison bison | reverse complement strand
CCCCAATTTAGAATAGACCTGGTCTTTAGCACTTTCTTCTCTGGAGCCTGCAGGTGAAGTAGCCTAAGTGTAGGTGCTAGAAAGCAATAGAAACAAAGAGCTAGTGCCACTTAATATACTTATTGCCGTGTATTCCTAGGTGGCTCAGTGGTGAGCAGGTTTGATTCCTGAGTTGGGAAGATCCCCTGGAGGAAGGCATGGCAACCCACTCTGGTATTCTTGCCGGGAAAATCCCATGGACAGAGGAGCCTGGTGGGCTACAGTCCACGGGGTCACAAAGAACCGGACACAACTGAGCACACATGAATGCACATGGGAGAGAATGATTTTAATTCTTTTTTCTAAATCACCTTTGCTGCTGCTGCTGCTAAGTCACATCAGTCGTGTCCGACTCTGCGCGACCCCATAGACAGCAGCCCACCAGCCTCCCCCATCCCTGGGATTCTCCAGACAAGAACACTGGGGTGGGTTGCCATTTCCTTCTCCAATGCAGGAAAGTGAAAAGCGAAAGTGAAGTCGCTCAGTCATGTCCGACTCTTAGCGACCCCATGGACTTCAGCCCACCAGGCTCCTCTGTCCATGGGAGTTTCCAGGCAAGAGTACTGGAGTGGGTCACCAGTGCCTTCTCCAAAATCATCTTTAAGAGCCTAAAAAGACCAAATTAAATTTAGTCTCTAATACAAATCATGTCATATACTCCCATCTCATGCTGTGACCTCTGTATAAAACTACAGGATACTTGAAAATATTATCTGAAATGGAATGAGGGAATGACAGAGCTGGGAGGAACTGCAAAAGCCCCCTATTTAACCATACATTGGGTATAGGAGCTTTTTGGTGATCAGGCACTGTCAAACCTCTCCAGGCATGGGGATCTCCTTACTACTTCATCAGCTTATTTAATCTTTAACCAGCCTACCTTATCATTCCTTTTTTGCACTGAGCCAGTGTATCACTTGGTATGCAAAATAAGTCTAAACTGTTTTCTACTTGACATGCACAAACAGTAAATGACAGCTGTCAGGATCCCCATGAATCCCGTCTTCAAGCTAAATGTTCTGTTTCTTTTTCTACGTGCTGGTGAAGTTGTAACTTCTACTTCATGCAAGTTTCTTTGATTTAATATACTTTGTATGTTTTTGTCAAGAAGTAATTTAAAACTTATAAAAATATTTTTAGATGTTTTTCCTACTCCTTTTCTCCCGAAAACTCTCTAAAAAAGCACTAAACTGACCTGATTGCCATCAGTTTTATTACACTCACCGTCACAATGAAGATTCTAATAGAAGGAAAATATATGAAAAAGCAAAGATTGTGATGTAGAGAATAGGAAAACCTGTCCTCTTCACAGACTAGATAATCAGCTGATAAATAATTGGATCACATTCAGCTTCCTGGGTTCAAAAATCTGCTTTGGTGGTAACATAAGTGGGAAGGAAATCCAAAAAAGGGCATATATGTATGGTATAGCTGATTCACTTTGCTGTAGAGTAGGAACTAACACAACATTCTAAAGAAACTATACTTCAGTAAAAATTAACATTTTTTAAAAAAGGAAAAAATAAAATTCAGCTCTGGAGAAGTAAGCACCAGTAAGAAAATACATAGTTTTCCCCCAAATCTCATTTTCTCAATCCTACCTGCTCAGTCAGTTTTCGCTTAGGGTAACTAGGAGAATCAACTTAAAGTACATGGAATGCTTTGTAAACAAAGTTCAAATTAACTCACTGTTTTTCATGATAAATAATATTCAGGTCTGGTTACCATTTTCTAAGCATCTGTTGGCCACTCCTTGTGCTGAGCACATTTCTGTATGCTTTCTCCTTCACAAATATCTCTGAAGCTAATGTTTTTGCAGAAGGCTGACACCGAGGCTCAGAGGAATTTGTTCTCTCAACCAGGAAGTGGTGACTTCTTTTTCCACCTACCATGACTATTGCAATTAAGGTGACATTTGAGTGTTAACATCACTGTTATGATATTAATAGTTGCTGCTAATAAAGCACCTCTCAGCACTTCTCCACGTATTAGTATCAATTAATGCGTGTATGCTAAGTTGCTTCAGTAGAGTCCGACTCTTTGCAACCCTATGAACTATAGTCCACCATGCTCCTTTCTGTCCATGGGATTCTCCAGGCAAGAATACTGAAGTAGTTTGCCATGCCCTCCTCCAGGAAGGGATCTTCCAGACCCAGGGATTGAACCTGGGTCTCCTGCATTGCAGGCTGATTCTTTACTTTCTGAGTCACCAGGGAAGCCCCATGTTATTAACAGAGTTTATCTAAAAACAACTAAGCCCTTGGAAAGCTTAGTTGGGAATTAAGGGAACAGCACCCTGGCTTTCTTTCCTTGCCTGCCCTCTGGTGGCCATAACGACAAAGAGCAGATGAACCCAGAGCTGGATGGAGGGGAAAGTGCAATAGCACCTGAGGAAATCTTTTGTGGAGCCCAGACTCTCTGTCCTGTCTCCTGGGGCCCCACCCATATCCCTTGGGCTGCAGCCAACTGACTTTCCCACCCAGCCTGAGCCAGCCACGCCTATCCACGCCACTGTGACTGTAAATGTTCTTCCTTCTACGTAGAAGACCATTTTCCCTCTTTCCCCACCTGGCAAAATTCTAGTCCTCCCTGGAGACCCAGCTCATACCACGCCATCTGAGAAGCTGACCCTGTCTCCCCCACACAGTAAGAGGGTCCCTCTCCAGGTTCATCCTGGGCATGTTGTCTGTACTTTATTGTGGCCCTGCAATCATACAGATATTTCCAGGTCTCTTCTCCACTAGGCTGCATTCCTTTGAGAACTGAGGCCAGATCTTGTTTTTAGTACTCCTCTCAAGACTTAGAAAATGCTTAATAATTGCTGGGTGTTTGAATAAGCAAACAAAAGATTGGTTGAATTCTGAATTGGGAGAATCAAATTAAACAATGAGTACAGAAGTGCTTTGTAAATTCAAAGTACAGATGAAGGTATTATTTATATTGCTAATGATAAAGGATATACAGGGATGTCCCTGATGGTCCAATGGTTAGAACTTTGTCTTCCAATACAGGGGGTGTGGGTTCAATCCCTGGTTGGGGAGCTAAGATTCCACAGGCCTCATGGTCAAAAAACCAAAACATAAAACAGAAACAATATTGTAACAAATTCAATAAAGACTTTAAAAGTGGTGGTGGTTTAGTCTCTAAGTCATTTCCTACTCTTGCAACCCCATGGACCATAGCTCGCCAGGCTCCTCTGTCCATGGGATTTTCCTGGAGTGCATTGCCATTTCCTTCTCCAGGGGATTTTCCCAACCCAGGGATCGAACCCGAGTCTTGCATTGCAGGCAGATTCTTTACCTTCTGAGCTAAAAGGGAAAGACCATGGTCCATATTTAAAAAAAAAATCTTAAGAAAAAAGAATATTCAGATTCAGATATGTCTAAGAGGCCCTTGTAGAGCATGAAGTAGGTCAGGGTGTCTCCAGCCTTCTTCCATCCTTTGTTCCAGCACCTCTTTCCCGTATCTCCCCCAAGACAGTGGTGTCAGTGTCCTCTGACCCTCCTCAGCACTACTAGATCCTTCTAAGCTCCTGGTTTGGCATCACCCACCACCCTGCCCAAATACCTCGGTCCTCTGTCCATTTCAGGACAGCTGTGGGCAGTGACCCTGTGGCTGCTGCAGGCGGTACCCTGGAGTTGAAATGATATCCTCCAACAGAAAGTGAAACTCTAGACTCTGTACCTGTCATCTTGCTCTTCAGCCTGCAGCCCCACTGATGAGAAATTTAGTCTGATGTGACTAAAGCCATCTCTTCAGGTTCCATTACCTTAATTACGTCTGAGGTTAAGGTTGGTCAGTTCTGGGTTCTCCCTCCTCCTGCCCATCTCTCCAAGTGACCCAGGTTCTGAGAGGTCAGAGTATCACTGTGGCATCAGGGTGGGGGTGAAGAAATTCTTGTCCGCTTCCTCTGCTGGCTTGTCCAGCCCTCTGGCCTCTAAGTTTCTTGCGCTGGTCCCCTGAAGGGGCAACTGGTCTACCAGATACAGGTCCTGCCATCACCTATGCTCTTGACATTCTGTAGCCTTGTCTCCCCGACCCAGGCTCACTCCAGGCTGCTGTTCAGCCAGCACTTCTGATGTCCTGCAGGCAGCCTGGGACTCCTGGGTGGATGTGACCAGGGGTATTGGGGGCCATGTCCAGCATTGTTCCAGACAGCTCCCACAACCATTTCTCTTCTACCCGTGAGGCACCAGCCAAGCACAGAGCTCCTCCAAGGGGCCTGCAGTGTTCCTGGATTTCATCTCAAGAACAGGAGAAAGTTCTTTCCCATCTGGAATTCACCATAACTGATCTGAGTGTTTCTGGCACCCAAACTTACCAACCGAGATTCAACCCAGAGCTGGTGGAAAACACAGACACTCGTGACCCCGCCTCCCTACTCCCTCTCTAGTGAGTCCTTCCTGACACTAGCAGGGTTTTCTAGTTTCCTTTCTGACCAGCAGGAACCAGCCTCCTTCCTGTCAAATCCTTCACTGTCTCTGATGTTTCACTTTTCCTTCTCTGGAGCAACACACCTCCGTTTCATGACCCCAGTGTTCACAGGGAAAAAAGAACCACAGGGAAAATAACACTCAGGAAGTGTTACCAAAACCATTGCTCTGCTGTAGCTGGGCAGCGTTGCAGCAACCCCGAGAAGACACAGCGTCACATCCTGCATAAAATTATAGTCCCTGGAAACGACGAGGTGATGGTGGGGCATTCCAAACACAGAAAAAGAGTGGGAGCAACGTCTTTAGTTTTCTGACACTCAGACGGGCCTCAGAAGAAACCACCCCCTCTTCTGTGAGAATGAGGGGCCCCCACGAAGCACGGTGTGTTGTGTGAACCTGCCAGTAAAGCAAAGAGGTAGAGTCTGGGGTAAAATAAGGACAGGCTGGCTTCTCCTTGGGCTTCCCAGGTGGCTCAGTGGTAGAGAACCCACCTGCCAGGATGCAGGGAGCCGCAGGAGATGCGGGTTCGATCCCTGGGTCAGGAAGATCCCCTGGAGGAGGGCATGGCAACCCACTCCAGTATTCTTGCCTGGAGAATCCCATGGACAGAGGAGCCTGGTGGGCTACAGCCCACAAGGTCGCAAAGAGTTGGACCGGACTGAAGCTACTTAGCACAGCACGCATAGCTTCTCTTCCCCGGGGCTGTCAAATTTGGTTCTGCCTGGTGTGAATGCAACTCGGCCGCTTTCCACACGTCTTCCCTGGAGTCCTGCACACCCTTGACTTTTAAGAAGCCAGGGTCTGAATGTTGGCAATTTCCCAAGTGGTCCAGGCACTGCCAGTCTCAGTAGGTGGGTAGAATCGCCCTCGTTTGTGTGTGGTCGGGAGCCCCGCCCAGGCCCTAACCACTTTCCGCACCCACCCCACCCCGCCCCGTGTCCTCTCCCCGCAGGACGGGACAGCACCGCTGTGGATCGCCTCGCAGATGGGCCACAGCGAGGTGGTGCGGGTGATGTTGCTGCGCGGGGCCGAGCGCGATGCCGCCCGCCACGTGAGTGCGGGGACCACCGCGCGGGAGGGGTGGAGAGGCCTCCCATCGAAGCGTTGACCCCCGAGCCCAGACGTGCGGAGAAAAAAGACGCCGCTTCATTTTGTCTCTAATTCACCAGGGTTTCCTCCCAACCTCCTGCTCTTTAGCAGAAAACCCAGGGAAAGGTTTGAATTCATTGAAACTTAGCAATTGCTGCTCGGTCTCTAAGGGTAAAATGTTAAATTCCTCGAGAATATCCCTCCAACCAGAGCTAGCCTCTGGATGACCCGCGGCAGATGGGGGAGGTAGGAGACTCGGACCTCGGCGGTCCTTGGGGATATGTCCCCTTTGGCTGCTGATCCGGCTGGCGCTGCGCCTCCTGCTGGCCTCTGGGCCGCAGTGCAGCTGGCTCGCGGGGTCGGTGGTTTGGGGTCCCCGCGGTGCCCAGGCTCCCCAGGCTGTAGAGAGCTGCACCACAAGGGTGATCTCCTTACTATAGTAGTCTGTGAGCAAGATCGTCCAAATATAGCAACTGATGTGTTCCAGCAGGAGAAAGGGGGAATTGGAAAATTTCTTCTCAGGCCAGAAAAGGACAACAGAAACTGAATATTAATTTTTGAACTTGTCTCTGCATTCTTTCCTGCAGATTTCAGTCTGCCCCTTTCCTGTTCTCCCACAGCATCCATGTACCCAGAGCAGACTAGGGCAATAGTGTGTACCTGGAAAAGCATAAAGAAAAGCACGTTTAAAATTTCAAAACCATAGATACAGTTCAACAGTCATAAAAAATTTAAAATTTCAAAACTTTTAAAAAGCAGTTCAACAATTAATTTCTAAGTTGTGAACTGCAGAGAATGCCTCTTTAGTCCATGTATGTTCTAAAAATACCCTCCTGAAATTCCCCAATATTCTAAGGGACTAGAAGACCTTGAATTCCCAAACGGCAGGGTTCTAAGATAACAGAATGAGTCACATACTTTGGTATTCTTTCATGCAGAGTTAACTGTTTAGTATGCTCTAAAATGATTTGAGTTTAAAAGACATGGCAGCCCTGTGCTTTAGTTTACATATTTTGCCTGTTTCTGACAAGCATGTTCCCAGTTCTCAACAAACATTTCATTCTTAGCCAACACACACATATGTTAATAATGAACTTGTCTTTTCCTTTCTCTGTAAAGGATGGTACAACAGCTTTATTGAAAGCAGCCAACAAAGGGTATAATGATGTTATAAAGGAGCTGCTGAAATTCTCACCCACCCTCGGTATTTTGAAGGTAAGACCTGCAGAGTAATTTTACCAAATTGTAAAAGAGAGGGGTTAGAAATTTGAGAAGTCCGCACTGGGGACTCCAGTAGAATCCAGGTACCATTTCCTTGGTTAGTTGTATTCTTGAGAGAACATACCTACAATTTCTTAATTTTGGAGATTCCTGGGCACTGGTAGAAATGGAAAGGTAATAAAAAGGGTGAACCAGAGTCTATAGGTAACCTAGTTTTCTAGGGAAGAAAATCAGACAATAGTAATGAAATGCTAAATCAGAGTCAACCATATTAATATTAATATATCACTGGAAGATTGGTGAAGTCCTTCACAAATCATGACATGATTTGTGTCCCAGAAAACATGAAGGACAGGTACATTCTTTCTCTTCATTACCTGGATCAAAGAACCACAGTGTTAGCTTAGGTCAAATGAAGTAAGCTTCAAACATCTGGACACCTCAAAGACTGTGTCATCCTGGAGGGCTGGGTCTTCCAGAAAACAGAGCCCTCAAAATCCTTTATTAAGTTGTAATCATTTTGAGTTAAAATATTTCTAAACTGGAGGATCTACCAGAGATTGGCGGTCTTTTTCAATAAAGGACCAGGTGGCAAATATGTTAGGCTTTGTGGGCTGTACAGTCTGTGTTGGAACAGCTTCACTCAGCGGTCGTACAGAGCAAGCAACCATAGAAAATACAACAACAAAAAGTGTTGCTGCATCTTATCAGACTTCACTGGTGGACATTACATTTCCTTTTTTAAATTCCTTATTTAGGGTTTTTATTTTTGGCTGCGCTGGGTCTTTGTTGCTGTGTGTGGTGTTTCTCTAGTTGTGGTGCACATGCTTCTCAGTGCAGCGGCTTCTCTTGTTGGGGAGCACGGGCTCCAGGCACCCGGGCTCAGCAGTTTGGGCTCCGGGCTCTAGAGCACAGGTCAGTAGTTACGGTGCCAGGCACCCGGGCTCAGCAGTTTGGGCTCCGGGCTCTAGAGCACAGGTCAGTAGTTATGGTGCCAGGCACCCGGGCTCAGCAGTTTGGGCTCCGGGCTCTAGAGCACAGGTCAGTAGTTATGGTGCCAGGCACCCGGGCTCAGCAGTTTGGGCTCCGGGCTCTAGAGCACAGCTCAGTAGTTACGGCTCCAGGCACCCGGGCTCAGCAGTTTGGGCTCCGGGCTCTAGAGCACAGCTCAGTAGTTACGGTGCCAGGCACCCGGGCTCAGCAGTTTGGGCTCCGGGCTCTAGAGCACAGCTCAGTAGTTACGGTGCCAGGCACCCGGGCTCAGCAGTTTGGGCTCCGGGCTCTAGAGCACAGCTCAGTAGTTACGGTGCCAGGCTTAGCTGCTCTGCGGCAGGTGGGACCTTCCCAGACCAGGGATCGAGCCCGTGTCCCCTGCACCGGCCGGCGGATTCTTAACCACTAGAGCACCAGGGAAGTCCTGTATTTCTGAACTTCCATATTTTCACATGTCACAAAATAGTCTTCTTTTTAAAAGTTTTTAAATTCTGAGCTAATCAGGATGTAGAAAAACAGGTGGGCGGGGCGGTGAAAGAGGCTAGATTTGGCCTGAGTGCCGTCGTTTGCTGATTCCTGGTATACACACTCCTGTTTTGTTAGAGAGATGACACCAGAACCTGTTGTGAACTTGGGACGTCCTTTAGCACTTTGGGATTTATTGATGTATCTGAAGTACTTGCCCTTAGACGACCCCAGAGGCTTTTTGGATGCCTTGTATCTGACCTTTATGTGTTCAGGCTCCAAGGCTGATGTCAGCTGATACAGAGCTCCTGTTTTCAGTCCTGGCCTCTCTCACCCCAATGAGTTAATTGACCTCCCTGAGCTTGGAAGTCAAAAAACTATACTTTGTAAAAACTGTTTGGAAAGTAAGAATAAACAGTCTGTTCAAGTGAATTCTCTGTGAATAAAAGAAACAAGCTTCAGAAATGGACTTTGCAATATCTAGTCTTGTTTCAGACAACTCATTCTTAGCTTTTATATTTTTATTCTTAGCCATGTTGCACATAGGCAACATTGATAGACTGGCTAAGATTTAAGTGAATGTCATGTTATCAGATTAGCATATTGCCATGCGTGGTAAGCATGGTAAAGCAGACATGGAAAACTGCTGCCTTGCTGAAACTTTTCTCTGGGTATGATATTTATTTAACTTGTCTACAAAATCAGAAGGTTTTATATGTACATATACAGTAATAAAGTATAATAGTGTTTTATTAATATTACAAAATGTTTTTCCTTCCATCTTCAATATTAAAGTGGCTACACAAAAATTCACCAATTTTCGCAAGGTTTTTTTAATGCACACTGATACAACAGCTGTCAGAATGTAATCTAACAAAATTGCTTTGAATGAAGTTAAAGACAACTAAGCGCTACTAGAACCGTCTTACAGAAAAAGGGAACGTTTTGACCAACCCAATATCTATATATAGTGATTAATTTGAAAACTAAGCTTGCATATAGGTGCTGTTCACAGACATATGTACCTTCTGGAACAGATATCTTATGATTATCCATTGTTCTTATATCAGGTTTGTTGTATTCTCCTCTTCCCTCCCAGAATCCAGCTACGTGCTGTGCATAGCTGCTTCCTTATGTCAACAAATGTTTGCAGTAAATTTCATAAAATGTCAGCAGCCTATTCACTAGGTCCCCTCTGTACCCAGAGCTGCTTCAACTCAGGGCTGAGGGCAATGAATGGTCCTCACCCCAACCTGCTCTTACTCTTAAGCCCTGTGGCTCCATAGTCGTCGTCCTGCCCACCTGTGCATGCGGAGTGAGTGCAGCTGGGCTGACAAGTTGGCCTGTAGGTGAGCAAGCTATACCTCCAGCTTTGCAGAAGTGTGTTCACCTAAAGCACAAAGACTCTTAAGGAAAAAAAAAAGTTTGACAGAGCGTTGTTGTTTTTCCCACAGCAAGTTCTAATGCATCTACAATGGACCAAGTGATCATGAAGTCATGGACGCACTGGGCAGATCCCTTATTGTACTTGCAAAAGGATGTTGGCAGTATTTATACTGACCGTCTGCAGTGTCCCTGAGGACACTGTGTTAGATGCTGAAGTTAGTGACTTTGAAAAGGGAAGATAAGGACGAGAAAGGCTCTAGCATTACAGTATCCCCAGCCAGGCTGGTTCATGAAGCAAGCCAAGCTGAGTGCTGATAGCTGTGAGCTCTCACCTGACACATGCTGTCCTTTTCTCCTAGAATGGGACCTCGGCGCTCCACGCGGCAGTGCTCAGTGGGAATATTAAAACAGTTGCCCTGCTCCTGGAAGCAGGGGCGGACCCAGCCCTGAGAAACAAGGTACTGTCTTAGTCATCTTTTCCCTCCATTGGGTGCCTATGAAAAGAGATAAGATCACATCTGCTGAAGCCAAGACAGCATCTCTCTGGCTCCAGTCACTAACTTCATCCTTGGGCATAGTGGTTGGTTTAGTCACTAAGTCATGTCTGACTCTTGCGACACCATGAACTGTAGCCCGCCAGGCCCCTCGGTCTATGGGATTCTCAGGCAAGAATATTGGAGTGGGTTGCCATTTCCTCCTCCAGAGGATCTTCCTGACCCAGGGATAGAACCCAGGTCTCCTGCAGTGCAGGCTAATTCTTTACCAACTGAACTACCAGGGAATTCTCTTGGACATAGTAAGAACATAAAATGTTCTCATTATAGGTTATGAGTGAGCAGTATATTTGAACCCAGCATGCATGCATGCTAAGTCACTTCAGTCGTGTCCAACTCTGTGTGACCCCATGACTGTAGCCTGCTAGGCTCCTCTGTTCATGGAATTCTCCAGGCAAGAATACTAGAACGGACTGCCATACCCTCCTCCAGGGGATCTTTCCAACCCAGGGATCAAACCCAGGTCTCCCTCACTGCAGGCAAATTCTTTACCATCTGAGCCACTGGGGAAGCCCTTTGAACCCAGAGGTTCAAAACCCCTATATCATCAGTGATTTTTTAGGTAACAGTGGGGCAGGAGGTAGGGGACAGTGGTGGGCGGGGAGTAAGGTTATAAGTGTTCTATCATCAGAGAAGTGTCTTGAAAATGTCAAAATTCTGGTAATTTAATAACCATCCTCTATGAGGATACTCATATCTTGAGAATTTCCTGTACTCTATTTGGTTACGGCAAGGGGAAAATGTTGCTTTTATATTGTTAACAGGACTTTGACCACAGCTGTAAAACCAACCCAGATTTTTTTATTGAAGTATAGTTGAGCAAAATCAACCCATATTTTTATAGCCCCCAAATAATTTTAGTTTTCTATTAAGTCAAACTTGGAGGTGGGAGGATGCACAGTAACCGCAGGGCGGGGAAAAAAAGGTTATCATTGTATTCCCTCCTACTCAACAGCTGCCTAAGCAGTCAGATATAGAGACTGGGGGCAGAAGGGTAGCCTGGGAAAGGTCTGGAGAAAACAACTAAACTACTGACTTTTGAAGGAGGAAGTAGGATGGGTGCTTATTAACAGGGGAGGATATGAGAGCAGTTTTCACTCTATACTTGTATACTGCTTGAATTTAATAAGCATCTGTTGCTGTGTTTGTGTATTAGTTGCTCAGTCGTGTCTGACTCTTTGCAACCCTGTGGTCTGTAGCCTGCCAGGCTCCTCTGTCCATGGAATTCTCCAGGCAAGAATACTGGAGTGGATTGCCATTTCCTCCTCCAGGGGATCTTCCCAACCCAGGGATTGAACCCAGGTCTCCACATTGCAGACAGATTCTTTACCGTTTGAGCCACCAGGGAAGCCCATTACTGTGTTGGATTTTATTAACAATAAAACCAAAACCATGTAACATTCCCTGGTGTTTTTAAAAGAAACCATTTTGAAGTACAGTTAAACAATGTGCCAAGAGCCTCTTTTTTCTCATTCCACTTAGCAGATGGAATTACTATTTCCCCTGTTCCTATCAGTGAAGTGCTTGAAGACAATGTTTCTGCTTATCTCTTCCTGAAATACATGGATTGTTTTCCATTAGCAGACCTGATTGTATCATGAGCCCACAAAACCACAGTCGCTCTCTTACCTTTGCATCTTGGACATAGACGGTCCTAAGATGTCTTCATAGCTAAGCCATCCTGTATTGAGTTAAATCAAGGGGGAAGCTTTAGTATCTTTATATAGAAACTGAAAGATGCAATTCTTCCTGTGTCCCCTGGAATCCCATCAATAATGGTTATGGGGAATTTCCAGTAACCGAAATGCTGGACTTTGGACCCTTCCTAAAGCCGTAAGCCAGACAGCCTGGAAAAGCCAGGCTCTTTAGAGGCAGCTTCAGGACCAAGATTGTTGGGATTCCAGCAGCCACTCAGGACTCTTGAGGATGTATTCTTGACCTTCATTCATTCATCCAACAAACACTCAGTAGTGCCTGCTAGATATGCTAGTGGTAAAGACCCCGTCTGCCAATGCAGGAGACATTAGAGAAGCGGGTTTGATCCCTAGGTCAGGAAGATCCCCTGGAGGAGGGCATGGTAACCCTGTCCAGTATTCTTGCCTGGAGAATCCCAGGACAGAGCCTGCTGGGCTGCAGTCCGTGGGGTTGCAAAGAGTCCAACACGACTGAAGCGACTTAGCACACACAGATAGCATGCACTGTGCTGTGAACCTTATCAATGGAGAGATATTGGTGAAAAAGTTTCACGCAGTGTCTGACTTCATAGGGCTCACAGTTTACTGGGGAATAAGGATAATCAAGCAAATGCAAGAAAAAAAAGATTGCAATACAGAGTGACAAGAGCCATCAGCAGGAAGTAAAGAATGCTACTGAAGCCTTCCAGGGACAGAGTCCCTTCTCAGCTAGTACAGAAGCACCCGTTTGCTCTCTAGGCTCCAGGACTTCTTCCCTGAGGCAGATGCCCAAGGAGAGGGTGACCATGGCCCCAGTAGCATCCTCCCCCCAGACCGTGGCCTTTTGCATGGGTGCAGGGATCCTGTGTTCCTGGTACCCCAACTGGGGACTCAGCACACATCTTCTCCCAAGAGCAGTGGGGACAGAGTGATGTGATGCTGTGGGTCATGAATATGGACCTGTGGTCCTGTGCTGTCAGGATTTTAGGATTAATAAAGATGGATTTTAGGGGCAACCTGGGTGCTAGCCATCATAGCAGTTGGCACAACCTCAGCAACCTGAGGATTCAGTGGGGACCCACTGGGGGAAAGGAGGAATGAGACCGGGTTTTTAAGCCTATATGAATGACACACAGAACAGTGGTGCGATTGGCCAAAACTCTGAGAGTATAAAGTTTATTTTAATGGTAAAGGATACAGATATTGATGGAGACAGACACATACATTTACTCAACAAGCTTCTAGACAGAGGTACAGCTTCTTAGAGCTGTTCCTCTTCCTGACTGTGGAGGGCCCCCCTGGCTACCTGCCTGCCTGTCAATCAAGGACCAATAATTGATGCCAAACAGTTAATTCTTCTGAGGGTTACTCAAAGACTGGATGGCACTCAGGTCCATTCTCTGTGAGCATTTTTCTCAGGCCCAGGCATTAAGCCTGTACAATGTCTGCTTCTGCAGGAACTAAGCTCATAGTAGAATTGACCCCACAGCGGGGCCTCTGGCCTAAGGCAGCATCGCACAGAGACCCCCGTCTGTCAGTCCGGCACCTGCGTCAGCGGTCCTGTGGGTGGGCAGGAGCGCAGCTGCAGGACGAGGTACACAGCAGGACCACTGTGGCAAATTCATCATTCCCAGCAGGTGGGGTCAGGGAGCAGGATCCAGTCTAGAAAGTGGGGACTGCAGGAACTGCACCTGAGATCCAGGTTTCAGATGAAGCAGCTGGGGCTCCAGGTTTAACTGCAGGGGGAAAAAAAACTACCTCTGAGTTCTCTCCCCAGTTTGAGTGCATTTCTGCACTTGAATTGCTTCCCCTGAATTCCCAATAACATCCTTTTATTCATCTGTAGCAACTGTTCTCAAAGTATGGTCCATGGACAGTTGAGGTGTCCTCCAAACCCTTTCAAAGGTTCTAATAGGTCAAAACTTATATTCTTGATAATACAGAGATGGACTTTCCTGGTGGTCCAGTGTTAAGACTCCACGTTTCCACTTCAGGGGGCATGGGTTCGATCCCTGGTCAGGGAAGTTTCTAAAAATTAAAATAAAACAATAAAAATACAGAGGCACTATTTGCCCTTTTCCCTGTGCTGCCATTTGCTGGGCTTCCCAGGTGGCGCTAGTGGTAAAACAAAACAAAACAAAACAAAAACCTGCCTGCCAATGCAGATTAGATGTAAGAGACACCAGTTCCATCTCTGGGTCAGGAAGATACCCTGAAGGAGGGCATGGCAACCCACACCAGTATCCTTGTCTGGAGAATCCCATGGACAGAGGAGCCTAGAGGGCTACTGTCCATGGGGTCACACAGAGCTGGACATGACTGAAATGATTTAGCACACACAGCCATTTGCTGTAATGGTGCAAAGACAGTGGTGGAAGAAACCATTGGCACCTTAGTACACATCAAAGCAGAGTCACCAACTGTGGCTGAAAATAATTTTACAAACCTCTGTAAGTTATTTTATAAAAATTCCAGTTTTATTGGTATTTTCTAAATGACTAGCACGGGATGTTAAAAATCAAGCATAGGTTTAAAAAAAAAATCCACTTGCGGATAGATAGACCTATAGATTTTAATGCAACAGAGTAGAAAAATTCATTGATGTGGTTCCAGATTGCACACAGCAATTAATCTTTAAGAAACAGCCACTTGTAATGTTGAAGCATCAAAGAAAAATATCTACTATGATCCAAAAAGGCTATTAAAATGTTTCTCTCTTTTCCAACTACCTGTCTGTATGAAGCTAAATTTTTTCCATATACTTCAG
This sequence comes from Bison bison bison, assembly GCF_000754665.1. Taxonomy (NCBI): domain Eukaryota; kingdom Metazoa; phylum Chordata; class Mammalia; order Artiodactyla; family Bovidae; genus Bison; species Bison bison. The sequence goes on along the minus strand of NW_011495057.1, from coordinate 3,110,167 downwards.
CCAAAACAAAATATCACAGTAGATTGGATGCAGAAGCAGATATGAGAATCTAATTGTCTTCTTTTAAGCTATGCTATGCAATGCTAGGTCACTTCAGTCGTGTCCAACTCTGTGTGACCCCATAGACGGCAGCCCACCAGGCTTCCCCGTCCCTGGGATTCTCCAGGCAAGATCACTGGAGTGGGTTGCCATTTCCTTCTCCAATGCATGAAAGTGAAAAGAGAAAGTGAAGTCGCTCAGTCTTGTCCAACACTTAGCGACCCCATGGACTGCAGCCTACCAAGCTCCTCCGTCCATGGGATTTTCCCGGCAAGAGTACTGGAGTGGGGTAGTAACAAAATATGCAAAACTGTTAACAGTGCTACTCTTCCAACTTTTTTGTTTTTGAAAATTTAGTTCTTTTTCAAAATGTATTATTTATGTTAACCTTAATAGGTTATATACTTAAAATATATTTGAAATATACTTAATATATTAAGTATATTATTTGTATATTAAGTAAATATACTTAATATATTTGTATATATATACTTAATATATATATAATATATATTATATATTATATACTTGAATATGCTTAAAATAAATATACTTAATTTTTTTCAGTTTTCACTTTTAATAAGTTAAAAACAAAAGCTCTTTAGAGTCCTCAATAATTTTCAAAAGAGTGTACAAAAGTCCTGAGACTGAAAAGTTTGGGAACCATTGCCCTGTCATGTCTATTTCTTGGACTAGAGACTTGCTCACAAAATAAATGCATAAAGAATGCGTCTCAGCAGCACTGTGAAAAGAGAGGACGTGGAGTGAGGCTGGATCAGGTGGGGCATGGGGGCCACTGAAGCTGCTCTTTCCCATGTGTCTTACATTCTGGCTATTTCCTGACTCTGCCTTCTCATCCAACAACGTATCTCCCACCGCAACTACTGAAGCCCACATGCCCAGTGCCTGTGCTCTGCGACAAGAGAAGCCACTGGAGTGAGAAGCCCCCCCCGCCGCAACTAGAGAGTAGCCTGTGCTTGCTGCAAGGAGAGAAAGCCCCCGCACAGCAACGAAGACCGAGTGCAGCCAAAAATAATACATAAATCTTTAAAAAAATTAAAAAATAAAATATGATATGAATGAACTTATTAAAAAACAGAAACAGGCTCACAGATATAGAAAAGAAACTTCTGGTTACCAAAGAGGGAAGTGGGGGAGGAATCAATGAGAAGTTTAGGATTAGCAGATATGAACTACTAAATATAAAATAGATAAACAGTAAGATCCTACTGTATAGCACAGGGCACTATATTCAGTATCTTATATTAAACCATAATGGAAAAGAATACAAAAAAGAACACACACACACGTATCTGTATATATACCCACACATGTCTGAATCACTCTACACCTGAAACTAATACAATGTGAATCAATTCTACTCCAAAAATTTTTTTAAAAAGAAAGAAAAAGTACTAACAATGAGGTAAGAAAGTAACTGGTGATATGTACATTTAAGTATATTAAAAAAAAAAAAAACAACCTTTAAAACCTTGATACAAAAGACTAAGTCCAGTGGGATTTTTCATCAGTGGAGGAGCAGGTCTGGGTGAGGGGCCCCTGTTCAGAGTCCCTAAAACCACACCAGCGGTGGTTGAGAATTCACTCATGCCTGTTTTATTTTCTTCCAGGCCAATGAACTTCCAGCAGAACTAACCAAAAATGAACATATACTGCGTCTCCTCCGAAGTAAAGAAGGACACAGGAAGAGCTAACTCAGTCCCATATTTGACTGAAAGATAAAAACCTTAATCATACCGTCCAAAAAGAAATTGCTTTTCAAATAGTGTTGGAAATTCCTGTAAGAAAGAAAATGCCCAGAACGCCCACCTGGGGTCCCTGGCCAAGAAGAGCTGTGTGGCTTGTGTCCCGAGTGGAGAGCAGAGCCGCTCAGGGACCCTTCCCATGTAGTGGGCTTCTCGCTCTGGCCTCTAGCCCCACTCCAGGGGGCCTGGCACGTTCATTCTAAGTGGGGGATTCCACAGAAACTCGTTTGAAACTACATCAACTTGGGTCTTTCAGTTAAACTCTAAGATAGAGTTAAACCCTCTTAGAAACAGAAACAGGAAGCTTTGTTCCTTTAAAAAGACTGAAAGTCTGACCTTCAATGAATTGATGCTCTTTTACTTTTGTGTTAAATATACGTGAGCTCAAAGATACGGTTCTATCATATTTTACATGTATGTGTATGTCATTCCAGTATAAAATGTTCTCATCCACCCAAGGGTCCTGGCCATGGTTATTGTGAATCAATAATGGGCGAAGTTACATTATTAAAAAGCCACTTCTGACCTTCCACCACATGCTTTCCAAAGATGGACTATGGAACTATAAAAAAAGACAAGTTGTTCATTTAGTCCTGATCTTATTCTTCATATGTAAAGGTCATTTTTACCTGGAGTCAATGTTGTTGGTATGGTAAGATACAAGTGGCAAATTTGGAAATTCAGAAAATCACAAGCCACAAGAAGTGTAGGCTTGTCTCTTTGAGCTGTCACTCTGGGTCTATTAATGGGAATCTATTTCCTGTGCCATAACTAAGTAGACTTGACATGCTGTGGAATCTTGAGTTTCCAACACCACATTGCTTGATACAATGACTTTGGAGTCCTTGGCTGTAATGTGATGTATATAAGTACACTGTGTTGCTGTTAGTATTGAAGGAGTATAAGTAATAAACGACTGTTACTAGTATTTAATAAGTGTTCACCTGTGCATGTTCTTGACCTGATTGATTCCAAGAAAGAAACCTAGGTTTTATTCCTTTGAGGGGGGGTCAGAATTTATATTCACTGCAGTTTTAATCAGTGGTGTCTATACACCTCAGTCGGTGCCTAATTGCACACACAAAAATTAAATCTTTCTGTAACTTACCATAATAAACACTTGCTGGCATTTCAGTTATTAAAACACATCTTTAGTTTTCTTGTTCATGTCTGCTCTGGTTTCCAGCCAGTGTTCCATGTGAAAACACATTAAAATGGAGGGAAATGTTTTAAACCTGATATATACATATATATTTAGCCAAGTTGCAGTAGTACTAAAAGCATTATCTTTAAGTCAGTAAATGATGAGTTAATAATTTTGACATTAGAAGAGATTCTCTTAAAGTTTATTATGATCAATAAAACAGTCATCAAAAAATCAGTTTATTTTAATCCATATAACAACAAAGCCAGTAATGAACAACCCACAGAGCCCCCAAAGATGCCTACAACCTAACCAGCTAAGCAATGAGCCTGCAATCTAATTTCGGGATAAAAAAATTAGAAAGCTCTGTCTGTATTGCTAAAACATCCAGATATAAACATCTTAATAGTTAAGCAATGCCAGTTTCCTCATTGGCTTTCTTTTATTCAGCAAAGTTGTACAAAGACATCTTCTTTCATGGGAATTTCATAAAGCAAGATGGCTGTCTGGGGAGGTCTTACAAATAGCTGTGAAAAGAAGAGAAGCAAAAAGCAAAGGAGAAAAGGAAAGATATAAGCATCTGAATGCAGAGTTCCAAAGAACAGTAAGGAGAGATAAGAAAGCATTCCTCAGCAATCAATGCAAAGAAATAGAGGAAAAAAACAGAATGGGAAAGACTAGAGATCTCTTCAAGAAAATAAGAGATACCAAGGGAACATTTCATGCAAAGATGGGCTCGATAAAGGACAGAAATGGTATGGACCTAACAGAAGCAGAAGATATTAAGAAGAGGTGGCAAGCATACACAGAAGAACTGTATAAAAAAGATCTTCATGACCCAGATAATCACGATGCTATAATCACTCACCTAGAGCCAGACATCCTGGAATGTGAAGTCAAGTGGGCCTTAGGAAGCATCACTATGAACAAAGCTAGTGGAGGTAACAGAATCCCAGTTGAGCTATTTCAAATCCTGAAAGATGATGCTGTGAAAGTGCTGCACTCAATATGCCAGCAAATTTGGAAAACTCAGCAGTGGCCACGGGACTGGAAAAGGTCAGTTTTCATTCCAATCCCAAAGAAAGGCAATGCCAAAGAATGCTCAAACTACTGCACAATTGCACTCATCTCACACACTAGTAAAGTAATGCTCAAAATTCTCCAAGCCAGGCTTCAGCAATACGTAAACCATGAACTTCCAGATGTTCAAGATGGTTTTAGAAAAGGCAGAGGAACCATAGATCAAATTGCCAACATCTGCTGGATCATGGAAAAAGCAAGAGAGTTCCAGAAAAACATCTATTTCTGCTTTATTGACTATGCCAAAGCCTTTGACTGTGTGGATGACAATAAACTATGGAAAATTCTGAGAGATGGGAATATATCAGACCACCTGGCCTGCCTCTTGAGAAACCTATATGCAGGTCAGGAAGCAACAGTTAGAACTGGACATGGAACAACAGACTGGTTCCAAATAGGAAAAGGAATACGTCAAGGCTGTATATTGTCACCCTGCTTATTTAACTTATATGCAGAGTACACAATGAGAAACGTGGGACTGGAAGAAGCACAAGCTGGAATCAAGATTGCTGGGAGAAATCTCAATAACCTCAGATATGCAGATGACACCACCCTTATACGGCAGAAAGTGAAGAGGAACTCAAAAGCCTCTTGATGAAAGTGAAAGAGGAGAGTGAAACAGTTGGCTTAAAGCTCAACATTCAGAAAAACTAAAATCATGGCATCTGGTCCCATCACTTCGTGGGAAATAGATGGGGAAACAGTGTCAGACTTTATTTTTTGGGCTCCAAAATCACTGCAGATGGTGACTGCAGCCATGAAATTAAAAGACACTTACTCCTTGGAAGGAAAGTTATGACTAACCTAGATAGCATATTCAAAAGCGGAGACGCTACTTTGCCAACAAAGGTCCATCTAGTCAAGGCTATGGTTTTTCCAGTGGTCATGTATGGATGTGAGAGTTGGACTGTGAAGAAAGCTGAGCGCCGAAGAATTGATGCTTTTGAACTGTGGTGTTGGAGAAGCTCTTGAGAGTCCCTTGGACTGCAAGGAGATCCAACCAGTCCATTCTAAAGGAGATCAGTCCTGAGTGTTCATTGGAAGGACTGATGCTAAAGCTGAAACTCCAATACTTTGGCCACCTGATTCGAAGAGTTGACTCATTGGAAAAGACTCTGATGCTGGGAGGGATTGGGGGCAGGAGGAGAAGGGGACAACAGAGGATGAGATGGCTGGATGGCATTACCGACTCAATGGACGTGAGTTTGAGTGAACTCTGGAAGTTGGTGTTGGACAGGGAGGCCTGGTGTGCTTCGATTCATGGGGTCGCAGAGTTGGACATGACTGAGCGACTGAACTGAACTAGCTTTTACAGATTGGGTAATTTCACAGGCTAATGATTGGGAGGATTATTTCAACTTTGGGGGGAAGGAGTGGGGATTTCTAGGAAGTGGGACACGGGTCACTTTTTGGCCTTTTATGGTCAGCCTAGAGAACCATCATGGTGTCTGTGGGTGTGTCATTTAGCATACTGATGAATTACAGTGAACATATACTGAGGGTCAAGGTCTACTGAAAGTTGAATCTTCTGCTATCTTGAACCTAATTGGTTCTAACCAGTTTTTGTCATATCCTCAACAACTGTCGCTCTTTTAAATGTGCCCTGTCCTCTTCCTTCCTGTTTCACAACCACACTAAAGCTATGTCTCATCATTACCCCACACTGGGGTACCTACTCAGAAGAAAAGAGCACCCCCAAATTCCAGGCTACTTAGAATCTGATGGAAATGCCTGTATCTTGGGGTGAGCCTGCACTGCAGATTGTAGGAGTGAGAAGCTGAGGTCCTAATTTCATAATAAAGTGGTTTTGGTGCTGGAACTGACTGAGCCTCACAAGTAGTGACCAGATAGAGTCCACAGACTGTCAGTACTAACAATAGAAACATCGCTAATGTTTGTGAAAGGATTGTAATGTCCTCAGTACTTTAAGTAGATCATCTCATGAAAAGTCAAAGTCACTCAGTCATGTCCGACTCTTTGCAATCCCATGGACTATACAGTCCATGGAATTCTCCAGGCCAGAATACTGGAGTGGGTAGCCTTTCCCTTCTCCAGGTGATCTTCCCAACCCAGGGATAGAACCCAGGTCTTCCACATTACAGGTAGATTCTTTACCAGCTGAGCCACCAGAGAAGCCCAAGAACACTGGAGTGGATATCTTATCCCTTCTCCAGGGGATCTTCCCGACCCAGGAATCGAACCGGGGTCTCTTGCATTGCAGGCGGATTCTTTACCAACTGAGCTATGAGGGAAGCCCAATCTCATGAAGCTTATATGTATTTTCTTATTTACCCCTGGCACCAACCCTATGGAATAGGCACTATTACCATCTTCATCTTGCAACTGAGGAAACAGGCTTTTTAAAAAAGATTTATTTATTTATTTTATTTTTGACTGCACTGGGTGTTTGTTGCTGCATGGGCTTTCTCTAATCGCAGCGAGCGGGGGCTACTCTATTTGCAGTACGCAGGCTTCTCGTTGTGCTGGCTTCTTCTGTTTTGGAGCACAGGCTCCAGGTGCATGGGCTCAGTATTTGTGGTGCTTGGGCTTAGTTGTCCCGCAGCACGTGGGATCTTCCGGGACCTGGGACTGAATTCTGTTTTGCCGAA
>NW_011495057.1:3096172-3103270 GCF_000754665.1 Bison bison bison | reverse complement strand
GTTGGATGGCATCACCGACTCGATGAACATGAGTTTGAGCAAGCTCCGGGAGTTGGTGATGGACAGGGAAGCCTGGTGTGCTGCAGTTCATGGGGCCACAAAGAGTCAGACATGACTGAGCAACTGAACTGAACTGAGTAAGTGAGTAAGTAGTAACTGTTAGTCACTCAGTCATGCCTGACTCTTTGTGACCCTATGGACTGCAGCCCACCAGGCTCCTCTGTCCACGAGATTTTCCAGGCAAGGATAATGGAGTGGGTTGCCATTTCCTTCTCCAGAACTGAAGTGAAATGAATATTTATTAGAGAATTATCTAGCTTACTCTCAATATACTAACATTAAAAGAAAAGAGAAATAGAAACAGCAGAGGAAACATCACCAAATTGGATTTTGACTAACATTCAGACTCAAACAGTGTTGAGAAGTCCTGTGTCACAGCCCATCTGGAGACCCAATTGGGAAAATGTTAGGTACTTAGAATAGGAAACAGGAGTCCAAAATGGCGGTGGCTAAAAGACAAGGAAGGGAAAAGCCCACAAAAATAGAACAAAGGAAGGTCAAAGGAAGGTCTGAGGACCTGAGTGAGGACCTCAGGTAGAACAAACAGCACTCCTGGCTAGCCCGATTTACATAGGGCAGGCCCAGGGGGAGGAAAAGACATAAAAAGAAGAGCCAAAGGGCTCTCTCCTGCGCGCTGGCGCACTCCTCCACTCTCTTCTCTTCGCGTCTTTGGGTTGGCATGCCTTCACGCTTCGAGGATGGATTCTTCTGCTATCTTCTAAATAAAATAGAGCTGTAACACTGATTTGTCTAAGAGCTATAACACAGTTTGTCCAAGACCCGAGAGCTGTGACGCACCGAGGGCTTTAATGTCCGTGGCTCCAAATCTTTGTTGTGACAAGGCAGAACTGAGGAACATACACTCGCCTGACAGAAAAGATGCCAGGCATCACTTCTGCTCGGTGGGTGAGACTTCAAAGATTACAGTTCAGGGTTCCCAGCTTATAAGCCCAGGATGCAAACTGATACCATCATCAATCTGTGAGCAAATTACAGCTCTGATTTCATGTTAATGCATAAAACTTAGAATGTTGTTAAGCCTGGGGCTTGGTTAGCCAGCCCCCCATCAGGGCTCAAGATTCCTCCCCTATCTTATCTATGGTGCACTCACAGTAGGCAGGCAGGGCACTCACAGTGCAGTCTCCAGGCAGGTTAGAAGCAAGGTCAGAGGCCTTCTCTGCTTTGTCTCTGAAGCCTAAACAAGACTACCTAATTTCCCTAACAAACCCATGTCCCTGGGTTGGCTAGCAGATCCCTAACCACTAGACCACCAGGGAAACCCAGGAAACAGGCTTTGAGAGTGCTTTAAAACAGCAACAACATGCCCAAAACGGAGTCACTTGCCCCCAGAAAACAAACCTGGTTTGCTTTAAGATTTAATTTCAATTTCAGCTACTCTCAGGAGTATGAACTTTAACCAGTCAATCTGGAATGACCACATCAGCTCCTATGAGAGCAACTGCATGATACATTGATAGATTCCCCACCCTTCTTCCAAAGAAAGGTGACTTTGTCTGAAATATGGTAACCTTTTTTCTTTTTTATGACTTCCTTGTCCCACCCCCTTTCTATCTATGAAAGCCTTCCATTCTGTACAGCTCCTAAAGCTTCTTCCTACTTGTTAGGTGGAATGTTGCCCAATTCGTGAATCCTTTATTATTATTATTTTGGCTGCACCATGGTAAATGAAGTATCTTCGTTCCCCGACCAGGGATCGCACCCATGCCCCTAGCAGTGGAAAGACAGAGTCCTAACCACTGGACTGCCAGGGAATTCCCATGAATCCTTGAATAAGGCCAATTAGGTCTTCAAATTTACTCAGTTCAAAAAAATTTTTTTAAACAAGAAATAACCTCCCTCATAGCATCAGCTTACTGCTGTCCCCCAATCTTTGGGTTTTACTTTTATAGTGGGGGAAAGCAGGGAGATTGATGCCCAGATGGAGTCATGGTTATAACATCTAGGCAGTGAAGGTAGAGAATATGGGACATTTTTTATTTTTAATATTTAGAGGTAGAGCTAATGATAATTAGGTGATTAACTGAACAGAGAGGGTGAGGAAAAGAAAGAAGAGTCAGGAATTATACTAAGGTGCATCAGGGAACCCTAAGATCACTCCCAGTGATCTTTGGCGATTTGCTAGGAAGACTCACAGGGCTCATAGTATGGTCATATTCATGGCTAAAATTACAGTGAAATTGATATAAAGCAAAACTAGAAAGGGGAAAGAGAATGAAATGGAGATATAGAGAAATCCAGATTAAAGCTTCCAAGAGTCCTCTCCTCTAGCAAAGACTTAGGGCAACATTATGATGTGTTATCTGCTGATGAGCAAGCTCATGAGAGACTCACTCAGGCTTTTAACTGGGAGCTGGTCACATAGGTACCCTCTGCCTAGTATCTACCAGAATTCCAAGCTGCCAGGAAGAAACCAGGCATTTAGCATGAGCCCCATTGTTTGAGCAATCAGTGTGGGCACAGTGAGCCATCATCACTTAGGGAAAGTTTCATATCTGTGTAAAGAACTATTTGCCTGCCAAGAGTCCAGTGGCCTGCCCGTGGCCAACCTTGTGAGCAAGACTTTCTATAGAGAGCAGTCTCAGGTCTGTGGGCTAAGTCCACACTCAAGGTTTATGTGGTGGGCGGTGCTAGTAATTGTGCCAGGAAATAGAGAAGAACAGCAGAGCTAGGATGGGGACAGAGAGAGAGGAAGTCTGGACATGTTCAGTTTGAAGAATGTACGAATTCGATTCCAGAAGGCAGCTGGAAGTAGCTGCTTAACGTTTAGGACAAGACTCTTCCAAATCTGGGCATCATCTATGTAGAGGTGATGGTCACAGTCACAGGACAGATGAAGTCCCCAGAAAGACTCTGGTGTGAGGAAATAGATGAGAGAAGGGAATCAGCAAAGGAGATGAGATGAAATAGACAGGAGCGGGAAGTGAAAGGTGGATAGTGGGAGGAAAAAGTCCCAAGGAGAGGAGACCAGGCAACAAACCTCATGAAGAAGTGTGACCGTGGGACTTCCCGGGGAGTCCAGTGGTTAAGACTCCATGCTCCCAAGACAGGGGGCACGGGTTCAATCCCTGGTCAGGTAACTAAGATCCCTAGTGCTGTGTGGAGCAACCTTAAAAAAAAAAGAAAAAGAAAGTAGTGTGGCCTTGAAACAAGGGCTAACAATTGCAGACCTCTTGTGCTGCACAGGCTTGCCCTTGGTGAGCTTGTTCAGTCATCAAAGAACTCTGGCCCTGCACTGGAGAGGAAAAGCGTGGTGTCTGGTTAGGACCTGGAGCTAATGATAAGTGGCTGACCTGATTCTAGTTCGTTGCCTTCCTAACACTTTCTAGGGCTTCCCAGGTGGTGCTAGTGGTAAAGAATCCACCTGCCAATGCAGGAGATGCAAGCGATGTGGGTTTGATCTCTAAGTCAGGAAGATCCCTTGGAGGAGGAAATGAACCCACTCCAGTATTCTTGCCTGGAGAATCCCATGGGCAGAGGAGACTGGCAGGCTACAGTCCACAAAGAATTGGGTATGACTGAGCAACTGAGCACACAACACTTTCTAGGAGTTGTTGATTGCCATGGGAATGCATCTCCTCTGCTTATCACCAAGAAAGAATTTTGTGCATGATCTGTGTGGTGTCTGTGATTATCTATGCTGGTCAGTTGGTCTTAGTAAGTTTTATATCACTATGAGAAGATGCTAAAAAATGAGTGCATAGAACCATGTTGAGGCCCAGCTATGAACAGAGTCACACAGTGTGATGATTTTTCATGTCTTTTCGCCTCATCAGCTCACACCCATGTACTTACCTGTGCTTCGAAACACAGAGAAAACCAAAATTGAAACACAATAGGCCAAAACCAAGTTCTATGCTCTCTGGGCAAGTTTGGAATAATTTGTTTCCCATTCCTCTGACTGAGGGCCTTGCCTGTCTCTTTTTGCTGTTTAACCTACTAAATGCAATGAGATAAATCAGTGGGACTCATTGAGGTGTTTTCTCCAAGCTCTCTGACCATACTTAGTCCTCAGTTAAATATTTTATGCACTCAGTTCAGTTCAGTTCAGTTCAGTCACTCAGTCATGTCCAACCCTTTGCAACCCCATGAACTAGTGGGCCTGAAAAGTCTTAGAATCTTTTTCTGGTGTTTTACTCTTATTTTTTGGCAATATTTTAAGATAATTTAAAAATATGAGTGAAGTCATATTAAAACAATTGAAGGAAGTTAATTAAAAATCTTTTTGGTTTTTTTTTTTGGCTGTGTCGTGAGGTCTGTGGGATCTTAGTTCTCTGACCAGGCAGTGAAAGCGCTGAATCCTAATCGCTGGACCACCAGGGAATTCGTGAGATCCTCAGTTTTAAGATGCCTTGTCAGCTTTAGCTCTGGCAACAGAAAGCATGACTTCTCCCATCTTTGATTTCTTCTCTCCCTTACTAGACCTGAACCTTCTAATTTTTAAGGAAGGAAACGCTGCTATTGTTCCTATTTCTTGCAGTTAAACTTTTAAGAATAGCCTTAGAAAGTCTGCCATTTACAAGAGTTAGTCTTCCTATTTTAGCAAAGATAAGACCTAAAGCCATCCCAGGGGAAAGAAACTGTATTATGTGACTGAATCTTATGTGAAGTATTTTGTGACAAATTAGGAAAATACTAACGGCCAAATTCAAGTTACCTCCACACTAATGAGCCTAAGCTACACTGCAACCCATGACTGGATTAATCACCAATTCAAATATCCTTAGTGTGGTGAGTAATACTTTACCATAAGTTTGACCAACAATACCCCACTCCTGAACTCTCATAAACCACTGACACTAAAGTCATGAGTTGTAGCCTAAGCCGTTCTAAATGAAGATGTCTGTAAAATTCAGCTTAAATATGGAGTTTTAAAAGTTTATTGCAGAGCTCCAAAGAATTGAGGGCATATTTCAAAGAAATGACCTGCATAAGAATGTTCATAGCAACTCTATAATAGCCCAACCTGGAAACAACTCAAATGTCTGCCATGGTATTTTTATACCATGGAATATGATCCAATAATAAAAACAAACAAAAAAGATGAACTATTGCTATAAGTGATGTGGATGAGTCTTGTAGACATAATGTTTAGTGAAAGAAACCAGACACAAACGATGACTCAATTTGTTTGAAGTTCAAGAACAGCAAAAGCAATTTATGATGATAGAAGTCAAACTAGTGGCAAAAAAAGGAAAAAAAAAAAAAAAAAGAATGGCATGCTACCATAAAGGTTCTACCTTGCTCTTTCTTGGATAACTTGTTCTAGAGGAAGCCGGTTCCCTGGTCTTGAAGACAGATGAGCAGCCCTGAGCCGTGTGGAGTGGAACCGAGGCCTCCTGCCAGCAGCATCTTGGAAGCAAATATTCCAGCCCCAGTCAAGCCTTCAGATGATGGTAGCCTGGCTGACATCTTGACCACAGACTCATGAGCCAAAACCACCCAGAACCACACAAAGCCCTGGCTGGCAGAAAATCTAATCTAATAAATGTTTGTTCTTATCATCCACTATGTTTTAGGATAATTTGTTATCAAGTAATAGATAACATAATATAAATATATAGTATGTAAGAACTTATTGAACTGTACATGTAAGTTTTATAGATTTTACATGTGTATTATATATTAATAAAAAAGAAAAAAAGTCTTTTACCAAAAGGAGGCTCTCAAAAACACTCAACCTAAAACTCCCTAAGGGTTTTGCAGAAGCTTTAACTCAAGGTTTCCTATAGTTTACCAAAATGTGTTTGCAATGTGTAGATTGACAGAGGGAGTCAGGTGTGAGCTGGTCACCTACTCATGTTCCCTGTGTTGAACTGGTCACTCTCCAATCATCTACAAGGTGGTTCTTTTAGAGTCAGCTCTAGTTGCTCTTCCTGGATCTTTTTGGGGGCAGTCTGTTAGCAAAATTTACAGTGTCTACAAAAGTGTCTACAGTGTCTCCATTAAGCCAAGTAGGCCTAGTGCCTAGGGCCCCTGACACTTCTAAGGTCTCATGAAAATGTTTTAATAGCAATTTATTTTAAAATCAGAAGAAAAATATAATAATAATAAATATATAATAATTCAGTCAGCTTGGATTATATCCATCTGTATACCAACGTGGAATTTTAAGTGTTTGGTTTCTTTTTTTAAGGAAGGAGGGATCCCCAAAGGCAAAGGTGCTTAGAGCCCACAAAAGACATCAAGCAGCCCTGAGCACAAAGAGGGATGCAATGAACTGAATTGTGTCCCCCTTCCCCAAATTCCTACATTGACAAATTCCTAACCCCCAAGTAACTATTTAGAGACAGGGCTTTTTGTTTGTTGTTGCTGTTTAGTGGCTGTGTCCGACTTTTTTGAGAGCCCATGGACTGCAGCCCACCAGGCTCCTCTGTCCATGGGATTTCTCAGGCAGAAATACTGGAGCAGATTGCCATTTCCTCCTTCAGGAAATCTTCCTAACCCAGGGATCAAGCCTGCGTCTCCTGCATTGCAGGCAGATTCTTTATTGCTGAGCCACCAGGGAAGCCCCTAGGGCTATAAAGAAGTTTTAATAATTAAGGTTGAATATGGTCAAAAGGAGAAGAGGGCAGCAGAGTATGAGATGGTTGGATAGCATTACTAATTCAGTGGACTTGAACTTGGGCAAACTCTGGGAGATGGTGAGGGACAGGGAGGCCTGGTGGGCCTGGGGTCGAAAAGAATCAGAGAATCATGACTTAGTGACTGAAAAACAACAACAATGGTCCTAAGGGTGTGGCCTTAACCCAATAGGATTTGTGACTTTATATAAGAGGAAGAGAGATCTCTCTCTCCACACACACACACCAAGGAAAGAGCACATGAGCACACATTGAGAAGCCAGCGTCTGTAAGTCAGGAAGTGGGGACTCACCAGAAACCGAACTGACTGGCAGCTTGATCTCAGACTTCTCTGTCTCCATTACCGTGGGATAAAAATTACTGACATTTAAGCCGTTCAGTCCATGATATTTTGTTCAGACAGCCCAAGCTGACTGACACAATGGGGTGGGGTGCG
>NW_011495057.1:3095413-3096072 GCF_000754665.1 Bison bison bison | reverse complement strand
GGGGGTGGGGGAAGGTGCGTAGGTGAAGGGGTTGGGTAGGTAGCGGAGGTGGCAGCAAGAAATGAATAAAAAAAGCAAAGTGAAGAGGCACCCAGTCCATCCAGAATGGTCTCAGGTATCACCAGGTGAAGTCAGCTGCATCCTAGTACCCAAAAGGCCCAGCTCCATCTACATTTCTCATGATTAAATTTCAGCCTTCAAGTTAGAAACTGGGCAAGCTTGCAGTCTGTACAGAAGTTAGGCCTTCTTTTTTTTTTTGCCCCCTTGAATCATTGCCTACTTTGAAGCTTCAAAGTTAGCAGCAGCAAAACTAAGCTTCTATATTAGAAGAACTCAAAGTTATTTTATTGGAACAAAATCTTATTAATAGGAACATGCTGCTCAAATCACATTCCTTAGTCTCTAGAAGATGAGATGCAATGGCTGCTTAGCCAGTGAGGTAACCCAGGAGAATGAGGGTTAAAGAAGAATGTTTAATGAAGAACATGTGATCATCTGTGCTCAATGTTATTAAGAAGGCAAGTGAGATGAGAACAAATAGGTTGTCATTGATTCTGCAACACGAAAACCAGTGATGACTTTAAGAAGAGCAGGTGTCATGTGATTGCTGAGGTTCTTCGACAGAGGTGGGGGGTGAGGGGGTGGGGGAAGGAGCGTTG
>NW_011495057.1:3094820-3095313 GCF_000754665.1 Bison bison bison | reverse complement strand
GGGTGCCTGGGGGAAGTTGGATCCTTATATCACTGTTCACAGCAAAACAATTCCAGGCAGATCATTATCTTCAAGAAATCATTAAAACTCAAAAGGAAAACATAGAATAATTTTTTATAACCTTGTAAACCATGAAATTAAAAGACACTTACTCCTTGGAAGGAAAGTTATGACCAACCTAGACAGCATATTACTTTGCCAACAAAGGTCCGTCTCGTCAAGGTTATGGTTTTTCCAGTAGTCATGTATGGATGTGAGAGTTGGACTATAAAGAAAGCTGAGTGCTGAAGAATTGTTGCTTTTGAACTGTGGTGTTGGAGAAGACTCTTGAGAGTTTTCTTGGACTGCAAGGAGATCCAACCAGTCCATCCTAAAGGAGATCAGTCTTGAGTGTTCATTGGAAGGACTGATGTTGAAGCAGAAACTCCAATACTTTGGTCACCTGATTCGAAGAGCTGACTCATTTGAAAAGACCCTGATGCTGGGAAAGATT
>NW_011495057.1:3089655-3094720 GCF_000754665.1 Bison bison bison | reverse complement strand
GATTGAAGGCAGGAGGAGAAGGGGACAACAGAGGATGAGATGGTTGGATGGCATCACCGACTCAATGGAGATGAGTTTGAGTAAACTCTGGGAGTTGGTGATGGACAGGGAGGCCTGGCGTGCTGCAGTCCATGGGATTGCAAAGAGTTGGACATGACTGAGCGACTGAACTGAACTGAACTGAAACTAGTAAAAGTATCTGCACTGTATATACTAGACCAACAGGTCAATTTTCTTAATAGTTTTTACAAATCAATATGAAAAAACTAATAGAAAATAAACAATACAGGGACTTCCCTGGTGGTCCAGTGGTTAAGATTCTTCACTGCCAATGCAGGGAGTGCAGATTCCATCCCCAGTCAGGGAACTAATCCCACATGCCTCACAGCACAACCAGAAAATATTCTTTTAAAAATGAAGAATATGGACAAAGAAATAAAATTGCCTATAAATGTATGAAAAGGTTTTTAATCTCACATATCATTAATAAAGTATAAATTAAAGCATCAAAATCTTTTTTAAAATAAGAAATACAATAATTAAAATCACAGATGCTATTTTTCACCTATCAGAATAGCAAAGTTAAGTGTTGGCAAGGAGATAGAATCAGGTTCTCCTGTATGTTGTAAGCAAAGATGTAAATTGCAGTCTGTTTGGAGGGCAACTTGACAATATTCAAAACTAAAATACACATTTTCTTTGACCCAACAATATATAAATTTTTCCAATAGTTATATTTATATATGATCGTAAGAATTTAGGTATAATGATGTTCACTGCATTATTGTTTCCAGTAATGAAAAATGACAAACCAAACATCCAGTAGGAGATTGATTAAATAAATTATGTAATGAATCAAAAACTATTAACAGACTATTTCTAGCCTTCCCCTTCCATCTGTTAGGTGAAAAGTTTGTTTGGAATCAGTGTTCTCATCTCTCTGCCTAAGGAAAATGTTCAGTAGCTTTTAGGCTTCTGTGATGCAGTATCACAAGGAAAGCCAAGGGCACAGAAACATGCAAAACTTTGTGGAATCCAGACAAGCTCAGGAATGTGAGATGGCATAAGAAAAAGAAAGGTGAATTATGCAGTATTACTACAGACATACAAACACTTGGCATGTACCAGAAATGCAATTTGAGGCTTGAGTTATTTATTTTGAAATACTTTCTGATGGTACACTCCATTTCATTGACTTAGGCACTGCCCTGAGACTGGCCCACACTGCTGGCTTCAGAAATGTCACATACACACAATGAAATCCTGTAAAACTAGTAAAAGTAGTGAGGTAGAAAAGCATACTGCTTAATGTGAAAAAAAAAAGCTGCAGGGACTTCCCTGGTGGTCCAGTGGCTAAGACCCCACACTCCTAATGCAAGGGACCTGGGTTCGATCCCTGGTCAGGGAACTAGATTCCACATGCTGCAACTAAAGATTCCAACAAAGATCAAAGGTCCCATCTGCCACAACTAAGACCTGACACACCAAATAAATAAATAAAGATTTTTAAAAAAGCAAGCTGCAAACTGTATACCATATGGCCCCACTGGTTTAAAAAGCCCACATATTTTACTCACAAACACGTTTTCAAATACATAGATGTCTTCTGGAGGATCTTTCTGCACATTGATAAAGATGCATTCATGCAACAATTTCATTGACCCTCTTGTTTTGTCCTTTATTTTTAATGCAATCAATGTTGGATGATGTTTATAATGATAGTGGTATTGACAAGTATTTAAACAAACAAACGAAAAGCCTCTCTTAGGACTTTGACTACATGTCACTTGAAATAAAAATGCACAGTGTAAAAGTTGTGAGTTAAGTTTTATTCAGGGACCTTATTGAGGACCATAGCCAGAGAGACAGGCCTCTCAGAGAGCTCTGAGGACCTGCTCCAAAGAGGTAAGGGAAGAACCTGTGTGTACATGAACTTTTCCGCTGGGAAAACACATGTAATTAAGCATGAAAAGATTACTGCTGTCGACTTAAGATGCACAACGTGAGAGATGCAAGTTAAGTTTTATTGGGGGTAAAATGAGGACTACAGCCCAGGAGATAACCTCAGATAACTCTGAGAAACTGCTCCAAAGAGGCAGGGGAGAAAGGTCAGTTTATATGTGACTTTTGGTGAAGGGGGAATACATGCAGTCAAGCAGATATTTTTCCAGAAGGTTTCTGTTAGTCTCGGGGAGCCTTCACTAGTCATGAGGAACAGTGTCACCATGAAGGATTTTAGTGCTTTTCTAGACATGAGAAGACATAAGAATTGGGCTCATAGATTCAGCTCCTAATTTAAGCATCCATGAGCTAATTTGTAGTTGGCATTGCTAATCACAAAGAACAAACATTTCAAGTTAATGATTTTAGGGCTTTTCTAAATACGGGAAGATGGAAGAATCTGGGGTCTTTGAAATTTTCTCTTAGACATGCATCTTACCTGCTGCTGCTGCTAAGTCGCTGCAGTCGTGTCCGACTCTGTGTGACCCCATAGACGGCAGCCCACCAGGCTCCCCCGTCCCTGGTCCAGGCAAGAACACTGGAGTGGGTTGCCATTTCCTTCTGCAATGCATGAAAGTGAAAAGTGAAAGTGAAGTTGCTCAGTGGTGTCCGACTCTTCATGACCCCATGGACTGCAGCCCACCAGGCCCCTCCGCCCATGGGATTTTCCAGGCAGGAGTACTGGAGTGGGTGCCATCGCCTTCTCCGAATCTTACCTAGTGACTGGTATATCTAATGCACAGAATGCTTCCAGTTGTTTTCCATCCTAAATTGCCCTCAGAGCACACATGTTATGGACTGCAGTGACTAAGAGCTTAATCCTTGTGGAACTGAAGTGGCAGGCAACATTTTTTTCTTTACATGCGTTAAAACAATTTTTAGAGAAGGAGAAAATACACCATGATGTGACATAGATTATCATAAATGGTGGAATTATAAATGATGTTTTTAACTCTTGCCTATAAATTTTCAAAATTGCTACCATAAGCATGGATTGCTTTATCAGCAAAAAAACTTTCTCTTAAAAATAAGATACTTTATTTTTAAAATATATCATCGCCTTTTGGATATCATCAAAGCTGTACAAAATACAGAACTAGAAATATATGTATATAGCTAAAAGATCTTTTTGTTCTTATTTTGGTGACTGTGTGTATGTGTGTGTGTGTGTGCTTAGCCGCTCAGTTATGTCCGACCCTTTTCAACCTACCAGGCTCCTTTGTCCATGGGGATTCTCCAGGCAAGAATACTGGAGTGGGGTTGCTGTGCCCTCCCCCAGATCCCAACCCAGGGATTGAACCCAGGTCTCCCGCATTGCTGGTGAACTCTACTGTATGAGCCACCAGGGAAGTCCGTTTTGGTGAATAGTGGACATAATTTACTGGGTATCAAAATTTCTGCCCATCCAAGAAATATTTCATATGGTGCTTGAAATTTCCTTTACTCAATTCAATTATTTAGTAAAGGTTTTTGTTGGTTGATTGCCTGGTTTCCCCCATAAGTACTGGAAGGGTAACTAAGCCACTGAGATTTTGGAAATATATTACAGAGGTAGTTCGTGAATTGGAATGTGAATTGGGACCACCTGGAGAGCTCATCCTCCTAGGGTTTGCATGGGGATGGGTGTCCAGACTGGGGCCCATAATTTGCATTTCTAAGAAATTCCCAAGGATGGTCCTGCCATCTGGCTCAGTGACAACATTTTGATTACCTCGGAGAAGGCAATGGCAACACACTCCAGTACTCTTGCCTGGAAAATCCCATGGACGGAGGAGCCTGGTAGGCTGCCGTCCATGGGGTCGCACAGAGTCGGACACGACTGAGCCACTTAGCAGCATGATGCATACCAAGTTATCATCAGTGGGAACACCAGGCACTTGAGGGCAAGCAGATTCATGAGGCCAGGAGATCGCCAAGGCTGAATGTCCAGAGGGAATCCCTACAGTTTAGTGCCCGGCCAAGCAGGTGTACATTTCAAGGCTGAGAAGGTGGGGAGGCAAGTCGGTAACTGCAAAGTCAGTCAAGGGGACAGTCGCCTTGTAGAATAAGGATGAGAACATTACCTGATCATGGTCCTACCTCCACTGGCTTTGATCATTGCTACAGATGTGTATTTAGTCTTTTCACTGTACATTGGCTTCCACTGTGGGGAGGAGGGATCCTTACGTCCATTTTCCTAACTTCAAAATGGAAATGACTGATGCTTTTGAGTGATCTTAATAATTAAATCTGAGGGGAAATGATACCAGAAGTGCATATAACAAAAATAAGTGTCAGATCAAAAAAAGTATAAGGCTCGAAAACGAAGATGCTTATTTATCTCTGTGTTACTTCACTTCACCTAGAACTTACGGACTCTGGTCCCACCTTTGCGTCAAACTTCCCGGGGGTGGTTGCGGGGGTGGCTCTTCTCCCACGGGCGGGTTCCCTGCCATGCTCTGCTCCGCCAGCAGATGGTGTGGTTCTAGAACTGTTTTCAAAAGTGGGCTGAGAGGACAGAAAACAGAGATTGGGCGGCTCTGAGGCATCGCCCACTGCCACGCTCCGCCCGCTCAGCTCTCCGATCACAACACTGTCAGGCCACCGCGTGGCGCCGCCCCCAGCTTTGCCAGAAGTGCCTAGGCACCGATTCCTTTGGGTAACTGGGTTTGGAAAGAGAACTTGCTCGGGGTGCTAATTGGGTCCGCTGAGAAGTGGGATCTTAATTGGGAAAACTGTCCCCAGGCACCCCGATTTGCTAAAACCTTCTCGCCCTCCCATTTCCAATCGAGGAATGACAAAAAGGGGAGAAAGGAGTTAAAGCATCAAAACCACACACTGTTGCGACAACCCCAGAAATATCCTTCCCAGGCCAGATTCCAAATGTTCAGCTCTACCCGGGTCTCAGAGTCCCTGGCCCCACGCCGCGGCTGAGGCGGAATTAGTGCAGAGAGGGGACTGGGAACCGGCTGTGACAAGAAGCGGTCCGAGCCCCCACTAGCCCCGCCCATTCCCCGCCTTCTCCCCGCCCTCACCCGCTCCGGCCCCGCCCCAGGACGGGCTCTTGGCTCGGAAGGTTCCACCC
>NW_011495057.1:3076413-3089520 GCF_000754665.1 Bison bison bison | reverse complement strand
GGGTCCCCAGCCGAGCCTGCGAACCGAGTCTCTCCGACATCCGCAGCCCGTCGCCGCGGCAGCATGAGCGTGCGCGGCCCAGCCTTCGGCCTCCTCCTGCTGCTGTTCTGCCCGGCGCAGGTGAGTGGCCGCCGGCGACCCGGGCAAGCTGTGGGGGACGTGGTGGGGCCGCGAGTCGGGGAGGGCGGCGGGCTCTGCCGCGACTCCGATGCCTTTCTCCGGCCACGTCCTCTTCCCAGTGGTCTGGAGGACGGTGGCAGCTGGGGGCTGCCTGTTTGACCTGTTTTGAGCTCATTTCATCCGTGGTCATCTGATTTCTGGGTTTAGGATGTGGGATCAAGAAGGGAGGAAGAAAATGGGTAGAAAGGGAAAGGATTATCATTTTAACCTGCCTCCCCACCCCCCTTCATTCTGCCATTTGTACAGGAATTCTTTATAAATTTGTTTAGGAGATCCGACTTCTCCCCTAAAGAGGAAGGAGAGTGGGGAGGTAAATAAAGGTTAGTCCGGCACCAAATCGGAACTCACCTGAGTGCTTCACATAAGGCACCTTGGTCTTCCAGAGACGGCAAGTTACTTCTTATCCCCTCCCTTTACATCCATGGGAACGGAGGCCCGCAGGTGCGGGGGTTAATTGAATTTCGCCTTGTCACAAACCTAGCGGTGTAGAGGATGGGCCTGGAACTCCCAGTCCTGACTCCTTGGGTCTGCTTTCCTTGCTTTGGTAGCCTTGGGCGTGAGCACCTCACTGCTATTTGTGTATCTACAGTTTTCTCCTTGAAAACTGTGTGGTTGGGTGTTGTGGGGGATATCTAAGGATCTAGTGCTGATTAAACCAGATCCAGTGGGAATCCCGAGCCCTGGTGCCCACTCATAGGCGTGTCTATGATGAGGGTGTAGTGAGTCACAAGGGAAGGCTGATGAAGGGGTTCCCTGCACTAGAAAAAACTCTCTTTGAACTATATCCTTCTCAGCAGGGGTTGGGTGAGGCTGACCTGGGAAGGGCCTCCTGTGGTGGGGTGGATAGGGGGTGGCCAGCCGCGTGGGCTTCTGGAAGAGCACATGTCTGGTGCCTGGTGGGGAGGAGAGGCAGAGAAAAACAGGTTTTCGGAAGGTGGTTTGGAATGGGGTCAACCCGTAGACCACCTGCTAGCTCTGTGGCTTTGGGCTCATTACTCTTCCAAGCCGAACTTTTACTGAAGATAAACAACACATCATAGGATTATTGGGATTCTTAAGTAACATAGTGTATGGAGGGGCCTCATCACAGTAGTAAAAACTCAAAGAATGGTAGCAGTTATTTGCTTTGAAAATACAGCTGTTTGGTTTCCTTTAGGTTTTAGGTCAGGATCTAAAAGGCAGGCTTCTGGTTAAGTAGCTTTAACTTATCTCTGAAATCGGTCAGTGCCTCTCCTCCTAGGACTTCTGGGGTAGGTCAGAGGTTGGTCACAAGTAACTTGCAAAATTCCTGGAACCCTTGAGAAGGTTTGTGAATTTGAATTGAAAACACTTATATTGTATTTAAGATTGGCTCCCTCAGGCTGAAAGGTGAACCCATTCCTGATCTCCTTAGGAAAAACAGTTTTGATGGCTTAATTCCTACCTAGGCCTCATTATGGTCCAAGTTCCTCAAGAGAAAAAAAAAAAAAACTTTAAAAAATTACAGTCAGGAGATAGACCATCATGAGGCCTAGGTAGGAATTAAGCCATTAAAACCATTTTTCCAAAGGAGATCAGGAATGGGTTCATCTTTCAGCCTGAGAGCATTGAAGAATAAGCCTCTGAAATGGGAGCGAATGTAGGTTATCTTTCCCAGTCTCCCCCATTCCTTGATTGATGTTGTGATCACTCATTTTACTAGCATAAGTAATCAAGGGAAATGAGTTTTTTAAAATTATTATGATGATTAGCAAGTGGTTAAAAAGAAGACAGCTAGCTGAATAGGTCTTTGTATTCCTTCAGTGTTTGTCATATCACCCAGAACAAAGAACTCTCTTTCCTGGGTAACCCTTCCCTTCTTTCCGTTCCTAAAAGGGACTCTTGTCAGGGTGTTAATGGATGACACATTACCTGTCCGGAAGCCTAGAGTGGGCCATCTCTAGCCTGATCTTGGGTGCTTTGTCTGCTTTTCTCACCCACAGCTCTGTGAAGGGTGTTAGCTCTCTAGCTAAATAAACAAAGTGCTGTCAAAACCCTGCCCATCTTCCAAGGTCCAGTTCAAAAGCTTCATCATCTATAACATTGTTATTCCCAACTAGAATGCCTTTCCTCTGAAGTTCTAAATGTTCTTTATTTAAATGGCTGCAGCAGCTTTTGGTGTTTTGTTGTTGTTTAGTCACTAAATTGTGTCTCTGAGACCCCATGAACTGTACCCGCCAGGCTCCTCTGCTGTGGGATTTCCCAGGCAAGAATACTGGAGTGGGTTGCCATTTCCTTCTCCAGGGGAGCTTCCTGACCCAGGAATCGAATCTCTGTTTCCTGCATGGCAGGTGGTTTGTTTACCACCTGATCCACCGGGGAAGCATTTATAGGCTGGCACAAGACTTGGCATTAAAAGACCTGGTACAGATCTTGATGCGTCCTCTTACCAGGAGTGGTCTTGGGCAAGGCAGCTGCCTCCTCTGTAAAATGGGTTAACAACTCTGCCTACCAGATGATTCATATTTAAAGTTCAGCAGATGTTCCACTTGGCCAATAACGTTTCACAGCCTGTTCCTGGCTCCAGTGTGGCTTCTCCAAAAGCCAGTGATAGATCAGAAGTGGATTTAGCCTGCTGGCCCAACCCTTGGTTCAGTTGTCACCTTGTGTGAACATTCCTTAGGGGGGGAAAAAAACACCTGGGGACGGTATACACCCCATCCGCTTTCATGGTTTTATTTGATCTTGTGTCTATTGAATTATTTTTCAAACTCGTAGTTGCTGGAGCTTATCTAAGACCAAGCTAGTAGTATAACCTCGAGCAAGTCAGTTAAACTGCAAGCCCAGGGCTTATCTATAAAGTGAAGACTGGCTGAACCCATCTAACTCTAAAATGTATCTTAAATACCCATCTGAAGGCGTGCCTGGTGCTCACACAAATTATCATTTGTTATGTGGATACGTTTATCCCAGATTGGCTATAAAACAGAACTCCAGAGAGTTGTGTCAGTAAAAGTCAGACCAGTCCAGCCTCTACCCCACGTGTCCTGTCATACTTATTTGATCTGCCTACCTGACTCCAAAGGATACAGAGCTTAATCTCTGGACAGCATTCTCCGGGCCACCCCCTCCACCCTTGTCCTGGGTTATCCTGACTGGCCACACCAGCCCTGGTATTCCAGCCCTCGCCAGAGCTGAAGCTGGGCGTGTCTCCAGATTCTGCCTGGAGCTTTCCTCATCCAGGACATCAGCAGAGGTGAAGGGACCCGGCCCTGCGCTCCACCTGTGTGGGCTGGCCAGGTTACAGGCATGGGGCTGGGGACAGTCCTGGATCCTGAGGAAGTGAGTCAGGACTTGACGGCTCCCTGGAGTTGTACGTAAAGGGTAGTCACTAGTTATGCAAGTGAACAGTCCTGTGTAGCAGGAGGGGCACGGTAGTGGACGGGCCAGCCCATCCCTGGCATGTTGTCACAATCTAAGGATACATCAGTGTACAAGCCGAGCTGGAGTTCAAACAGTGCAGCAGCTGTGGGATGGGCATGGTGGGGGGGACGGGAGAGACTACGCCTACCTTAGCATTCAAAACCTTGGTTCTCATTATTGGTTTTGTCACTTACCAGCCAGGTGACCTTGGAGAATCCTCTCTGAGTTCTAGTTTTCTTACCTGTAAAAGTCTGCGATGCTACTCCATAGGGTGTCTGATAAAGAACCCAGGGGAGGAAGGAGAACTCACTCAGCTTTATGCCCAGAACCTGGTTGATGTTCAGTGAGCAACTGAACATGAGTTACTTAATAGCCTAAAGTATAGGATTCTGTTGCTGATGATCAGAGCCTCTCCACGTGATAAGATGTGCTTTCATGGAGATCCCAATTAGAGTCTACCAGAGTTGCTGACACACAGCAGCTGGGGCATTTTTTTTTTTTTTAACTGTCCTGAGCTATTCCTATTATTATCGAAAGATGCTTTCCTATGCAGTCACATATCCATTAATTAAATTTTAGAGCATGTTGTGAAATAGCCATATAGCTTAACCTTTAAAAGCAGGGACATCCTAGCCTTGTACTAAATTCTGGGTTAAAGCCGAAGTCACTTCTTACATAATCCAGTCAAGCTCCTTTAACTCACCGTGTACGTTTGGATGTTTTCTGAATCAGGGAGCACTGGATGAGATATTAAGATTTCAGAGGAAGTATAACCCCCAAGCTCTGCCCTTTAGGATTCTACAGTCTTACAGGGGAGCCAAGACACCAGCAAGAAAATACTCTTGCAACCTCTGCCCACATACACAACTTTTCCATTCTCATAAGTATATGAATTCTGTTTCATCCTGGAGCAGGAGCCTGCAAATTAGTTGTGGATGGTTTTCTTGGGACACACCCATGCCCATCTTTTACCTGTTGTTTGTGGTTACTTTTGAGTTACACCAGACAAGATTGAGTATGTACCACAGACACCTTAGGGCTCACAAGCCTACCATATTTAATATGGTATCTGGCTCTCTTAGGAAAAGTTTAGGAGTTTCCCTGGGTGGTCCAGTGGCTAAGACTCTGTGCTCCCAATGCAGGGGGCCTGGGTTCTATCCCTGGTCAGGGAAGGAAACCCCGAGTACTGAAACTAGAGTCCAAATGCTGCGACAAAGATCCCATGAGCCGAAACTAAGACCCAGTTCGGCCAAATAAACACGTATGTGTGTGTGTATGTGTGTTAGTCGCTCAGTCGTGTCTGACTCTTTTTGACCCCATAGACTGTAGCCTGCCAGGCTCCTCTGTCCATGGGATTGTCCAGGCAAGAATACTGGAGTGGGTTGCCATTCCCTTCCCCAGGGGACCTTCCCAACCCAGAGATCCAACGCAGGTCCCCCACATTGCAGGCAGATTCTTCAGTCTAAGCCACCAGGGCAGCCCAAATAAATAAATATTAAATTAAAAAGAAAAAAGAAAAAGTTTATCCATCTCGTCCTGGTGGATCCACAGGGGAGCTTATGGAACGGGCGTGTACAGAGCTCTGGGTGCAGGACGCCTGGTGACTTGAGCATTGAGGAGGGATGCCCATGAGCACCTCTGAGGCCACATCTGAGGTTTGCTCATCTGTAAGTTGGACATAATAATAGCACCACCTGCCTCTCCCCAGGACCGCTCACATACCAGGTGAAAGGAGTCAGAGTTAAATTCAGTGTTGGCACTGAGTCTTGGGTGAGGCTTGTAAAAAGGGAGGCTGTCCCAAGATGTGGGGGCTGGGGGAGACTGAAATCTGTGGAGAAAACAAAGAACAGCAGACAAGGGCTAGAGTCTGTCCTTGGGGACCTGGATAAATACAGTTAGTTCAAGCAGAGCCAGTCATGGAGGGTAATCGAGATTGTTTGAGAATATGTATTTAAAAGTTAATTCACTTGTGTTTGAGTAGGTGCGTCTATATAGGTTTACCTTTTGGGGGAAATTGAAAGCCCGGAAGACCACGATCCAATACATCAACATTTGTTAAATCTGAGGAATGGGATAGGGGTGGAGAGCTGAGGGGGGCGCCCCCTGTTATCTCATGTATACTTGTGATGTCTGAATAATTGTGATCGGTGGGTATTCTGTAATTAAAATCTATGATCATTTATTTTTGACTTTTTAGGAATTGGTCAAGTGTTTAAATGCTTAAATAAGATAGTTCTTGTGGTCACGAGTCACCCTGTAAGAGACTGGTGGGTGCCCATGAGATGAACTGGGAAGAATTATCCTTCTTTGGGCTTGTCCCCCCACCCCACCCCCACTGCCCCCCTCAGTGGAGCTTTTGCAACATTTATTACTAGAGACGCTGGGTGTGTTAGTGACATTCAGACCCATGGTGTTTCAACTGATGTAATTAAACAGATTACTCTGTTTAATCTCAGTATAACCAAGAACATGCTCTCTGCAGTCCTTGCCACTGGACTTTTCTCTTAAGTGGTGAAGGACATCTGAGCTCTTGTTTTGTGTCAAAATACACATAAAGTTCACGGCTTTAAAGTACAGTCAGGGACATTAGGTATATCACATGTCGTGCAGCCACCACCAACCATCTCCAACACTGGGCTCACATGCAGTCTGGTGCCCTTGGAGCTGTGTGTGTGTGTGTGTGTGTGTGTGTGTAGTTGCTCAGTTGTATCCGACTCTTTGCGACCTCTTGGACTGAAGCCCACCAGGCTTCTCTGTCCACGGGATTCTCCAGGCAAGAATACTGGAGTGGGTTGCCGTGCCCTTCTCCAGGTGATCTTCCCTACCCAGGGATTGAACCCGGATCTCCTGCATTTCAGGCGGATTCTTTTCTGTCTGAGCCACCAGGGAAGCCCCCCGTTGGAGTCCTGGCAGACCTCAAACCTTGGTGACTTTCAGTATCAGCAGGATCTGCCCTTCCTCAGGAGAGTGTGGGTATGAAGCAGCAACAGGTGTTCTTGTATCAGTAAAGGCAGCTCTCACCCAGGCACCTTGCCTTTGGAAATCACGTGGTTCCCTGGGAAGACAGGTATGTAGCCTGTGCCCAAGCCCTTGGTCTGGGTGTCGGCTCCTGCCGCCCTCACATTCCAGGGAATCTTCCAGGGATCTCAAGGTGCAGCCCTTGTCTTTGTTAATAAAGTCCTGGCCGATGGAGTGCTGTGGCCATTTGGAGACCGGAAATTCTGATCATTAGGACTGCAGCTAGGTTCTAGACTGGCTGCAGAGATGAGCACGGCCCAGTCAGTGGTTCATAGAGGAGTGACCCGGTGCAGCATAAGGAGTAAGTGCTCCGGCTTCCAAACCAGCCAGGCCTGGCTCTCCCATTTCTCAGATGTGGCCTCAGAGGAGTCACTTTACCTGTGTAACCCTCGGTTTCCTCATCTGTGAAATGGTGTTATTTTAGTACCAGATTCACAGACCTGTTGTGGGGTTGAGCTGACGGGGGCACCCTTAGCCAGTGGCTGGCTGCTGGGTGCCGTGGGGTGAGGGTGGTGGAGGTGGTGCCCGTGGGGACAGACCAGGTGGAGGGAGGTGGTGAGGTAGACAGAGGAGGCCTGTGGGCTCCCAGGGGAGGGTTCAGGGAGGGCAAGGGTGAGGGAGACGGCACCAGGGAGGCTTCCCGGAGGCTGGTGGGAGAGGACCCGGGGCTTTAAACCCTACTGAAGAGGGCCTGGTGATGGAGGAAGGATCGGTTTCCTTGTGAGCATCTCAGCTGTTGTGGTTGGAAGTGCAGCTGGAGGGGGTTGGGGGCGGTTTGAGAGGGGAAGGAAATGGGACTGCCTTTATGGGAGGAGCAGGTGAAGGGACCAACGTGGAGATGAGGTTGAACATGTGGGCAAGAGGGGGCCCAGGTGGTGGAGATCCCCGGAGAGGCTCCGGACCATGGTAGCAGCCGGGCCTGGGGCAGAAGGAGGTGCTTGGGTTTCAGCTGCAGTTGAGCCCAGGGGAGGCGGAGAGAGAGCCTGGAGGTGGGCACGAGGCCTCCCCCACTGGTGCAGCCGTGCAAGTGAGCTCAGAAGATTGCCTGCCTGCACACAGGGTGGGGGGAGGTGATGCCAGAGCAAGGACCTTCACTAAAGGGTTAATTGTATCTTGTTGAGAGTCTGTTTCTGGAACTAGAATGTTCTGGTTTGAATCCTGCCTCTGCTGCTCTTGGATTCAAACTCTCTGCCTCTGTTTGTTCATCTATAAATTGGGCACAATAATAGCACCTCCCTGGACTTCACTGGTGAGCCAATGGTTAAGACTCCAGGCTCCCACTGCAGGGGACAGGGGTTCTATTCCTGGTTGAGGAGCTAATCCCACCTGCCATGGTGCAACCAAAAAAAGCAGAAGAAAAACCCAACAAAACACTGCCCTCTCGCTCATGCTGTAAGGATGTGTTGGGTCCATAAGGTGAGAGCAGTTAAAGCAGTGCCTGACACCCAGCAGGTGGGCTGTGAGCACCTTTGGGCCCCTCTGGTTCACGCTTCTTCAAGCAGATGACTTGGGAAAGCAAACCTAAGAGCAGTGACTCGAGCCCAGTTTTTTCCTGGCCTGGAAGAAGCTTCAGGTTGTTTATTTTGTTCAGGTCTTTGAACCTCTTTGGTGAAGTCCCATATACTTCTCGGAAAACCTGGAGAATAATTCCTTACGTTTGATGGGTGGTTCTTTCTGGCTTTCTAAGTGCTTTCTCATTTATTCCCGAATTCAGTCTGCCTACCTGGACTGTGACGTAACCGGGGTTGGGGTGGTCAGGAGTGAGTAGGAGGTGGGAGACTCCTGCTCGGCACAGCTGGGTGACCTTCAGCGGGTGTAGCTGGGCTCTGCATTTATTGAGGATCAGAGCCCAGGAATCCTGACCTCCCACCCTTCAAACTCGTTCTCCACCCCCATCTCTTTTGCCTGGTGGGTAGAAACACCTTTGCTTTGAAACAGATGGTGTAGATTATGAAGGATGATGTTGTAAATAGGACCCAGACAGCATTGGGTCATCTTTATTGTCCTGTAGAGCGCCGAGTGCTGAGGAAGGGGAACTTAGACTCCAGATACCCGTCTGTTAGTCATGCTAGAGCTGTGGCGGTTTTTTTTGACTGGATTCCTGTCACTCCTGCGGGTGATAAGCCAGAGTGCCCCTTGGCCAGCACCTGCTTGCCCTGTTGGTCTGTTGAGAATTCTGTGCAAGAGGGGTGGGGTGGGGTGAGAATTCCAAGGGGCGGGTCCCTAGTATGTAAGTTACAGGTCAGCATCAGTAGTTGTCACCCTCCTTGGCTTACTTGCCTTTCTACACTTCAGTAGGTGGATGATGGCCTTTTAGTGGAAAACCCAGAATCGGAAAGAGCAGTACTTTTCCTAGACCCGCTGGGTTTACAGACAAAATTATGATTCTTTTTATATAGGAATGGTGGAATTTTGTGAGTTCTTGCCAAAGGTTTGGGACGTGGCATTGCTGAATGCTTGTCACTTCCTCATTTGTGTAAGTTCCCTCCCTCCCTTGTGACCTAAACCTATGACTTAATTAATCAAGCTGGGGTAAGTCATAATTGCTGGTTTAAAATATGGAAAGAATGAATTCAGAGACAAGTCTTGTGGGCCCTTAGATTTCCCCCCCAGCACCCCTCCATCTCCTGCCTGCTTTTCCTCCCACGTTTTCAGGGCCTGTTGTGAGGTTTGTGTCTTTTCATCCGGGACCAGCACTGCTCAGCTCCTTGCAGGGTGTGTGGGTCACGTGCCCTTGTCCTTGGAGACAGTTCACTCTCTTGCATCTGTGCCCATTTTTCAAAAATGGCTTTCCCGTTAGGCACCTCGGAAGCCATGGTTACTTCTCAGCAGCCGCTGTTTCCCTGCAGGACAGCTGACTGCACAGTCATGCCAGCCGTGACCCTGGCCAGCTTGCCGGAGCTTGGTGGCCTTGCTAATGAGAT
Source organism: Bison bison bison (assembly GCF_000754665.1). Taxonomy (NCBI): domain Eukaryota; kingdom Metazoa; phylum Chordata; class Mammalia; order Artiodactyla; family Bovidae; genus Bison; species Bison bison. The sequence goes on along the minus strand of NW_011495057.1, from coordinate 3,080,017 downwards.
GAGTCACACTCGCGCACCCCCCTGACTTTTCTGATGCCATGTGACTCTCACATGGGGAATAGGAGTGGCCCTTGAGAAGTCTTTATGCAAGAGGTTTTACATTTTTTCAAGATTCTGAGGTGATTAAAGTATGCACATTTCTTGCTTTTTACTTAAACTCAAGGACAAGATACTCATTCTTGCTCCTCCTCCTTATGGGTTGTTTTTTTTTCCACATTACTCATGGTGTGCTGATATTAATTAACCTTAGCAGATATGGAGCTGTTCTTTCATTATTTACACCTGACTCAGTTCCTTATCCTGATGTGTAAAAATAGAGCCTTAGTAATCATAGACTTATAATACTATCTTACTTTCTTCTACACTGATTGATAGTGATTCTTGTATGGAACTGTCGCTTCCTCTTAATAAATAATCTAGCAGGAAGTAGAAATCATGTAAGTAATTTCTATTACTTCCTTTGCTGACTTCACAAGTCCGTTTTGGACTTTGCTGTTGTTCATTCACTAAGTCGTGTCCAACTCTTTTGCACCCCCATGGACTGCAGCATTCTCGGCTTCCCTGTCCTTCACTGTCTCCTGGAGTTTGTTCAGACTCTTGTCCATTGAGTTGATGATGCCATCCAGCCATCTTATCCTCTGCCTCCCGCTTCTCCTGCCCTCAGTGTTTCCGAGCCTCAGGGTCTTTTCCAGTATGAACTCAGCTCTTCATATCAGGTGGCCAAAGTATTGGAGCTTCATCTTCAGTACCAGTCCTTCCAATGAATATTCAGGGTTGATTTCCTTTAGGATTGACTGGTTTGATCGCCTTTCTGTCCAAGGGACTCTCAAGAGTCTTCTCCAGCGTTGAGCTTTGGGTTTATTTTAATTAATGTTTTTCGAAATGTTCAACTATCCGGTGCTTCTGGCTTTTACTTCGCTTGGCAGGTACTGTTGGAAGCTTCTGTGAATGAAGGCGTTTTTTGGTGTTGAAATTCGTGTTATCCCTGAGGCCCTAGTGAACCATTTTCTGTTGACATTTGCAGGTATTTTCACAGTCCTGCATTTGGTATGGAGAGTGTGGAATTGCATCTGGAGATAAGAGATACAACTGCAGATATTCTGGGCCACCAAAGCCATTGCCACAGGATGGCTATGACCTAGTGCAGGTGAGTGAGTAATCTTGGGCTTTGGGAACACAAAACACTAATCAGAGATCCTCTGCAATTACACCGTAGATATTCCCCGTGGGGTGGGGGTAGAGATGGAATGAATGGGCTACTCTTGTCCCAGATTCTTACCTCTAGCACAGAGAAGATAACATACTAACTCTGCAGGCGTCATTTTTCTGGGGTTGACGATACCTTGCTCGTAAAGTTTCCCAGTAGCAGGTTACTACTGAGGGACTTGGTCTTGGTACCTCGCATGTTGCTCTTTGCAGCTTCTTCAAAATACACTCAGAGTTAGCCCCTTTTGTTTCTAGACGAGGCTGCTGAGTGGCTGTGACTCACTTGTCCTCTGTTCACTTTAGAGGTTCCTCCAGTTTCCACCGAGAGCCTGTGACCTTTGACTGCCGCCAGGAATCTGTTTCTTGTCTCTTTTACCATCCCTGATACACAGGGATATTAGAAAAGAACTGGAAAAATCCAGGTTAAAAGACTGGCTTTAGAGGCTGCAGTTATCTAAAATCCAGCTGACACGGTAGCAGGTCTTCTGGACTTATTTGCTTCTTCCATCACAATTTTTAAAGGCATTTAACTTTTCCTAGAGTGACTCACAGAAAATAGCATTCTGGTTAAACATAACCAAGTAACCTAAAAAGAGGTAAAATGATTGTCAAGGAAAGAAAGGAGCTTCCCAATAAGAAAAAAAGTGGAAATGTCTGTACTGCCTCTACTTTTGTGAATTGCTGGTTATCTAGAGGAAATTTGATCGCCTTTTATTTTTTTATTTTATTTTATTTTTTTTTAGGCCAATTCTTTTTGGAAGGCACATTTAATTCACTGTTGCACAACTCAAGACAGAGGAGGTGGTTAGGAAGTCAGGAAGGCATTTAGGTCAACCAGGAATACTTAACAAAGAGAAATATCTTGAAATCATGGATGGTCTAGGAATATCTGAGAGGTAAAGAACTTGACTTCTTAGGTGACAACTTGTCAGCAATGTTCAAAGTTTCCCATTTTTGTCCACAGACCCTGAGATTGAACGTAAAATATCTCCAAAAGAGCTCAGAACAAATAACTTCTTTGGGCTGTGTTTTCTGATACTAAAATACTATTTAGGGGTTCACCCTGCTGCTCTTGCTGCTGAGTCGCTTCAGTCATGTCCGACTCTGTGTCACCCTATTTCCCCCTGACGTCAAAACTGACTGCTATTTGCTAGCTCATGAACACAGCTATGGTTTCTCCCCACATACAAATGTACTGATCTTCAAAGCCTGTAAGCCTTATTCCAGAAGCTCAGAAAGATTCCTACTAATTTTTTCCTCCTTAGAATACAGTTTTCTCCTCCTTTGGTACCGTTTCTTCATATAAACCATCTTATTTAAAGAAAATGACTGCCACGTCAATGGAGTCATTTCTCAGGAGCCAACAGTTAGAATTAGATTCTAAACTTCCTGGATTTATAATCATCTCTTCCCATTTATCCCTCTACAACATTACCATTCCCTACGGGAAGGAGTAATCCATGAGTGACACCGGGCTCAGATATCTGCCCCATTCTTAGGAATGGATACAGAACACACATTTCAGCTAGTTTCTTATGGATTCCTCTTCCCCAATTCATGGATTAAACCATGTGCAAAATGAAAAAAGAAATAATAACTAAGTGGAGTTAAGTGCTATATCAGGAGATGTAACTGCTAACAAAAGTTGGGAAAGGGTGTTCTCAGAGAAGGTAGAATGAGGCTTTTTTCATTGAGAAAGGTGATATGGGATGCCACCTGCTCTTGCCGGAGCCAGATCTCCCAAATGAAAAAACAAACAGTATCAACATCCCACAGAATCTTGACTGCCTATTTGATGCCACAGTAAGTCCCAGCATTATGGAATGTGGATACTGACAGAGACCTCCTAGATTGGCTAGGCCAAATCTATCATTTTTCAAACTAGAAAACTGAGCCCCAGAGAAAAGACTTGCCTTAATTAAGGTTAAAGCTCCTTAGCTGCAACACTGAGGTCAGGACCTAGATTTTCTGATCATCAGACCCCTGTTTTTATAGGCCCTTCCCTTTTTCTCAGGGAATGGTGGTGGTGGTTAATGTGGAACAAATGTAAACACCGATGGAGCAACTGCTTTTGCTGCTGCTGCTGCTAAGTCACTTCAGTCGTGTCCGACTCTGTGAGGCCCCATAGACAGCAGCCCACCAGGCTCCCCCGTCCCTGGCAGGAGTGGGTTGCCATTTCCTTCTCCAGTGCGTGAAAGTGAAAAGTGAAAGTGAAGTCACTCAGTCGTGTCCGACTCTTAGCGACCCCATGGACTTCAGCCTACCAGGCTCCTCCGTCCTTGGGATTTTCCAGGCAAAAGTACTGGAGTGGGATGCCATTGCCTTCTCCATGATCGCCTTTTAAAAGAATTCTGCAAGAACTTTGCAAAGAGGTGTGTCACCCTTGTGTACCTAAAAA
>NW_011495057.1:3051966-3076313 GCF_000754665.1 Bison bison bison | reverse complement strand
AGGCATGCAGAGAAAATGGATTTAAAAGTTAGTTCTTGTTTCATTTTAAGAATGCTATCTTAGGACTTCTCAGAGATAAAGAAGAACTTTTGATGAAGTAGTAATGATGAGACTGCGTTCTCGTTCTCGTTACACTCAGAATTGCTACTTGGTTTGCTTCTGAGATGTCTTCACCCCAGAGAGGACCTGCACTGCGGTCTGGGGCCTTTCAGACTTGAGCCCCTTCGCACGGTGGAGAGGAGAGGTTCCGGGGATCCTGCCCGGGTCTCTGCCCCCAGACCCTCCTCCACACAGTCCTCTGCGTCGCCTTCCTCCCTTGTTTTGCGCGTGGTTCTCTCTTCCTCATTGGAGCCTGCCTTTGGTGACTGTTCACAAGCCTAATCTGGCAGAGTCGGCTGGTTTTGTCAAAGTCAGTTTGCTGTCCACTGTGTTCTCTGTGGCCGGGGCAGTGAAAAGGGCCGCATAATAGATGTTCTCCAGGCTTACCCAGCAGTTTTCAAATGTGAGAAGAGTGAGCTGGTGGTGGCCTTCCGAGCAGCACGTGTGAGCCCCCATGAAGGTGGACGGAAGGCCACGTGCTTCTCTGTGCTGGTGTCACTGCAGGTGACAGGGCTCAGGCGGGCGTCCTTGTTTCTTGCCAGATCTCCAGTTGGCAGTGCAGAGCGGAGAGCCATCCCTCTGTATGTTCTGCCAGGACAACATACAATGTAGTAAATGATCTAATTAGAGCATTAGAGTTGAGACTCTAATCAGGCCAGTGTATCTTGTGGAAGGAAATCTCATGGCTGTTGCTGGAGCCAGATTGTAGCTGTCATTCGGCCAAATACATTTATTTAGCATCTGCTCTACGTGAGACATTATGGGCATCTACATCAAAAGATAGCCAAGTATTTCCCGTGTCATCAGAGGTAGCAAAGCTTTATTTATAATAGCAATGAGATGCTAATACAGAATATTGTGCAGCTGTCCAAACTGATAACTGTAGAAGTTGAACGGAGTAACACGGAGAGACATTTGTAATTTATGCAAAGTGGTAGGAAGCAGTGCACCCCAGGAGTGATTTCTGTTCAGGTGGTGTAATTGTCATTCCTGTCTGTCACAGTAAAGCGTGGGACTCCTGAAAGCAAGTCAGTGTGTGTGTCTGCTCCTTCACTAGACGGGAGGCTTTTGTTTTATTTTTGGCCACACTGTGCAGCGTGTGGAATCTTAGTTTAGTTCCCTGACCAGGGATAGAACCCATGCCCCTTAACATTGAAAGCGAGGAGTCTTAACCACCAGACCACCAGGAAAGTCCCACGAGACTGGCAGCTTTGAAGGCCGAGACCAGACCGTCCTCATTCTGTGTCATGTGTGGTCATCTGGATAGGAGCAGATTGGGGGGCAGTCTTGATTGGTTGTGTTGCAAGAATGCAAGCCTGATGAAGCAATAGCTTTTGCGGATAACGGAACTAAAGGGAAAGACAGAGGTCTTCTGCCGCATAACCGGTCAACATTAGAAGCTTCACAGCGGACAGCTTGTGGTTCTTATGAAAACCGGGTGCTTCTGAAATGCATGTAGCTGGCGAACACCACTGCTGTTCTTTTATCTTCTCTAATCCTGGGGAATCCTCTTGTGTTTAGAGACGGCCTAAGGTTATCTGGGGCTTGAAAGAGAGCCCTTCAGTAGGTTATGAGATGAAAGCACTAATGTGTAAATCTCCTTTTTCCCCTTTTTTATTCTCAATCAGAATGTCACCATGGTAGTCCTAAGTCCTTTTGGATTCAAAATACAGGAAACATGACCAAATTATAAAGTGCAGGATTCAGAGAGCATTTGTTTCTTGAAATTACATCTGGGCAGCACAAATATTAGTAATTAGGGTGGTTTTTAAAGATGTGTCTTTATTTTAACATGAGGTTTTAGGTTTGGAATTGCTGGGTTTAATATGTCCTCATGGTAATCCATTTGCCAATTTATAATAAATTTTAAATAGTCTTTGTGTATTTTAAATCATCTTTTTGCTGGCCCTGTTATCCACGAGATCATTCAAAATAGTTTGCTTTTTCTTTAGATGTCCATCCTGTTTTTATAACCTAGTGAACCTGTTTTGTGAGCTGACATGTAGCCCTCGACAAAGTCAGTTTCTGAACGTTACAGCAACTGAAGATTATGTTGATCCTGCTACAAACCAGACGAAAACAAATGTAAAAGAATTACAGTACTATGTTGGAGAGAGTTTTGCCAATGGTAAGTAAACTTTTAAATTATTCCTCTTTTATATTTGATATCAGGACAGTGGATCAAGTTGTCCTGTCAGCTCTGTGAAAAAGGGCAGTTTTCAGTTCCGTTAGCACTGAAATGCCAATGGAAATCTGAGTTGTTGCTTCGCTTGTCTTCTGGGACTTGAGCTACAACCTATGAAATGATCTCCTTAAAGTATTTGCTTTAACTCCTTCCTAACTATAAGTTCCCTTATAGAAATTTTTAGTTTGTGCAAGTTTATTTCTATACGTTTTAGGAACCATTTGGACTTTGGTTCTGTTGGACATGAAATGCATAACTTCATGAGTTATTGCAAGACTGCAGAGATGGGGGGTGGAAGGGAGACCTAGTTGGCAGAGGAGAGATTTTGCCTGTGAAGAAAGCAGTCACCATAAGGGAAAGTAAACAGGTGTGACAAACAGGAGAAGGATATCCCAGCAACTGAAGCTCATAGGGCAGTCTGAAAAAGACCATGTCATGTTTGTTGAAAATGACTGAAATGAGAGTTCTGCAAGAGTAGGACCCTAGGGAAAGAAAATGAACAGATTAGAAACAGAACCAACTGGAAGATCCAGTTAATGAGAAATAGTCATGCAAGTGGATTAAAAGATAGATTAGATGCAGCTGAATAAAGAATGGGCCCCAAAACAATAAAATGAGAGAATAAGAATTCAGCAAAGCTGTTGACTATAAGAGCGACTATAGTCAATTACTATAATGATCAATTAAAAATCTAACCAAAAAAATTTAATAAAAAACTTGTGCTTTGATGGACACCATCAAAAAGAGGCAGAAATATTTGCAAAGCATGTATTTAATGAAGGACTTGTGTCTAGAATGTATAAAGAGCTCTGACAACTCAAAAAGAAAATAACCCAAGTAAAAATGGGCAAAGAATCTGAGCAAACATTTTTCCAAGGATGTTGTTTATACAAATAGTCAATAAGTTTATGAAAAGATGCTTAAAATCAGTCATCAGGAAAATGCAAATCAAAACCACAGCAAGGTACCACTTGACAGCCAATAGGGTGGCTGAAATAAAAAGACTAGTTCTGGCAGGTATGCAGAGAAATCGGAACCTTCACACACAGCTGGTGGGAATGGGAAACAGTGTAGTCACTTTGGAAAACAGTCTTGCAGTTCATGGAGCAATTAAACATGGAGTTACCCATGTGACCCAACAATTCCACTCACAAGAGAAATGAAAACATACGTTCATAATAGCCAAAAGGTGGCTGTATGAAACAACTCAGATATCCATCAACTGATACATACATAGATAAACAAAATGTGGTATATCCATATGATGGAATATTATTTGACCATAAAAAGAAATAAAATAAGGATCCATGCTGCAACATGAATAGACCTTGAAAACGTCATGCTAAGTGGTAGAAGCCGGTCAGAGAAGACTCTTCATGATTTCATTTATATGAAATGTCCAGAATAGGCAAATCTATAGACACAGAAGTAGATTAATAGTTGCTTAGGGCTTAAGGGGATGGGGAGATAAGGGAGCATTAGTTAAAGGTCCTGGGTTTCTTTCTTAAGGTGATGAAGATGTTTTAGAATTGACTGAGGTGATGATTTCTCTTATCTATGAATATGCTAAAAGCCATCAAGTTATAACTTTAAATTGGTGAATTGTATGTGAGTTATCTCAATAAAGGTATAGAAAAAGGAATTTGTAACTAAATACAGCTCATTTTAAAAACTATAAAATCTGAATGACAGGTAATCTTAAATGCAAGTAGAGAAAAGGTGGAAATCACCTCAGTTGGAGATTTTCTGTCCAGCAAAGCTAGAGGTCCGAAAGCAGTGGGGTTATCACGGTTCTGAAAAAAACTATTGCGCTAGCTAATCTGCCCTTCAAGAGTGAGGGTAAAGCACAATGAATTTCTAAGTACCTCTCTAAAGTTTAGGGGAAGAAGGTTTTAGGAAGCTTCTAACAAGCAGCGACTGGTGATTGAATGTTAATATACTAGTGTACTGCACTGTGTGGAGCACAAAGAATCAGACACGACTTAGCAACTAAACAACAACAAAAACAAGTAAGACCCATTACTACTGGTTTCTTACATGCAGAGTGCCATTGACATCGCTAGTTCTTGTGTCTTTATGCATACTAAAAGCTCAGTTCATTCACAGGTGAGCTCTGTCCCGAAACCAGTTTTTACCCTGGAGGTTCCGTCATTCACCAGAGATAGTTTCTTGGAACGAGCTGCACTAGCTGAAGAGGCCCTGAGGGTCTTGCTTCTCCCTCCTTGGCCTTCAGTGTGCTCTTCCCTGCATGGGGGTGACACTTCTCCAGGCCCCTGTGGACTGGGATGGCCACGGCTTGTCCTGCCTTTGATTTTAAGTTGCTTGGAATCTGGCCTAGCCTGTCGCTTGCAGGGTAACAAGCCAGTGTCAGAGGTGACCTCCGTTCCTTCCCTCAGTGGTTGCTGTCTAGACTCCCAGCCCCTGCCTGCAGTGTGTCTGTATTTCCACGTTCACACGTGAGAGGCCCCGTGTAAGCTCTCACCTGGTGAATTCCAGCAGCACGGTTTCAGTCTTCTCCCTTCCTCCCCCTCCAGCCATGTACAATTCCTGCCGGGATGTGGAGGCCCCCTCGAGCAACGAGAAGGCCCTGGGGCTGCTGTGCGGGCGCGAGGCCAGCGCCTGCAACGCTACTAACTGGATCGAGTACATGTTCAACAAGGACAATGGCCAAGCGCCCTTCACCATCACCCCCGTCTTTTCAGGTGGGGACAGAGACCCCCCCCAGCCCCCCAGGTTTGGTGTATTGAACTTAACGGTTTTTTTAAAGCCCAGGAACCCTAATGTGCAATAGGAAGATGAATTCAGATCAGGAGGTTTTGGAATTTCCTCCAGCAAGAGGTAGCTGGAGGGGTAACCCATGGGTTATCAGGGGCTGGATGAGTGGGTGGAGAGGAAGAGTTGCCTTCAGGTGCTGATACATACTTAAAGGAATAAGTCATTTGTAAAAAAAAAAAAAGAGCCTTTTCAAAAAATAAAAGGGATAAATGACAAGGACCTGCTGTACAGCACAGGCAGCTCTGCTCAGTGTTACATGGCATCCTGGATGGGGGGGAGTCTGAGGGAGAATGGGGACATGTGTCTGTATGGCTGAGTCCCTTTGCCTTTCACCTGAAACTGCAGCACTGTTAATCGGCCATACTCCAGTACAAAATAAAAAAAGGAGCCTTTTCAGAAGCTCTGCCTTAGTATTAAACTAGCTCCTCAGTGGAGATAAACATTTGATTGGAAGTTTACACTGAAATGTGGTGGACTTGAATGTTGGTGAGGAACCCTGTGCCTAAAGTTATTGAGGTTAACTTAAAATTTTGCAGTTTTGCATAACGCGATCACCCAGAAACCTCCAGTCTTTCTTATTCTTCTGGTTGCATGACTTCTTTCAGTGTGCTTATCATTGGGTTAAAATATAATTTAGTACAACCCTTGTAATTAATTTTTTTTTAATGGAGATTCTCAACACACTCCTTCTCACAGATCTTCCGACGCATGGGATGGAGCCCATGAACAATGCCACCAAGGGCTGTGACGACTCGGTGGACGAGGTCACGGGGCCGTGCAGCTGCCAGGACTGCTCGGCCGTCTGCGGCCCCAAGCCCCAGCCCCCGCCCCCTCCCGTTCCCTGGAGAATCCTGGGTCTCGACGCCATGTATGTCATCATGTGGAGCACCTACATGGCTTTCCTGCTCGTGTTCTTTGGAGCGTTCTTTGCTGTGTGGTGCTACAGGTAATCTGTTTTGTTTCCCAGCCCCCCAGACAAGAAGAGCAAACTTAACCCAGTGGCATTTTTAAGTTTTCACTTGGTAGACTTTGGTTCATTAGAATAAGAACAAAGGTCTGCATTAATACAATTCCATGACTTGCTTATGTCCTGCAACTAGTCAACAATCAAAAGCCTATTTAGACATTGAGATGTTTAAAGTTAGTTTCATTGGTTTATTCAAAATGATGTGTGATTTAAAAGACCCATGCTTTAACAGAAATTCTACTGAGCCAGATCTGATTCAAATCCTTTTAAATGCGGTACTGTAGTCCTTTTAGATACCTGCGTCTTGACTTAGGACAACAGGTTTATTTAAAACTTTGTCTTTTGAAATAATTGTAGACTTACTAAAAGGGTGCAGAAATAGTTTATTTATATCTCTACTGGCTTCCTCTAATGTTACCACTCACATCACCGATAGTATATAATTTAATCAAAACCATGAAAATAACATTGGTATACCATTATTAGTTAAACCACAGTGTTTTTTTAAGTTTTACCAGTTTTTCCTCTAAAGTTCTTCCTTTTTCTGTTTCAGGACCCCATGTCACATTCACTTCTTGTTTTGTTCGTCTCCTTCAATCCATGACAGTTGCTCATCTTTCCTTTTCTTTTATGACCTTGACACTTGTGATGAGTGCTGGTCAGTTATTTTGTAAAATGTACCCCGATTTGGTTTTATATGATGTTTTCTCATGATTAGGTGGAGGTTTTTGACAACATCACAGATGCGATGTGTCTTTCTCAGTGTATCATGTCAATGCCTTATGCCAGTATGTCTCATCACTGGTGATATTAGCCTACATTATTTGGTTTAGAAGGTGTCTTCTGGGTTTCTCCACTGTTAAGCTACTGTTCCTTCGTTTGGAGTTGATAAACATCTTTTGGGAGCTGTGTTGAGACTGTACTGACACCTCATTTCTCCTCAAACTGTCGTCCACTGATTTTAGCATCCATCCATGGGTCTTCAACACTTAACTCCTGTGGTTTTTGCCTAATGGTGACATTTGTTTTCCTCATTCCTTCTCCATTTACTAACTGGACTTACTCTGTTATTCCTTCTCCCCTACTTACTTAACCAATATTTATTTAGTTATATTTACATAATGGACTTAAAAAAAAAAAAGCAACTGTGATCTCTGTTTCGTACCATCATTTATGTTTTTGCTCAAATCTTCCCAATTTTGACCATTGGCAGCACCTTCTGCTGGCTCCTGTGTGTTTCTTAAGCATGCCCTCACCTTTCTCAAGCTTGTTCTTTTTTCTGGAATCACAGGATGTTTTCAGTATTTTCCCTGCCCCAGCCCTAGAAGCACCCTCTTCTGCAAGGAGCCCTGGTTCCTTTCCCTGGAAAAGGGTGTTTAGAAACCAAAATGTAGGCACCACATGTGCTCGTTGTTCCTGGAGTGTAGTGTTCACTGTGTTTTTAAAGGACCTAAAACTTTTAAATGTGAGTGAGGGCTGCAAGGTGAAATTATCTTCTTAATACCTTCTTAAATTTTCCCCTGAGACTAGTGAGCAGAGAGGCTCGGAGCAAGGGAACTTCGGGAAAGGAAGGGACCAGTTAGGAAGGAAGCAAACAGGATGAGGAAATAAGCTTTTAATAGGGTTGTGGGACCGTCAAGAACAGTCTCATGATGCTGAAGTCCACTAACATGACTTATGTGCTTTTATCTTTCAGAAAACGGTATTTTGTCTCTGAGTTTACCCCCATTGATGGCAATATACCTTTCTCTATAAACGCCAGTGACAAAGGTAGGCACATTTGTACTTAAGTAAAAGGGTTGGCACCGTCGGCAGGAGAGTGTTTCTTTCTTTAATGTTGATGCGCCTCTTCCGGGAGCGGCACTGAGCTCGTGCTGGGGACATGGCTGTGATGGAGACAGAGTCCCTCTGTTTGCGGCCCTGACAGCTGGAAATGGGGTGGCGGATGGGAATCGCCTGGTTCATAATATCTGTAGAGTGATCCTGGCCTGGGGTGAGAGCAGTGGTGCAGGAACAGTTGGAGGGAACTGCTTTGGCTGGAATGCTCAGAGCACTTGGCTTTTCCGAGGCTTATGTATGAGTTCTGTACCTCTCGGGGAGGGGCTGGTGGTCACTGTGGGCAGGGCCGCTTCTCCAGCAGACAGGTAGCTGGGCAGGGTGGGGGACGGTCTCATGCACGTCCCTGGGTGTCCCTGTGCGGCTGTGAGTCTCGCCGCATGCAGTGGTAGCTAACACTCTCCCTGTTCCGACTTTTAGGAATGGCTTGGCTCTTAACCTTCACCCTCCCTTCCTCTCCTGCTCTTCCAGGGGGGCCAACCTGCTGTGACCCTCTGGGTGCCGCCTTCGAGGCCCATCTGCGGCGGCTCTTCGAATGGTGGGGCTCCTTCTGCGTGAGGCACCCCGGCTGTGTTGTGTTCTTCTCCGTGGCCTTCATCGCCGCCTGTTCCTCAGGCCTGGTGTTCATCCAGGTCACAACCGACCCGGTGGACCTCTGGTCGGCCCCCGGCAGCCAGGCGCGCCTGGAGAAGGAGTACTTTGACACGCACTTCGGGCCCTTCTTCCGCACCGAGCAGCTCATCATCAGGGCCCCCCACACCCCGCCGCACATATACGAGCCCTACCCCTCGGGAGCCGACGTGCCCTTTGGGCCTCCCCTTGCCGTAGACATTCTGCACCAGGTAGTCGGCTCTTGGCAGAAGCTACTTCCCAGGAACCCGGCACCGGGCTAGCTTTTGACCAGTTCACTTGATGTGGGTTTCGGGCTGAGTGTGATGGTTTATCTAGTAAACCTTAATGATAAGACACTTTTCACTTACTTTCAAAAAAGTGATCAGTGTTGAACTTAATGAAAAATTTACTGTAGACCACTTTTGTATTTATTTCATACAGTAGGTCTTGCTTGAAATTGAGAAGAGCATGTTTCTATTGAAACAGAATGTATTTATTAATATATTCACCTTAGGAACTTAATAATTTTTTTTCCGCTAGTAATTGAAAAGTAATACACCAGGATCCAAAGGGATAAAACTTCCTGTGTGGTCCTGGAGACCTTGGAGGGGCTGCTGGGTCACTGCGGACTGCCCCCCGCCCCCACCCCGCAACTGCAGGAATGACCTTGTCACTGCCTGAATGTGGACTCCCGGCTTGCGTTTGGAATAAGATCCACCCCTTGCTCCCACAGAGTCCTTTAAATCTGCCCATCCTCCCTTCCCACACTCGCCCTGGAGAGCGATCTGTAAATTAACTGCCTCCCACTTATTTCTTACTCAACAGTTGTACATTTGCATACTTTTTCCCCTCAACATTGCTCTTGCCCTACAGAATGTCTGATAGCTTGAGAAAACATCAGCATGTTCCCAAGAGTCTCATAGAATCTTTTGCACCCGGTGACCGTCGCTTTCTCCCAGCTTGTTGCAAAAGGTGCACACGTTGTCATTTACCTCCTGCAGTGTATTTGTATTCGCTACTAGAAAATAACAGGAATATACGTAAATAAGCATAGTATGGAGCGAGGTGGTGGTTGTTGGGGATGGGAGGGCCTGTCAGGAAGACCCAGCAGATGACCCTGGGCTCCCCTTCGTGGTCACTGTTTCTCCAGGTGGGAGGGCACGTGTTGGTGTGTCCTGCGCTGGGATGTGGCCTGCTGTGGTGTCCCCTCCCCCTCTCAATGAGTGCCCCAGTTTGCTGATCCTCAGCAAAATTATAGTAAACTTAAAAATATTTTCATCCTCATTTATCTCAGTCTTCTGCCCTGTCTCAGGAAGGAATTTCCCCAAAGACTCTTTTATCCTCTAACCCCCATCCCCCCCAGAGCAGTAAGAGTTAATCAGCATCTGAGGGAAAACCGATGTATTTCTGGCTTTGTTTATTTTAAAAAATCCTCTTTCAGGTCCTTGACTTACAAACCGCCATCGAGAGCATCACTGCTTCTTACAACAATGAGACTGTGACCCTGCGGGACATCTGCGTGGCGCCCCTCTCGCCATACAACCAGAACTGCACCATCCTGAGTGTGCTGAACTACTTCCAGAACAGCCACTCTGTGCTGGACCATCAAGTCGGGGATGACTTCTTCGTGTACGCAGATTACCACACGCACTTCCTCTACTGTGTCCGGTACGTGGCGGGGGTGGTCCTTCCTCCGTCCCTCCAGCAGGTGACAGCTGCCGTGGCCACACACCGCTGTAGGTGCTAGAGCCCCGGCAGGGAGCAAACAGCAGGACCCTCAGGGTGAAGTGATACTCGGCCTGATGCCAGGTCGAGGCAGCGCCAGGTCCAGGCGATGCCATGGGAGAAGGAAGCGGGGCAAGGGTGGGCTTGCAGGGGAGGTGCCATTCCAAGTGCAGTGGAGCCTGCTCAGCGGAGGGGAACAGAGGGAGCCTGTGAGAGTTGGGGAAGAGCTTTCCAAGTAGACGGGCAGCAGGTGCAAAGGCCCTGAGGTCGAGTGTTCACCGTGTGTCATCGAGGTACCTCCCAGCCCCTGACTCCCTCCCAGCTGGATTACACCTAGTTGGATCTGCCACACTACCCCAAGCATTTCTGAGCTGGTTTCTTGGTGAGAAGACAGAAGCCTCTAACTCCTTTTCTTATCTTTCAAATATAAATTGATTTCACAACACTGACTTTTCAAAACGTGTGGCGTCCCCTTGAGGAGTGGGGGCCGGATTGCGGTTCAGTTTAGATGGGATAACGCTGAGGTTGCTTTGCTTCAGAGGCTTGTCTGGCTATACGGGCCAGCTTGTGGTTTGAGTTAGTCACAGAGAAGCCACACGGGGTGACCTGTGAGGTGACCTTTAGGCCTGCCCTGTGGCAGGAGGAGCGCTCTCTTCTCTGCCCTCCCTGGATGCCGTCGCTTGGCCTGCCCTGGCCCACAGAAAGTTGTTCAGCCACTGAGACAACCGCTGTGGCTGTTCGTTCATTACAGAAGCAGAGAGATTGCTCCCTGTCACCTTTGAACGTGCTGCTCGATTAACCACTCTCCATAGCCAAGTGCTCTGACTTCCGGCCCAGGTCACTGACCTGAGGCTCCGTCTGTTGTTACTGGAGTGTGGCTGACTCCAGGCGCTTCTGCTGTGTTTACTGTCCTCAGGCGGTCACCTCTATTAACACGAGCCTGTGAAACAATAAGTGTAGCTCATGTGCCCCCAAACCAGCGTTCTCTGAAGGGCAGGTAGTACAGGGCAGCCAGGGGCGGTTAGAAAAGGTATTATATAACTTTAATATTTAAATAAAAAAGTTATTTATTTTACAAAATAAAACAGAATTTTGGTAGCAGGGGAGATGGGTGTATTATCCAAGGGGAGCGCGGTCTGCCCAGGTGTGGAAACATCACTGGGAGCATCCCCTCTCCTGCAAGGCGGGCTCTGTGTGGTCTGTGGTCACGCCTGTGCATCTCTAGCTTTCAGCTCCCTCCTCACCTTCCAGCTTTCTCTGGGCTTGTCCCCTGGAGGGAGGCCCTGCTGGAGCCCGGCCAGCCCAGAACCACTCACAGGCCTCCTGCGTTCCCTGGTTAATACCCGCATCAACACCTACCACTTATGGGCTCCCCGGACTCTTCCTCACATGACTCTGTGGATGTTAACTTCACGATGAGCTCTCAAGCCTGCGATGTGGTGGCATAGCCCCACGTGTGTGGGTGGACAGAACCCGGCTTCTGGCTGCAACCCTGTAGCCTGGTTAGCCCTGAGCATTGACCTGACCTTCCACGGCCTGAGTCCGTCCCCTGGCACTGAAGGGTGGTGGTTTAGATTATACATGAGGACCTTCATGTGTGCCCAGAGTCCAGCTGACATCTGTCCTGAAACGCTGGTTGTCTGTCTGTCTGCCCTACAGTGTTGGCATCGCTGCCTGGTCTCCAGACCTCTCTCTGCTTTGCCACTGAGTTATGTTTGCCAAACAGTTCTTGATCTCCCTTTCCTTTGATTGTTCCCAGGTGCCGACAGAATAAAAACCCCAACCACTGGTCAAGACGCGTACCCCTTCCTTCCATTGCTTCCCTCTTTATTCCCAGCCCCATCCCCTCCTTGGGAGGCCCCCATCATGGGTACCCCACGCGCAGACCCAGGACTTCCTGTGGTCTCTCAGGCCACTGTCTGTTCTCTTCTTTCCTCGTCTCTTTTCTTCTCTTCCTGCTGGTATGGTGCCTGGAAGCCTTCACCTCCTCCCGTGCAGGTGAATTCCCCCTCCTCCTCAGAGACCGGGTCTGTACATAAAGTTCTGTTTATAGTGACAGCTTTCACCACGTATTAGCAGCTCCCTCCTCTGTGCACCAGCTGATGTTAGCCACATCTCACTGTATTTACCTGCCTCTCTCTCAGCGACTCTCAGCAACCCAAAGCAAATACTGAACTGGATCATTCACCCAAGGGGACCTCAGGCCCACATTCTTAATCAGCCTCGTGACTGTTGTGTAAACATCTGGGTCTCTGTGTTGTGTACAGGTTGTTCTAACTGTAAGGTGTTCTCTGAATTCCTGGCAGGGCTCCTGCTTCCCTGAATGACACCAGTTTGCTCCACGATCCTTGCCTGGGGACGTTTGGTGGCCCAGTGTTCCCATGGCTTGTGCTTGGAGGCTACGATGGTAAGTGAGAGAAGCTTTTATTCTTCTTACTGGATAAAGCAGTCTTGGTTCTGTCATTAACACTGAGGTGGTAATTATGAGGATTTCATCAGTCAGACACTCATTAATTACCCAATATACTGCATCCCAGATACCATATCTCCTTTGGCTTTTGGTTTTGTTGTGCATTTGGAAGAAGTGGTTTTTTGCCATTTTTAGGTTACTTTCTGGGAAGCTGTCAATAGCTAAGGACATTTTCCCAGAACAGCGTCACTGTTAAATCCACATAATATATTGCTCAGTTTCAAGTTCATGGGACCCTTGAAACTCATCAAGAGAGCCCCCAACGAGTCCATGGACCTTGGGTTAAGGACATCAGTAATGGAGGAGAGACATGTGAGATATAGGGGGAAAGAAAACAGATTTTTTTTTTTCCTTCTAAACCAGTTGGTTAAGGAGTCAGACACTTCCAGTGGGAGGAGCAGTGGGGCTTTGCTTAGATTACTCCAGGTAGATGGGGTAATAACTCACGTGGCAGCTTTGGCTTCTGAAGCCTAATAAGCAGCTCAACAGGTTTTTCTCCAGCCGGTTGAACAGGCCAGATGTTCATCTTATCTGGTGGGAAGGGAGATGTTGTAAGCTATAAAGTAATTTTTAGATGGAGAAGGCATTTCTAAGCAGGACACACAATGCGAAGCCACAAAAGGAAACCCTGATGAGTTTGACTGTGTGAGAATTTAAAGTTCCCGTGTAGAGAACAAACATAGAATTTTAAGAAACCAAACAAATGGCCAACTGGAGCAGGAAAAAAGTTAGTATACATAACAATGTTTCCTTAATACATAGAGAGCTCTTGAGGAAAAAAGACAAGGTCAGCCCCCCAAAAGAAGTGGGCAGAGCCGTGTGCATGTTAATAAGAGAAGAAGTACAAAGGGCTTTTAATTATTTGGAGAAAATGCTGAACCTTACTCAAGCTAGTGAAACACCTCTCACTTCAGCCTTTTACATGACAACAGATTAGCAAAGATCTAAAGTCAAAGCGTTAGTCACTCAGTGGAGTCCAGCTCTTTGAAACCCCATGGACTGTTGTAGCCTGCTAGGCTCCTCTGTCGATGGGTTTTCCCAGGCAAGAATGCTGGAGTGAGTTGCCATTTCCTCCTCCAGGGGATCTTCCCTACTCAGGGCTCGAACCCGGTTTCTTGCATTGCAGGCAGAGTCTTTACAGTTTGATGGGCTTCCGTGGTAGCTCAGATGGTAAAGCAGAGACCTGAGAATTTGACAAAACGCTGTGTGCATGAAACCCTGCCATGGGCAAACTGCATTTTGGTGAGAGTGTAAATGGTTCTAGAATATAAGCGCTAGGAAGGTTGAGATTTTTAACCTATGTTGCTTATTAATGTATCCACAGTCCCTAAAATAACACGGGCACACAGTAGGTCGCAGCAAATAGTTTGTTGAATAAAGAAATGAAAAACTGGATGGCATTTTTGGAAGGCAGTTTGGGAGATCCATCCAAACTAAAAATGTACATTTTTTTTTTTTTTTTTGGATTCTAAGTACTTGTAAGATTTGATCCTACAAATATGGATTTTATGTGTTAGAAATATCCGGTTAATTTTTGTAGTAATTCTACTTATAACCAAAAAAAAAAAACAAACTTGCAAAGATATCCATCAACTGGAGTGGAGTTAAACTGTACTAGAAAACATCATAAGCAGAAACAAGAATAAGGAAGTGCTGTGTCTGTTAAAGCAGCATTCTCAGGATGTGAGTTTAAAGGCAGCATTTGCAGAAGGCTGTGTTACTATTTGCGTGAACAGGAAGGCAAGGGGAAGCCCGTGCTTGTGTGTGTGGACTGCGGCTGGTCGGGGCCGCAGCCGTCACGGTGCGAGGAGGAGAGCTAAGACACAGATGGGAACGGAGGGAAGAGAGACTTTCCCCGAACACCTTTCCGCTGTTTGAAATCGTCACCCAGCACGTGCTGGGTAGTCATGGTGATGGAATGACAACTGCGTCTACCTTTGCTCGAGAGTCCCCTTTTCTCCCTAGCTGAACTACACAAGCACCAGGTCAGGTGACCTCCCATTATGCTCCACAAGCTCAGGCGTGTTTAAGCTTCAGCTCCATGAGAAACCGGGCACCTAGCCAGCTTGTGATTTTTCCCCTCCTCGTATTGATCTGGTTTTCTGCACGCTTGTAATCTGCTTTTTGATGTCCCCTTTTTCCTTTCTAGATCAAAACTACAATAACGCCACAGCCCTTGTGATCACCTTTCCTGTCAATAATTACTATAACGATACAGAGAAGCTCCAGAGGGCCCAGGCCTGGGAAAGAGAGTGAGTTGCTCACAGGGTCGGTAAACCAGCTGCTCTTCTCACGGGAAGGTGGACGCTAGCAGAAAGCATTTATATGATGTTCAACTAAATTAACCAACATCAGATCTAAGTCATGCCATTTTTTTCACTTGGTTCTAGTGATGCTGTGAAAACAAAAAATCTATAAATAAATTTACTTGTAAACATTCTTTAAATACATAGTCCTGCAACAGGAATGCACAAGTATCTATGCAGAATGCTCCTTGTGTTATGTTCTAACAGCAAAACCTGGGAGTAAGCTGAATGTGTATTCGTAAGGAGAAGTATAGTAGAATGTTATGCCGTCATTAAAGATAGTGAGGTAAGTATTAATAAATGGTTCAAGAATTATTAAATAAAAACTGTGGTCAGCATGTTTGGGCAAATATATGTCATGCATGCTGTCCACGCCTAGAAAGGGTATCAAGTAAGTGACCCAGGAACCGGTTAGCTGTGATGTAACCTCTGAAGAAGGGGGAGGGGGGCCCAGGAGAATGGGACACTGAACAGCTTTGTTGGGATATTCATGTACCATACAATTTACCCATTCGAAGTGTACAGTTGAGTAGCTTTCAGTGTTTTCACCGACGTGTGCAGACATCACCATGGTCAATTTTAGAGCATTTTCTTTACCACAGACAGAAATCCCATCTCCTGTAGCAGTTTCCCTCCTAACACCTGGCCCTACATAACCCTCAGTCTACTTTCTGTCTCCATCAATTTTCCTGTTCCAGACTTTATATGGATGGAATTACATACGAGGGCTTTCCAGTCTGGCTTCGTTTACTTAGAATAACGTTTTCAAGGTTCATCCAAGTTGCAGCATGTGTCAACACTTTATTCTTTTTTATGGCAGAAGATCATTCCATCCTATAGATAGACCACATTTTGTTTATCCACTCATCAGCTGATGAACGTGTGCGTTGTTTCTCGGAAAGTTACTCAGTTGTGTCTGATCTTTGTGACCCCATGGACTGCAGCCTGCCAGGCTCCTCTGTCCATGGGATCCTCCAGGTCAGTTCTCCAATTCTCCAGTGGAGTGGGTAGCCATTGCCTTCTCTAGGGGATCTTCCTGACCCAGGGTTTGAACATGGGTCTCCCTGCGTTGCAGGCAGATTCTTTACCACCACCTTTGACCATTAGGAATAATGCTATAAGCATTCACATGCAAGTTTTGTGTGAACATGCCTCCATTCCTCTCTTTGTGTGAATGCGTTTTCCTCTCTCTTGGTTGGCATACACCTAGGAGTAGACTTGCTTGCTCATACGGTAACCCTGAGCAGCTGCCAGACTTTTTTTCCAAACTGACTGCCCCAGTGGATCTTCCCTCGTGGGCCAGTGCTTTAGACTGCTCTCCCGCGGGTTAGGGAGCTAAGATCCCCCATGCTGTGCAGTGCAGCCAAAAAACCAAGTGACTGCACCATTCTGCATCCCACCGGCATGCAGGGAGCATTCACATTTTCCACCCCTCGCCAGCACTTGTTATTATTTGACTTTTTTGATTCTAGCTATCCTAGTGGATATGAACTGATATCTCATTGCAGTTGTTTTTTTTTTGTTTTTTTTTTGTTTTGTCCACACTGTGCAGCTTATGGGTTCTTTGTTCCCCAACCAGGGCTTGAACCCGAGCCTGGCTGTGAAAGCAGGAAGTCCTCAGCACGGGACCACCAGGGAATTCCCTCACTGCGGTTTTGATTTGCATTTCCCTGGTGACTAATGAATTCGAATACCTCTTCATGCACTGATGCCCATTTGTATTAACTTTCTTGGAGAAATGTTTGTTCATATCCTTTGCCCATTTTTTGACTGGTTTGTTTATGTTTTTATTATCGAATTAGAAGAATTCTTAAATATTCTGTAAATCCTTTATCAGATCTATGATTTCCAAATACCTTCTCCTTTTCTCTGGTCTGTGTTTTTGCTTTCTTAATGGCGTCTTCTGAAACATAAACGTTTTTAATTTTTATAAAGTCCAATTCATCTGTCTTCTCTTTTGTTACTCATAGTTTTAGTGTCATAGCTAAGAAACCATGTCATAACCCAGGGACCTGGAGGTTTGCACCTATGTATTCATCTGACAGTCATGGATTTAGCTCTTACATTTAGATCTTTGATCCATTGAGTTCTTTGTATATGATATGAGTTTGCATATTGAATGTAAATGCACTGCGTTCATTTGCATATGGATGTCCAGTTGTCCCATACCATTTGTTGAAAAGATTATTCTTTCCCCCCATTGATAGCCTTGCCACCTTTATTGAAAATTAGGTGAAAATACTTGGCGTATTTCTGGACTCTTAGTTCTGATCCTTTGTCCTGTATGCCTGTCCTTACGCTGGTAACCACACTGACTTGATTACTGTTGGTTTGTAGTAAGTTTGAAATTATGGAGCGTGAATTCTCCTACTTTGTTCTTCTTGAAAAACATTTTGGCTGTTCTGACTCCAGTGTTCTTGCCTGGAGAATCCCAGGGACGGCGGAGCCTGGTGGGCTGCCGTCTCTGGGATCGCACAGAGTCGGACACGACTGAGCGACTTAGCAGCAGCAGCAGCAGGCCCCTTGCAATTCCATAAGAATTTTAGAGTCCATCTGTCTTTCTGTAAAGAAGTCAGCTAGGATACTGATAGGGATTGCATTGACTCTGAGATCAATTAAAAAAATTTTTGTTCCATGAGCATCTATCTATATTATAATACACTGCACTTAGAAATCATTCTTAGTAAAAAATGAAATGAGACTATGAAGTAGTTTTTAAACTTGGTCCCAGCTTGTTTTAAGTGGTAGAAAACTCAGCATATCTGGAACTTTGTCATCTGGCGAGTATAGAAAGTTCTCATGAGGGAGAAGGGTTAAGTGTGGCTTTTGTGTCGTAAAAGTTAGGAAGAAGTTCTTCACTAAGCTGTCACTCAGTTTTTAACTAACAGAATAAAATTTTGCTTACCCTTTTAGGTTCATTAATTTTGTGCAAAACTACGAGAATCCAAATCTGACCATTTCTTTTAAGGCTGAACGAAGCATTGAAGATGAACTAAACCGTGAAAGTAACAGTGATGTGTTCACTGTTCTGATCAGCTATGGCGTCATGTTTTTATATATTTCCATAGCCTTGGGGCATATCAAAAGCTGTCGCAGGCTTCTGGTAAGTGGGGGTGTGTGTGTGTGTGTGAGAGAGAGAGAGAGAGAGAAATGGCAGTACATAGCATGATGTCATGTTTTTGCCTCTAAGGCAATGGCATCCCACTCCAGTACTCTTGCCTGGAAAACTCCATGGATGGAGGAGCCTGGAAGGCTGCAGCCCATGGGGTCGCTAAGAGTCGGACACAGCTGAGCGACTTCACTTTCACTTTTCACTTTCGTGAATTGGAGAAGGAATTGGCAACCCACTCCAGTGTTCTTGCCTGGAGAATCCCAGGGACGGGGGAGCCTGGTGGGCTGCCGTCTGTGGGGTCGCACAGAGTCGGACACGACTGAAGCGACTTAGCAGCAGCAGCAGCAATCCTAGTTCATTATGTTCAGACCTGCCTTAAATTGTCCTGTGCTTTTTTTGTTGGCCATACGACTCAGCATCTGGCATTTGGGGTCTTCGTTCCCCGACCATTCCGCCTGCAATGGAATCATGGAGTCCTAACTGGAGGTTGTCAGTGTTTTAACTGTCACATTTTCTGCTTCCTGCCCTTGTTTTCTTTATTTCCAAATTTTTATCTTCAACTTAAAATTTATTTCACCTAATTCATTTTTTTCCCCCCTAATTTGCCATCACCTAAGAATGTAGGCTCATGAAATATGTGGCTCAGGAAGACCTAGACAACTGTTCATGTCTTCTCTCAAACCTTGAACTGTACGTTTAAATCTGGATGGGCAATAAGCATGTAAAAAGGTGAAAGCGAGGACCTGTTAGGAACAGGACAGAAAACACTCAATGATGATTTATGTCTTTGTGGTATCTCCAGGTGGATTCGAAAATCTCCCTGGGCATTGCCGGTGTCCTGATTGTGTTGAGCTCAGTGGCCTGCTCCTTGGGCATCTTCAGCTACATCGGGGTCCCCCTCACCCTCATTGTGATAGAAGTCATCCCATTCCTCGTGCTGGCTGTGGGGGTGGACAACATCTTCATCCTGGTCCAGACCTACCAGGTACGTCTCAGAGCCTCACAGCGTCTGACCAGGTACCAGGCTCCCCATGCACGCATGCTGGCTCCACGCAGGGTACCTGTGAGCGTGACACGTGGAGGCTTCATTTCCACGCCTCTGAGTACTTGCATATTACCAGGCTCCCCATGCACGCATGCTGGCTCCACGCAGGGTACCTGTGAGCGTGACACGTGGAGGCTTCATTTCCACGCCTCTGAGTACTTGCATATTACCAGGCTCCCCATGCACGCATGCTGGCTCCACGCAGGGTACCTGTGAGCGTGACACGTGGAGGCTTCATTTCCACGCCTCTGAGTACTTGCATATTACCAGGCTCCCCATGCACGCATGCTGGCTCCACGCAGGGTACCTGTGAGCGTGACACGTGGAGGCTTCATTTCCACGCCTCTGAGTACTTGCATATTACCAGGCTCCCCATGCACGCATGCTGGCTCCACGCAGGGTACCTGTGAGCGTGACACGTGGAGGCTTCATTTCCACGCCTCTGAGTACTTGCATATTACCAGGCTCCCCATGCACGCATGCTGGCTCCACGCAGGGTACCTGTGAGCGTGACACGTGGAGGCTTCATTTCCACGCCTCTGAGTACTTGCATATTACCAGGCTCCCCATGCACGCATGCTGGCTCCACGCAGGGTACCTGTGAGCGTGACACATGGAGGCTTCATTTCCATGCCTCTGAGTGCTTGCTTATTACCAGGCTCCCCATGCACGCATGCTGGCTCCACGCAGGGTACCTGTGAGCGTGACACATGGAGGCTTCATTTCCACGCCTCTGAGTACTTGCTTATTACCAGGCTCCCCATGCACGCATGCTGGCTCCACGCAGGGTACCTGTGAGCGTGACACGTGGAGGCTTCATTTCCACGCCTCTGAGTGCTTGCTTATGGGTGCTTGTTCTGGACCCTTTGAGACCAGGAAGTATAAGACCCTTCTCTTTGTTTGGTTGCATAGATACAAAGTGAGAATTTAAATACATGCAGCATGCATGCAAAAAGTGCTAATATACTTGTGGAAAATATTTTTGGCACAGCAGCTATTAAAATGATTCAACATAGTGTAGAAGAAGGAAGGACTTGAAAAAGTGCTATTAAAAGGCAAAAGGTCACATACAACCTGATGTAGAAGATGCTGTCAGTCCGTTGGTTCTCCCAGGGTCCCTGTCCTGCAGGCCTTACCTGGGCAGAGGCCCCATGGCACCTAGGAGTGTTATTTAAAGGTTCAGCCACTTGCAGCCTATGTTGCATGTATTTTCCTGATAACCTGATTCAATCCTTCCTTTAGCCTCTCACCTGTTCCCTTGTCTCTGGGCTTCAGAAATACCCTGAATGAATCAACATGAAAAGTTTGGGGTCTGCACCTCTTTATTGTATAAGGTTTATAAAAAAGTAGATGTTGACAGTCATTTTTCTTTATGATCAAGCTAACACAAGGCAGCCAAGAAGCAAAGAGGTGGCATTGTAATTGAGAAATGTCAATGTTGCATGTTTCACTTTTTTTTTATTTTTAAGAGAGATGAACGTCTTCAAGGGGAAACCCTCGACCAACAGGTGGGCCGGGTCCTGGGAGAAGTGGCTCCCAGCATGTTCCTCTCATCCTTCGCAGAGACGGTAGCGTTTTTCTTAGGTAAATTACTCTTAGAATTCGGCCAGCTCAGTGGTGTGCTGAGCCTGGGTGTATCAGTACGCCCCTCTGCGTTCTTCCTTTGTTAAGCTGTATCTGTAATTGTAATGTATCAGAGTGGACCACGAAGAGGATTGGTGGCAGTAACCTTGGGCACCATTAGCAAGCGTGTTCTCTCACGTTGTTTTGGGATGGTGTTGATGTGGTTGGTTCAGATACCTAGGGCTCCTGTCCCTTCCCCTTTTGGGCTGCTCTGGTGAGTGCTGGGATTTGAAAATAGCAGCCTTGCACAGCCACGAGTCCTCCCAGCAGCAACTCCACAGTCACAGGCATTAGCCCTCGAGGTGTGTACCCTGTTCCTGAAGGTGGTCTTCCTTCTCAGCACACTCAGTTCATGGGGAAGCACCCTTGTGCCTGAGGAGAGGGTCTCGAATCTTCCTTCTGTACAAGGAGCCACGAGCTGAAACACAACCCAGCGTTCCTATCTTCTTTCACGTGGAGAAATCCAGTAGGCCCCTCCCTGCCCCGTGTCTGGTGTGTAGTAAGAGAACACTGGCCACGTCCTCTGCACAGGACGCCGGCTAGGATTGCCCCGTAAGTCCAGGGAAGACACACGGTCTGTGGTCACAAGTGGAAAAGTCTCCAGGGGCCCCCGGACGCCTTACAAGGGGCCGCAGGAGGGATGGCGCGTGCATGGTCTTCGGACTCCTGCACCATTAGCGCACGTCCTCCTCCACTTCCACGAAGCAGCACACTGTGGGGCCTGGGCCCTGTGGCTCCTTCTGATAGATGCGGGCGCCAAAAAGTTACTTCCTTGCTTTCTAGAAAGCCAGCCAAGTGTGTTGGTGACAGCAGCTGACCCTGGGCTTTAAGGTTGGAGTGACTTTGTGAGAACAGGAGGAGTTGGGGGTCGGGGGGACCCCGTGGCTCCTGTTTATAAGAGGCCAGCCCAGTGCTATCAGGGTCAGTTTTCTTAAGCAACGTTGTGAATCTAGAGTTTGTTTTTTTTTTTTCCCCCCGCTCAAGTGACGCTGTGACTCTCATTGTTAAATATTGGCTCCTTATGTTTTTTTTAAATTTCTGATACTGGAATTGGAAATGGCAGCCCACTCCAGTATTCTTACCTGGAGAATCCCACGGACACAGGAGCCTGGCGGGCTGCAGTCCAAGAGGTTGCAAAGAGCTGGACACTACTGAGTGACTGAGCGTACATACAGCATACACACAAAATGGGTTGATACACGTGTGGCCCATGGGCGGGCAGTGTTCAGTTTCTGAGTCTTAGTAGCCTAGAGGATGCTTACAGGCAGCACCCTCATCTGATTGTAACTAAACCTAGAGACTGAAATACCGTCCCTCCTGTGGACTGAATCACAACAGATCCCATAAGCAGTGACCTGTGTTAATGGTTCTCAGATGCTGATGTGCGTGCGTTTGCTCAGAGAGCGTGTTAGATGGGGCCCTAGAATTCTGAAGAGTAGAATTAGGGTTGAATTTCCATCGTTTTGATAAAGTGGGATGGATCAGGTCCCCGGAATCTGTTTTTAACTCCCAGGGTGGTCCTGGTGTGACACCCGCAGACAAAGTGCCTTTGGGAGCGGGAGGTGGGGGTCTCCTCGTGGGCTTGGCTGCTCTGGGGCCTCGTGTTCATCCGTGCACATGCGTGTGAGGTTGTGTACCCTCAGCCGGGGAGGATGTGACCTCTGTCCTGTCCCCGCAGGAGGCCTGTCTGTGATGCCGGCCGTGCACACGTTCTCTCTCTTCGCGGGCATGGCAGTCCTCATCGACTTCCTCCTGCAGATCACCTGCTTCGTGAGCCTCCTGGGTTTGGACATTAAGCGGCAAGAGGTAAGTGGTCATCAGGACAGCAGCCCGTTTCCTTTGAGTCTGGAGTCTGGCTGAGGCAGCCGGAGGGTGACCTCTGTCTCCCTTGGCCCCCTCAGAAGAACCAGCTGGACGTTCTCTGCTGTGTCGGGGGGGCGGCAGACGACGCGGGCATCCAGGCCTCCGAGAGCTGCTTGTTCCGCTTCTTCAGAAACTCCTACGCGCCGCTTCTGCTCAAGGACTGGATGCGGCCCCTCGTGGTACGAGCCTGTCTGTCGTGGTGTCCCCAAACAGACTCGTCACCTGCCTTCTGAGAAGTCACCTTGGGAAGGGTGCCGACAGCTGTTAAGTATACATACGAGAGTGCGTGGGACTTCGCTGGCGGTCCAGTGGTTAGGACTCTGCTTCCACTGCACGGGGCGTGGGCTTAGTCCCTGGTTGGGGAACTAAAATCCCTCATGCTGTGTGGTGTGGCCAAAAAAAAAAGCCATAGCAGATATGTACAAATATATAACATATTTTTAGCAGTCAATAGAAACAGGAGTTTTTGGGGCTTTGGGTTTTTTTTTTTTAATTATTACAGATTCTTAGAAAGTGACAGAGTAGCACAGAGAGGAACCTGCTGCCTTTTGCCCAGCCTCCTCCCCCGGTCTTACATAATTGTAGTTGAGTATCAAAACCGAGAGCTTGACACTGGCACAGTGTGTGTGTCTACTTCTGTCAGGCTCTCACCTGTTGCAGATTTGTGTAAGCAGCACGGCCGCCAAGATAATAAATTTGTCTCATCACTCTTGTCCTCACCTTCAGTGTCACACACACCCTGCCACGCACGCGCACACACACACACACACACACAATAATAAATCTGTCTCATCACTCTTGTCCTCACCTTCAGTGTCACACACACCCTGCCACACACACACACACACACACACACACACACCCACCACCCCCCACCCAGCCCTCTCCCTCCCTGTACTGTCCCTTGTTCCCAGCAGCTGAGTAGGAGCGTTTCATAGTTTCCATGCTGGATATACCCAATAGCGCGATAGTGTATCACGTCTCTGCTAAAAGCGTAAATTCATTCGGGTAATAGTAATATTTAACGTTTATTGAATACTTGGTCTGGTACTGTGGTCAGTACAGGGTGCTGCACTAAGTTATGGGTTGATTATTCCTAGAGTTTTCTCATGTAATTCACAAAACTATCTGATGCTACAAGTCTAATTTTTCCTGTTTTATAGAGAAGGAAATAGAAGTTCAGAGAGGTTAAATGACTGCCCCAGGGTCACTCAGCTTGTCAGAGGCAGAACTGGGATTTGAATCGGGTGGTTTGGCTCTAAAGACCGTGACTTCAGCCACTGCCCCGGACTCCTTGTTTTATTAGTATGTCATTTAAATTTGCTTTTCAGTTTAGGAGAGTCCTGCTTTTCAGTTTAGGAGAGTCCTGTTTTGTGTGTTTAAGATCTGTTTATGTTCATCTGTTTATGTTTTTTTAATTCATTTTTGGCCGCGCTGGACCGTTATTTCTGCTCGAGGGCTTTCCCTGCTTGTGGTGGGCAGAGGGCTACCGTCCACTTGCGGTGCGTGGGTTTCTCACTGCAGGGGCTTCTCTCATCGCAGAATGCGGGCTCAGTAGTTGTGACACCCAGGCTTAGTTGCTCTGAGGCATGTGGGGTCTTCCCGGGCCAGGGATCGAACCCATGTCCCCTGCCTTGGCAGGCAGGTGCTTTACCACTGCACCACCAGAGAAGTGGTTATGTTATTCCGCTCATGACAGCTCTGCCTCTGTAACTCACTTCTCATTCCA
>NW_011495057.1:3049716-3051866 GCF_000754665.1 Bison bison bison | reverse complement strand
TGCAGTATTTGTGGGTGTGCTGTCGTTCAGTATCGCAGTCCTGAACAAAGTAGAGATCGGATTGGATCAGTCTCTTTCAATGCCGGATGTAAGATGCTTTCTCTTTCATTCTAACTTGTTTGGCCCGCAGTGAATACATCTTCCCGAACACACACGGTCGTTTCGGCCTCTGCCGGCTTCTGAACACAGGTGCTGGCATGCTCTCCCACGTCACAGGGACTGCCCTGGGGCTCTGCCCACTAACCTGGGCCTTCTGAGTGCTCAGGCCTTGGGCGCCGCTACAGAATGTGAGCAGCCGGTCTTGACCTCATGAGGTGCCCTCCTAAGGGTGGGACCGACGGGAGAAGCCCCTGGGCCCAGGGTGGGGAGGGGTGCCGGCTGTGGAGGGACTCAGGAACCTGGGCTGGAGGCGTCTCGGCTGGCAGGATGTTCACGCCGTGTCCCGTCGTCCACGCTCTCTTCCTCTCAGGACTCCTACGTGACGGATTACTTCCAGTCCCTGAATCAGTACCTGCACGCAGGCCCACCTGTGTACTTCGTGCTGGAGGAGGGCCACGACTACGCGTCCACAAAGGGGCAGAACATGGTGTGTGGGGGCCTCGGCTGCAACAACGACTCGCTGGTGCAGCAGGTCTTCACGGCCGCCCAGCTGGACAGCTAGTGAGTACCCCAGCTGCGGACGGGCACCTGGGCCTCACGCCTCTCTCTAAAGACAGCTTTTCTGGAAAGTCTGTCTTGCAGAATGCAGGCTGAATCTAGCTTGACATGAGCAAAACCTCTCAAAGGGCTAATTAGACTTTTTTTGGTTTAAGCAACAACCATTTTATTTATTTTTTAACACCAAAACATTTTGTCTTAGGATGTAGTCAATTAACAATGTTGTGATGGATTCAGGAGAACAGTGAAGGGACTCAGCCATACGTGTACATGTATCCATTCTCCCCTAAAACCCCCTCCCATCCAGGCTGCCACATAACATTGAGCAGAGTTCCATGTGCTATCTTTGTTAGTTGTCCATTTTAAATATAGCAGGACCACCTTATATAAGGAAGTCTTTCCCATTAAGTACTAATGTGGTTTGTCTTCTGACTGGGTGGAATGAGAAGGTCTAGAAAAGGAAGTTCTGAATTTCAAGAAAAGAGACTGAAACTGGAGACTTCCTCCTCGTGGTGGCATCCGTAACCCTTTCTCTCCTGTTCTCTAGCACCCGGATAGGCTTTGCCCCGTCGTCCTGGATTGACGATTACTTTGACTGGGTCAAGCCTCAATCATCTTGCTGTCGCATCTACAACAGCACGGAGCAGTTCTGCAATGCGTCGGGTACTTGACCCTTCTAGATCTTTCCCTCTTTTCTGAAAAATTTTAAGCTTATTGTTTAAAGATCATTTGCATGTCCCCTCCACTTCCACCTGTTTTTATCGGCTATCGCTGGGTCTCATCCCCCTGTCCGTGTCCCCTTCCTCCGTCGTCCACTCTGGAGACACCCCATTGTCCCGTCTCCTGCCCGCCATGGGGCTGCAGGCTGAACCGGGTCAGGGGACTCTGGTTTTCAGGTTTCCTATCTTTTCCCAGTGATGCCGACGGCCTCCCTTGATTGCTATCTGGCTGTAGCTTGTCACGGGCCTGCTTTCTTTTGTTTACTATTGCCCTATGGTTTTATAAGACTGTTGAGGTTGTCCTAGAGTTTTCTTCATAAAAACATGGAAGCGCTGTGCTCTGGTAATAACATACTGAGGTTGTCCTTAAAGCAGGCAACCTGCTTCGGGGAAGGAAATTTGTACAGCCTATGTTAGGGGAAAATGGGACTTCCACTTCATTAGACTACAGAGATCACGTGTTTGAAGCTTTTGGATCAGCAGATTCAGGAGAAGAACTCCCGCCATTTCTTTATCATTATTTTAAAATGTTTTAATCTAGACACCTGTCCTTCTCACTTGGGTCCTCTACCTGTTTGCACAGTGGTCAACCCTACCTGTGTCCGCTGCCGGCCGCTGACTCCAGAGGGCAAGCAGAGACCTCAGGGCGCAGACTTCATGAGGTTCCTGCCCATGTTCCTCTCCGACAACCCGAACCCCAAGTGTGGCAAAGGGTAAGGGAGGCTGAGCCGTTCAACTGCACGCCAGAGTCCCCTGTCATGTACGCTGGGAAGC
>NW_011495057.1:3037690-3049616 GCF_000754665.1 Bison bison bison | reverse complement strand
TGGGGGTGGGGGAGGGGCTGGGTGGGCATGGTGGGCAGGAAGGCCCTATTTTCTGCCATGTGCCACCCTGTGCCCACCCTTCTGTGAAAGCAGAGAAACCAAACCGCCTTTGAAGAAAATTCGTCCTTCCTCACTCTCAGATGATTCTGACTGGTCTGAGCATTCGGTCCCAGGCTCCCCTCTGTGTCTTGGCCCTCCTGGCGGCGCAGAGGACTCTGAGTCCTGTGCAGGCTTCCAGCAGGATGGAATGTGAGGAGGGATGTGGGCATTTCAGGATGTGAAAGGGTCTGTCCAGTTGTGTGTGGGGCACATGAGACCGCAGGTCTGTCCTGGTGATGTTGCCTGGGGTAGAGGTCTCGGTTTTTCTGTCCCCTCTGTGCTTCTTGCCAGCCTGTCTGTACATGAGCTCTTGGGCTGCCCCACTTCCCCATCCAGCCAGGCAGAGTTCCCATGGAAACAGGAACTCTGGCCCAGAAATAGCAGAGATGGCTGAGGTCTGGAGTTGGGGGGATTCAGACAGAAGGTGAGGGTTATATTTACATTATAATGGTAAATGCTGGACATCCCTGTTTTTCATTAAGAATACATAATATGACCCGAGTTCCATCAGTCACGTGTCATGTCTGCGTTTTGGGACCTAGGCTAGCTACCGTGGGAGAACTGTCCCCCAAAACAAAGTAGGAATGAACCTTCCATCTTGATCTCCCTGCAGACTGAACACTCAGCCTGCATAAACAAGTCAGAGTGAATGCAGCTCTTTGGAAGGCAACAGCTGCCACTCACAGGGACTGTCCTTTGCGCCCGAATCATGCCTGGCACCTCACTGACACTACTGCGTTTACATACAGCCCTGCGAGGAGACGGTGGTGCACCCATTTGCAGATGGCACTGCAGCCGAAATTTAGTAATTTTACCCCGGGGTTCCAGGACTGAGGATGATCTCAGGGCCCCCTGACTCCAGGGCCCCTGTCCCCTCCTGCCCCGTTACACAGCATGGCTGGGCACACACTCTGTGAAAAAACACATTAGCAGAGTAGAGCCAGCTACAGAAACGAGCAGCTGCGTGCAAAGAAACTAAAGCAGCAAAGTGTGGGAAAGTGTAAGCCAGACCTTCCTCTTTCCTATTTGAGGGCTTCCCTGTCCCTGAAATTGACAGCTGGTCTGACCCGAGCCCAGGGTCAGGTGATCCCACTAAGCTTGGTTGCCCAGATCCTGCAGGTGCAGCACGAGGTGTGGCCTCTGACACCGCTGTCTTGTCGCAGGGGACACGCTGCCTACAGCGCAGCCGTCAACATCCTGGACAACGGCACGAGGGTGGGAGCCACGTACTTCATGACCTACCACACGGTGCTGCAGACCTCGGCTGACTTCATCGATGCCATGGAGAAGGCCCGCCTCATCGCCAGCAACATCACCAGGACCATGAACCAGCAGGGGGGTGATCACCGGGTGTTCCCATACAGGTATGGTGTACACGAGGGTATCCTAGGGAGCGGCCCCACACACCGGGGCTTCCTTGCTGGTTGGTGGGGGGTGGAAGGGTACAGTGCTGCCACTTGGCTTTCCTTCTCACCCTGGCTCCATCCTGAGCTTGGGGGAAGCCTGTCGCTGGATGTGGCGTCTAGGCAAGGAGAGCCGGATTGTGCAGCACCTGCCAAAGTCTGAAGGTGGAGCTCACCCTGCAGAACAGCAGTGGGGTGCGGGGGTGCGGGCGCCTGGGAAGCAGCTCCACAGAGAGGGCCCAGCAAGGCAGGGCTCCCGATGCAGATTACTGGAGATGGCGCCTTTATAAAGAAAATACTGGGACTTCTTTGGTGCTCCAGTGGTTAAGACTTCACAATTCCATTGCAGGGGGCATGTGTTTGATTCCGGGTCAGGGAACTAAGATTCCACATGCCAGAGGGGTGTGGCCAAAAAAATTAAGAAAATATTTTACGAAATACTGAATTTGGAAAATATAGAAAAGTAGGAGAAACAAGTGATTTCCCCACCAACCCCCGGGGTCTCAGTTCAGGGAACCTTGACTTTTTCCTGACAGAAGGCCAGCTTGTTGTCCTGTGGAAGGAGCTCTCAGAGTGGGTGTCCTGACCTCTAGGAGTAGCTGGTTAACTTTTCCAAAATGGCATTATCTCCTCAGGTCCTGCACAGACCCTGTTTGGAAGGGAGTAATCCTCCAGAGAGACCAGGGCTTGTTTTCCCAAAGTACCATGAAATATTCTTTATAGATGAATGCCTGCAAAGTAGAATGGGGGCTTCCCTGATGGCTCTGCAGGTAAAGAAGCCACCTGCAGTATAGAAGATGCAGGAGACACAGGTTCGATCCCTGGGTCGGGAAGATTCCCCGGAAGAGGGCATGGCAACCCACTCCAGTACTCTTGCCAAGAAAATCCCATGGACAGAGGAGCCTGGTGGGCTACAATCCAGGGGGTCACAAAGAATCAGACATGACTGAGCACTCATAGCATAAAGCAGAATGGATCAGGCACATGAACAAAACCTTTATATAAGATACACGTCTACGAGGCCCTACTTTAGGCATCAGTGGTCAGAGGTCCAGCTGAACTGCCAAAGGCAAGTCTTACAAAAACAGGGAGGTTTCCCGTGAGGCCTGCCTCTCAAGGTAGCTTCATTTCGCAGTGGCGGCAGGATGAGTAAAGCTTCCCGGAGAGAGAACGAGCAGTAACAGACCCCTCTCCCCTTCCAGCGTGTTCTACGTCTTCTATGAGCAGTACCTGACCATGATTGACGACACCATCTTCAACCTCAGCGTGTCCCTGGGCGCCATCTTCCTGGTGGCCGTGGTCCTCTTGGGCTGTGAGCTGTGGTCTGCGGTCATCATGTGCGCCACCATCGCCATGATCTTGGTCAACATGTTTGGTGTCATGTGGCTGTGGGGCATCAGCCTGAATGCGGTTTCTCTGGTCAACCTGGTCATGGTGAGTCCTGGGGGAGCGCTCGGCCCTCACTCCTGTGCCACCGATGTGCCTTGTTTCTTGGGGTGAAAGGTCAAGGTCAGCTCTTGCTTTTGGTGCACACGAGCAGTTGGACGTGGTCACGTAACAATTATGGTGTGACCTCACGGTCTGGCTGAAGTATTCTGCCTGCATTATTCTGAAGGGTGAGTTGTTGAAGTATGTAGCCTGATGACAGCAAGATGTTCCATTTCCACTTGGAAAAATTGCCCCTTCTGAATGGAATTTTCTGACCAGGACTTTTTGCCTCTCATGTAGTTACCAGTTGCTTTTTAAGTCTTAAATATATGCACATCTGAAAAAGTATGAACAGAAGCTAGACCCAGTGCATGTGCCCTTCAGATAGGAGAAGAACATGCTTCAGGGGGAGTGGCAGTCAGGAGCCCCTGCTAGAGAGATGACAGCGTGCTGCCTGGGTCGGGGCTGCGAGGGCCTTGAGAGGTTGCAGCCGCTTCCCCCAGAGAAGGCCGATCTGCTGGAGGAATCTGGAGGTTCCACGGGCTTCCCGGGACAGCTGATGTGGGTACCCGGGGGGCTTTGTCTTACAAGTAGAAGGGGCTCTGCTCAGGGCTCCTTGACCCCCCAGGGTGCCCTGGTAACCACAGATGCCCGGGAGGGGGGTGGCTGCCTTTACCACCTTTAACCGGAGCAGAGCAGTCCTCACGGAAACACTTTATTTCAGAGCTGTGGCATCTCCGTGGAGTTCTGTAGCCACATCACGAGGGCCTTCACGGTGAGCACGAAGGGCAGCCGCGTAGAGCGGGCGGAGGAGGCGCTCTCCCACATGGGCAGCTCTGTAAGTACCTCTGAGCAGGCCACCCGGGCAGGGACCTCACCGTGAAGGGCCCAGTCAGGCGATTGAGAGCTTCTCAGGAGAAGAAACTTCACCATGCAAAATTCTGAAAACAGAATTTGTTATCTCTGACTCAGCGGCAGTACCTCAGGATTACAAGTTTTCAGGCAATTCAGGAAACTTGCATAGAGTTGTGTCTCGCATAGAGCTCTAGCCTGGAATTCTTTAGGACTGTTCCCTTTGGTGACTCCTTTGCACAGTCTGGCTAAAGCAGGAAAACAGGTTTGATGTGAGAGGCACTGAAAACCCAGGCCCAGCCACGAAAAGCAGGCGAGTGGCCACACTTGGAGCCCAGTGTGGTTTGTGGGTCAGGTTGGCAGAATCTATCTTCTCAAGCTGAACCAGGACACAGGGCTGGACTGTGAACCAGTTCCTTTCCCACCATAGAAAATACTGTTATAGATGAACAATGAAAAGTGTGCAATAGCATTGTCTAAAAACATAATGTACATACCTTAATTTAAAACTAATGCTCTTGGGAAAATGGTGCTGATAGACTGGCAAGGTTGCTATGGGGTATATGCAGAATACACAGCTTTTATCCTTATTACACCTTTATTTTTTTTCAGATTCATAAGCAGCAGATAAAACAATTTAGGCAGAGCCAAATGCGCTTATCAGTAACTCTGAAAGCTGGGGTTCAGTCCCTCATTACATTGGACCTTGATGTTTAACAAATCCCTTAGGAGGACGTGTTCAATTATGGCCAGTTGATACAAGTGGTTTCTGAGCCCATCTCTCTTCTCTTAGGTATTCAGTGGAATCACACTAACGAAATTTGGAGGCATTATCGTGTTGGCTTTTGCCAAATCTCAAATTTTCCAGATATTTTACTTCAGGATGTATTTAGCTATGGTCTTACTGGGAGCCACTCATGGACTAATATTCCTCCCTGTCCTACTCAGTTACATAGGTAAGAGCTTTTTGTTTTTAACCTGGTGGGATGGAGGAAGCCTGATAGAAGGGCGGGTACCTTGAAGCTTTCTTCTGAAGTATTTGAACGTACTTACACCAGTGGTCATTTGATAAATATTTATTCTAAGAGAAAAACTCTGATCCTAGGGCTTCGTGGCTAAACCACTTCATTAGAAAACCGGAGCCTGTCGTGGTCAGCACTGGGAGTGAGCTTGCATGTCAGAGGCCCAGGGCTCCTCCCCGCTGAGAAGGACCTGTTTGGCCACAGCCCGCGGTGCCCTGGAGTAGCCTTCATTTCCATTCACTTTTAAAGAAGAACGCTGCTCTGCGGTTTGTCTCAAATTTGGAGTTCTCCTTAGGAGTGTATTTTATCTCTGTGGCAACTTCAGCGTCTATAAATGACCCGTGGTCGACAGAACAGTACTAATTTGCTGGATTTATAGCTTTGTGATTGAGAAAATGAGGGGTTCCCCCCCCTTAAATCTCTGGAGAACAGGAAGTTCTGTTACAGTAGAAACCATCTCTTTTTCTCAAGAAATGATTCATAAGTTATTTTATCCCTCACAGGCCCGTCAATAAATAAAGCCAAAAGTTTGACCACGCAGCAGCGATACAGAGGTACAGAAAGAGAACAGCTCCTCAACTTCTAGCTGCCCCCTCCCTGAAGTGAGACTGTGTCTGCGGGTCGGTTGGTTTACAACAGCAACCGTGTTGTCGAGGCTCGGTTGAACCCTGGACGTGAGCAAGCGTCAGGCTACTTAACAGCAGCCGCTTTGGCTGTAGCGCTTTTAAACTCAGGAATGCAGACTCTGACTGGAAGCAGCATTACTGAACCTGGAGGCAGCCCCAGGGCGCTGGGGCACCTTTCCGTTCCCCAGGAATGAGGCCTGGTTCTCAGGCAGCCAGAAGGGGGAGCTAGGGAGCCTGCGGTCCGCTCACTGACACTTCCTAAAGGCCAATCAATGCAATGTTTCTCCTTTTTCAGGAGTAAGCCATCACACAAGTTCTACACCTTATTTTTAGTAACATTTGAGGATGTGGTAGATACATACTTTATTACAACATTTTGTAGTTTAAAGAGCTTTATTAACGCAATAAATTAACTTTGTACACATTTTATATATATATATATATATATATATAAAAAAAAAAAACTAGCAAGTGACCTCAGAACGTCGTAGGCCTCATTAGAGCTTGGTCTCCGAAAACTTGTTTGAAAAAAGCGACATGTTCTTCACAGTGTTCTCCTGTAAAGGAAAATGCAGATTTCATCTGTTAAAACGAGGCACAAAAGGAGGAAAACAAGGGAACACTTTGCGGCTCCTAGATGTGGATACTGGGTTTTAACTTATTTTTCTCTCATAAAATACTTTGTTTTCCTAAGCTTCTGAGTCATCCTTTCTGTTCACACAGCTCATGCCATCACAGGACTGGCTGGTGCCTTGACAGCCCCCAGCAACCCCGCCGTCTGCCCTGGGAGACGGTAGAAAAGCGGGGAGATCTGTAAACACTGGAAGCCCTGAAGGAGTCACAGGTTCCCCCATCCTGAGGAAAAGGGTGCTTTAGATTTCATAACTTTGGAGATTAGAGTGATTGGCCAATGCATCCTGCCTAAAAATGAAACATTAACAAGCCTCAGGCCATTGACAACCCTCTGCAGCCATTTCCGGTCTTGTTCCTAATTCTTCAGAAAGGGCCATTCTAGGCCCAGATGTCACACAGCTGTGCCCAGATGACACTGTCTCCACCCCATCACTCCCTGAAAGTTCTAGAGCAGAACCCCAACTCCATCAGCACCCTGAATCCACTCTCACTACAGTCAACAGGCTAAGGCTTATGCGGGCTGGTACAAAATTTTGTTCTTTAAGAACTAGCCCAAGAGTTCTCCAAACCAAAAGCTTTCTCGCCCCACCCCAGCCGCCAGTGATCTCCTGGTACTGAATGTGGCTGCCCCACAGCTTTCTTGCAGCTCTATTCTCACCTGGTGTGAAACTAGGGTTCCCTCGCAGACGCTGGTTTCGCTGTTCAAAAAACCGGAATATCGTGTAGAAAAGCATGTGGTCTTCAGTCTGCTTTGCAGCATCTAGAAACTTCCGCGCGGAGATGTTATCATGGCCACCAATGCCCCGGATGAACCTTAAGGCAGCTAAAACTTGGTGTTTGGAAAGGAGAACTTCTACTATTTCATCATTTGCTGTGGAAAGTCGCTGGAAATAAGGTAGAAAGCTGGGTCAGTGCAAGCAGTAGGAACAGCCTTCTGTGTGGTTTGAAACTTGGCTGTATCAGTTACCTTCAGCATATCCAGAGACAGCTGGTGGGCAGGAGGATAAAAACTTTCTAGGGAAAGCAGCAGACAAGCCTGAAAGACACACGTTCAGACTGGATTCACAGTATGTTGGAAGGTCAAAGTATTTTTTATACTTGTTTTTATTTGGCTATGCCAGGTCTTAAGTTACAACATGCCAACTCTTACTTGTGGTAAGCAGGGTCTAGTTACCCCACCAGGAATCGAACCTGGGCCCCCTGCATTGGGAACGCAGAGTCTTAGCCACTGGATCCCCAGGGAGGTCCCACTGGCCGGCACTCACCAGAGGCTTGGAGTCGCTGAGGACGTGGTACTGCAGGAACTGGTGCAGCGTGGAGAAGAGGCTGTGCTGGACGAGCGTCCTGATGACCAGCTCGTGCAGGTAATGCTGAGACAGACAGACAGTGCCACTCAACTACAGACCAGAGACGCCGTGTGCCGAGGCCCACAGCTGCTCTAAGTGAAGCTCCCATCACAAAGAGAAGGGGGTCTATGTGCAGGAACGCAACCCTCAGCTGACACCTCAGTTAAGACAGTGATGCTGCTTTTACTCTAATGATTCCCTCTCCCTGGAACGTGGGCCCACAGAGGTACCTGTACTGTGATCTGAAACTGGTTCAGGGAGCGGATGTACTCCATGAGCACGGCGATCACGAATTTGTGCGGCGTCTCCTGCACAGAGAAGAATGGTTAGACACACATGTGACTCCTTGTTCATCTGCCCTCTGGCTTCTGGGGTTCCACCTGGCTGTGCTGTGTTGGACTTGGTCACTTCAGTCATGTCCAACTCTGTGCGACTCCATGGACGGTAGTCCACAGGCTCCTCTGTCCATGGGATTCTCCAGGCAAGAATACTGGAGTGGGTTGCCATGCCCTCCTCCAGGGGATCTTCCTGACCCAGGGATCAAACTCGCATCTCTTACATCTCCTGCACTGGCAGGTGGGTTCTTTACCGCTAAGCCACCCTCCAGACTCTCCCTGGTCTGTGATCATATTTAAGCTTGAGTATTAGAGGCCAAACGATGAGCATTCATTTAGTCCTCACTTGAATAGCTCGGTTACTCTAATCACATTCTGGGTTCTTTTTCCTCAATTCCCTTCAAGTATGATCACTGCCTTGGGAATCCTAAGCCCAAAGCGGGCTGGCCAGCCTCCCCTACCTTCTTCTCCGTGAACACTGACAGAACATGGGTGTACATGTCAGACTGGTCAACCACGGCCTGGGTGCGCACTGGCCTCCTGAGCAGCGGGCCACTCCGGCTCTGCCCCGCCTCCACGGCCTGCACACAAACCACAGACAGGATCTCAGGCATCTTCTGGGTAACGGCATGTTTGCAGTCAGCCCCAAAAGACCAAATTCCTAGATGCTGTGAGCCTGGGCGTGAGCAGAGGGCGGCACTTGGACAAACTGCAGTGCGGCTGGAGAGGGTGTTTGGCAGGGCAGAGCTGACCATCCTGAGGACACACCAGTGTTCACAGATGGAGCTAAAAAGCCTAAGACATTAGTTTTATTCAGAATTATTTTTTTTAACCTCTTAAAATAACTCCCTAATATTGTTAATTGCAAACCATCTGGCATTTGTTGTCTAATTAAAATGGCTACTGCATCTTTGTTTTACAAAGCCCAGATCCTACACTGGGTGAAAAATATCTTACAATGAGTATCAATAGAATTTTTTTTTTTTTTGGCTGAGCAGCAAGGCTTGTGGGATCTTAAACCAGGGACTGAACCCGGGCCCTCAGTGCTGAGAACACAGAGTTCTAAACCACTGGGTCGCCAGAGAATTCCCTCAGTAGCTTTTTAAATGGTAAACAAGGCTCCCCAAATGTCACTGAGCAAGAAAGCCCTGTGAGATCTCGGCGACTTCACCTCACTTTGTAATGCTGACTCTGCGAGGGGGCACCTGCGAACCTCCATTTGCAGAAGCCCAACATGTTCCCGTGGTGGTGGTGGTGGGCTGCGCTCTTGACTCCCACAGGTTTACAAACCAGAGCACCACAGCATCGGGGCTCACAGAGACTGCCCTGAGATCAGACCTGCTGCCCCCTCTGCCCAGAACACCAGCGGCAAGAACAGGACCACTCCAGAAGGGCGTGTGGCGAGGACAGGGCCACACAAAGCTGCACGCTGCGCCTCAGCCCTGTTATCCCTGAGAAGCTAAAGGGAAGGGGTTCTGGGGGGTGTTATTGTTTAAAACCACTGCCATTTTTAGCCTTCAGACTACTCAGGTTCCTGAAGGCAAATAATTCATCCCACTTGTCCTGAACTTCCTTCTAGCTTCAGAATACACACTTATGAAACAGTATAGCAGACCCTGAGAAGCCTACCTTTCACAACAGACACTTGACAATTTTGTTTGTTTTTTTTTTTTTGGCCGCAAGTGGCATGCAAGATCTTAAGTCCCCAGACCGGGGGAACTGGTCCCAGACCATGCCCCTAGCAGTGGAAGCGCTGGGAGCATGGAGTCTTAACCACTAGACCACCAGGGAAGTCCAAAGAACACCTGAACCCACTCCAGGAAAAGCGCAGTGCTGATATTGAATCATCAGGATCCTAAAAGGAGCTTGCCTGAATGACAGGATAAGTCTTATTTTTACAGCTTTTCCATCCTAAAAGGAAGATGTGGCAAAATGATTTAATTACTGATTTACCAAAGTCTAGACTCTGGCTTGGCAGAAAGACATAAAATAATGCAAAATGAGACTGATTTTCTTATCTGTTACATAAAGGTAGACCAAGGATCTATACATGTGTATGACCAAACACAGATTAAAAACAGATGAAGAAGCCATTAAGTGACAGTCAGCCTCTAAGCTCAGGGGACACGGGGACTCTTAAGTTTACGCTCCCTGTAAATATCCACCATGCTCTCTGGCACAGGGCAAACCTCAGTGTTATCAATCTATGAGAATCTTGCTTATAATTACGTTGAAAATATACCCAGGGTGGGGAGGGGTGGAGCGTCCCACCTTGTATGTAAGGTGTACATACAACTTACCATCGTGTAATTCTGCTCGGCATCCAGGTACTTCTTATACTCCTGGTTGAGTTTGTCAAAGACGGTGGCTATCACGGGCAACGTCGCTCTGTCTGACTCTGTCAACACTGGAAGGAATCAAGGTTCACAGTGGTCAGC
Source organism: Bison bison bison (assembly GCF_000754665.1). Lineage (NCBI taxonomy): Eukaryota > Metazoa > Chordata > Mammalia > Artiodactyla > Bovidae > Bison > Bison bison. The sequence goes on along the minus strand of NW_011495057.1, from coordinate 3,039,434 downwards.
CGACACGCTAGGAGAGAAAGGACTCGTCTCCGAGGGTCACCAGGAGACATGACACAGTTTAGGGGCTGGGGGCCCTGAGGGGGGTCACCAGCCCTTGCCGGATACTAACAGAGGGCGTCAGGAGAGTCTCAGAGTATTAACAGACACAACGTCGTGAGTGACTTGGACTCAGAAACAAGTTTCTTCTCCAGCTGGAGAGGGCAGCCTCTACCCTCGGGTGTGCCCAGGTTTAGGTCTGTTTTTTAGTCTCTCCTACCCAAGAAATGTCTTGCAGGGACAAATCATTTTTATACCAAGCAGCCTTTCCAGGGGGTTAAATGATGCCCCTGTCACTGAGCCCACAGGCTGCAGACAGAAGAGTGTGGCCCATCTTGCGGTGGGCATGCAGGCCGTGTCAGGAATCAGACGGAGAGGCTGAAGGCCCACCACCCCTACTTACTCTGTGAACACACAGACAGGATGACCATCTTGCACTCCTTCCTCTGCAGGAGGAAGTCCATGAGCCTGCCTTTATCTGGCAAGAGGTTCACTATGGGCTGCAGTTTCACCTGGAGGTTCCAGAGGTAACCTGTGGAGAGACGGCATGCTGAACCCTGGCTGCAAACCAGAGCAGTGGCCCCAGAGCTGCTTCCCTCCACCTTCCCGGCAGGCGGGGTCAGGGATGGGGGGCGGTGATGCTGCAGAGCTGAGTCAATGTATGCACTCAACACAGCCCAGGCTGCGACGCTCAGGACACCCACACCAGAGTGGGACTGCAGCCAACGACCTCTGCGTGTTGGCTGATTCCTCAGAGGAACCCTCCCTGCACACTCACGGAGCATCCACTGAATACAGGCACCTCCTCCCCTTCAGCGCTGATGGGAGAGCAGGTGGCAGCCCAGGCACAGACTCTGGTCCTGGGCTCCTCTTCTGCTCTGACTCGTTAGTCGAAGGCAATTCCGGTAGCTCCCAAAGGAGCCCTGGAACCCACCATCCTCCCAGCCCTGGGCACCCCCGGTCCTCGAACCTCCCAACACCCTCACTGCTGGGCAGTGGGCACAGTCCTCAGTGGGATTCTGGGAGAGAATTAAAGGCTTCACTGGAAATGTCCAAGTCAGCCCTTTCTCCCCAGGGCCGGCACCGAGCTGGTACCCTCGAGACAGACAGGAGACCATCCACAAGCTCGTCTTTCTAACAGGACACCCCCACCCGCACCCCAGACCCACCTTGACTCGCGCTGATGATGATGTCAGGCTGGAAGACGATCCACGATGAAGAATCCACACGTTATAGGAAACACTACTCCAGGAGAGGAGGACAGGAGGCAACCCAGCTCCCATGAGCATCCTCCCCACCCCTCACCGCGGCCCCCATGGAGGCCCGGCCCTCGATGAGAGAGAAACCCCACTGGTGCTTTCCATAATGTAATTCACCCAACTTGGAGGCTTGGACCTCCCTTAGACCCCTGTGTAAGGAGAGGTGACAGCTCCCCTCCCCGGCCCGGCCAAGGCCTTTGGAAAAGATACAGAGTTTACACGGGACGGGGGACTGGCTGGTCACAGGAGCCGGACCTACAAACAGAGAAGGCACGTGTGTAAGGGCTAAGTAACCCAACCAGAAAGTGCTACCAGTACGACACTTAATACTTCCTAAAGGCTTCAGTGCGTGTTCATTCGACTGCAGTTAAGTAAGGAGAAAGTGAGTTGGCATGTCCCAAGAGGGAAGTCAAGAACAATCCATGAAGAAGTCTTAAAGGAAGAAGAGA
>NW_011495057.1:3022013-3037590 GCF_000754665.1 Bison bison bison | reverse complement strand
GTGAAGAAGTCTTAAAGGAAGAAGTCTTGAAAGAAGCGGAAAGCGGGTTGAAGTTTCTTTCGTGGCGCTGTCTTGCTTTTTTACACACATGCACAAGAAAGAACTGAAAAAGTCACCTGGGTGAGTTCAGATTGAAGACAGGTTTTAATCAGCTGGTTAGAAAAGATGTTAACTTTGTACAGACTTCCCCCTCCCACCCCCACCCACCCCAGCTCCCCTGGCCCCCGCCCCATTAGAGGACCAGGCTGGAATGTTTAGAGTTGTTTTTGCCCCAATTACCAGCAGTTACTTTCATGCTGAGTAAGCCATCGCAGACACCAGCCATTCATCTGACACCATCTACTCTAAGTGCTGACATCTTTCAACTACCCTGGGAAAAGGAAGAAGCTGCAAAGAACACAGAAGGCTGAGACCTAATCAGATGTGAGAACTACAGCCGACCCTCAAGGCAGGGGTGAACTCCACAGGCCCGCTTACACAGGGGTATTTCTCAACAGTAGAAACCACAGGACTGCACGGCCTGTGGGTGGCCGAGTCTTCAGGTGCAGATGATGGGTATGGAGGACTGACCATCAGTTATATGCAGATTAACCCTCACTGTTGAAGGGTCAACTGTAGCTTGTTCTCAAACTCTGCTCAGCTGGCTGATCCTGCAAGTCCCAGCGCGCAGGCACGAAGCAGCGCTCTGGCTAAACTATCAGCAAGAGCCTGACCTGATTCTTCTCATGACAGGTACTCGGACGTCCTGTCAGTGGGTGAGGCCAACCCAAAGCTATCTGAGAAGGGTTCCTTTAAGAAAACGCTCCTCCCAGAGTTCCACATGTGCACTTCTGACTCTGGTTTATACATGGCAACGACAACCAACCTGCTCCAGACTCCCCTCTCCTTGAAAAAGAACATGGTCTGAGTTCTCCCCTGCAGTCAGTCACAGTGAGTAAAAGCAAAAGGAACGAAATGGCTTTTCCCCTTTTCTGACATCCTGACCTTCTCTCTCCTCTGACTTCTCACTGCCGCCTCTTCGGGTCGGAGGATGGGTTCAGAATAACCTCACAACTACAGCTTTAACACTTCCCATGACCACCAGTCAAGGGAAGACAACAGTCTTTGTCATCATAGTGACACAGAACATAAGAACGATAAAGAGAAGTGATCCCAGGTTAAATAACAGCCATAAATAGCAAAATTTAACCACAGGGTTACCAAGCAGAGACAAACAGAAACGTCAGCATCTTACTCAACATTAAAAACTTTGAGCTTCAGTGGGTAATCACAATGCTCCATTGTAAAACTCAGAGAAAAGAATCATTCTGTTTTCTTCAAAGGGAGATTCACGTCACTTACAAAACGCTTTTCATGAGAACACAACTTTAACTTATAGACTCAGTAGTGTTAGTCGCTCAGTCATGTCCGACTCTGAGACCCCAAAGACTGTCGCCCACCGGGCTCCTCTGTCCATGGAACTCTCCAGGCAAGAATATTGGAGTGGGTTGCCATTTTCTTCTCCAGGGGATCTTCCCAACCCAGAGACTGAACTCGCACCTCCTGCGATGCAGGCAGATTCTTTATTATCTGAGCCACCAGGGAAGCCCAAGATTCAGTAGTGATGTTAGAAAAAACAGACAGAACCAGCCCTGGAAAAGTGAACAGATGTGGGAAGCCCTGGGCCTGCTCCCCCTTCCATCCACACACGGCGACCCCCTTACCTGCTGCGGGGATCTGATAGGGCTGGATGGATCGAGCTGGGAGCACCGGGTGATGCAGAGTGACAGAGCCATCGAATTCCCCCCTCAGCCTGATATCAAATATCACCGACGTCTGGCGGGCAGAAAGACAACCGCGTGGTATCAGTCCAACAGACCGCAGCTCCACCCGCCCTCTCGGGACCTCACGTCTTCTGTTCAGATCGGCTGAAGGAGCCTCGTGTCTGCGATCAACCCCTGTATGCTGGTGCCTATCTGAGGAGGACTCTGCTGCGACATCACAGCTCTCCGCCAGCTCTCACATGGATCCCCACATCTATGACTTGCTGCCTCTGAAGGGCTCCAGTGGTGGGAACACAGCCTTTTCACTTTAACTTGCAACATCTTCATTAGTTAACAACACAGGTGTCACCAGCCTCCAGGAGGGAAGTGGCTTGTCTCCCACCAGACACCCAGCTGACAGGCATTCTAGTGCTTTCTCTGGAGCCACATGGCCTCAAAATCACCATCATTTACACTCACAAAGGAAGTGCAAGGCTCAGGGGCTAACGCAACACAGTGGTTCGCAGGAATTCCTGGCTTAGATGACTCAACCAAATGACTATTCCCAAGTTTGATCTCATGTGTGTTATTTTCTGAAACAGTATTTAATTCCCCTAATCAACTGGTACGGTTTTCCTAAACCATCTACAAGACCAAACCCATTTCTACCTGGAAGAGCAAAACTTTGAGCATAAAGAGCATTTTTTCTAGTCTTTTTCAGAATGTTTTGTCCATTTCCACAGCTCCTTGGAGCAGGACATGCCCCTACACTCATACCTCTGTGTCCTGATGATGAACCACGACCAGGTTGTCCACCACGTTTAGGGCAAACTTCCCTGTCCGGTTTAACTTCAATATGTGCATCTTTTTACAGGCACCTTCTCTGTAAGACAAGAGAAAGGTCACAAAATAGATCAACAAGCTGTGGTTCGTATTTTAAAATTGGAGAAAAGGGAAGACAGCATTAGCGTACCGTGGTAGGTGATACAGGACCACCTCTGCTCCAGCGCTGTTGGAGGTCCGAGAATGATGCCTCAGGAAGAGAACATACAGCTGGCCGTATCTATCAGAGAACAAGGAGACGTAAGTCACGCTGGTCATCTGACATCCTTCCATTCTAAATGCTGAGTTATAAGGCCATGCTGCTGCTGCTAAGTTGCTTCAGTCGTGTCCGACTCTGTGAGACCCCATAGAAGGCAGCCCACCAGGCTTCCCCGTCCCTGGGATTCTCCTGGCAAGAATACTGGAGTGGGTTGCCATTTCCTTCTCCAATGCATGAAAGTAAAAAGTGAAAGTGAAGTCGCTCAGTCGTGTCCGACTCTTAGCAACCCCATGGACTGCAGCCCACCAGGCTTCTCTGTCCATGGGATTTTCCAGGCAAGAGTACTGGAGTGGGGTGCCATTGCCTTCTCCGTTATAAGGTAAGTGAATTGCAAGATACCCAGTCCATCAGATATTCTGCATGAGATATTCTGCAGCCAACAGAAACATTTACAAAGAAAGTGCAATTATCTTAAAAAAAAAAAAAAGAAATCTAATATTAAGTGAAAAAAGGGGGATGCAAAACTAAATACAACTTGATCACAGTATTTAAAAAAAAAAAAACAACCTACAAACTTATGCAGCATGTCCAAAACTACTGGAAAGAAATACAGGTTGTTAATAGTCCTTGAGTGATATGCTGTGCTCATGTGCTCATTCATGTCCAACTCTTTGCGACCCCATGGACTGTAGCCCACCAGCTTCCTTTGTCCATGGGATTTCCCAGGCAAGAATAGTGGACTGGGTTGCCATTTCCTCCTCCAGGGGATCTTCCAACCCAGGGGTTGAACCTGAGTCTCCTGCATTGACAGAGGGATTCTTTACCACTAGCGCCAACCTGGGAAGCCCAGAGTAATATGCCAAGTCCATTTTTCTTTTCACTTTCTTTGATTTACCAGTTTTGTAAAATGAATACATTCCTTAATCATAGGAAAGGATAATCATTTTGCATTTTTAAGCCTCATCTGATAAGTGCTGCTGTGACCAGTTCCTGTAGGCAGGTTTTTGTTCCAGGAGTTCACACTGTGCTGGGTCCTGCCTCAGGGATAAGAAAGAGACAGAGGGAAGGGTCTCCTTTTGCAAAGACTTCTCATTTTATCTTTTTCTACACCATCATGCCTCAGATTTCTTTAAAAAAGAAAAAGCATTCTAAGTGCTAAACTGATGCTGGGAGGGATTGGGGGCAGGAGGAAAAGGGGACGATAGAGGATGAGATGGCTGGATGGCATCACCGACTCGATGGATGTGAGTTTGAGTGAACTCTGGGAGATGGTGATGGACACGGAGGCCTGGTGTGCTGCGATTCATGGGGTCGCAAAGAGTCGGACACGACTGAGTGACTGAACTAAACTGAACTGAAGTGCTAAAAATATTTTACCATTTGGAAACCAGTTTTAGGCCACAGAAGAATCAGAAGTAATTTAGAAGCAAAGTGTTGATAGTTGTTGAACTTGGGTATATAGGAGATTCTCTGAATCAGTTTTATTTTTGTGTTTGATATTTTCATAATAAAGTTTTTAAATTGAGCTATCTACATTTCCAAATGAAAATAAACCTTCCTACACAAATAATTTAGGGCTACATCTATTAGATAAAAAATGTAAACTATGTTTTTCTTTAGAACAAGTATGATATATTTTATCTAAAAAAAACTTTGATAAGCTTCAACTCAGAACTAAAAAAAATTTCTGAAACTGAGAAATAAATTGGCTCAGTGGTCTCATTTTATCAGACTAATGTGGTGAAAAAAAACTTCTCTAAGATCACAAAGTCAATAAAATCAGAAAAGAATGTCCGGAAGATGAGGAGCTTTCTACATTCATAAGACCCGAAGTGGAGAAGGGGGGGGTCCTTCTCGTGTGTTCTGAGGCTACAGGAGCCAGGGCAGCCCTAGTGTGCTTACAACCTCCTATCATGACAGCACTGAAAACAATTATGAGGAGGAATTCTCCCAAAGGACAGACATACATTGTCGCCATGGCAATATCTCTCTCCGAGAGGCTCAGTTTAGTTGACTTTGGGGCAGCTGGTAATTCAATCTCAAACTTGGGCAGCTTCGACATGGTGCCAGCCTGTTTGGGGGAGAAAAAAGTTTTTGCAGAAGCTTATTAAGCCTTCTGATGTTCCAGCACTGCCCACGAGGATACACATGCACTGAGTCTTCCCCTCCTTTTCAGGGTTCCAGGGGCCTGGCCTTAGGATGCATTCTTGATGGAGATGGGATGGTATGGGGTGCCCTCTAGTGGTCAGAAGGGGTGAGGCTCTTGTTGGAGGAACTTGCCCCTTTGAAGTTAGAGGATCAGTTAGGCTGTTGGAGGAACAAGGTCAGAGGACTTTTTTAAAGGGAGGCCGACCCTTACCCGGAAGTAGAAGGGCTGCAGCACATTTCCAAGCACTGTGGTGGACAGCAGAATCACGGAGCCCTCGGGACAGTACATGTACCAGTTCACGTTGATGTTCTGGCTCTTCAGGAGCTTCAGATTCCGCTTCTCTGGTAACACCTGACACAAAGTTCAAGAAACAGAAGCTTTATTTGAAAACAGCAAATGGGAAATTCCCTGGTGGTCCAGTGGTTAGAATTCTGTGCTTCTGCTGCAGGGAACGCGGGTTTGATCCCTGGTCAGGATCCTGCATGCCTCAAGGTACGGCCAAAATAATAAAAAAGAAAATACCTCAAAACTGACATAGTACACAAAGAAAATCATAAAAAGCAACAGTTTGTAGTTAAGTAGGAAAAAAATCATTTTTATTTATTACAGCTACCATTCTTCCAGCCTTGTGCTTATTAACACTTCCAAATCTTAGCTCATTTATTCTTTCCATGTCCCCAAGGGCTGGGCATCATTAGGCTGATTTGAGGGGAAAAAATAAGGCTCCAAGGGGCAAAGGAACCCGTGACAACCCAGGCAGCCCACCTCACTCCAGGGCAGCCCAAGCCCCCACATTCCCACATTCCCAGGCACCATCCTCCCAAGGGTGGGGAGCAGCAGCATCCTTGCTTGTCATGGATCCAGCAAAATAAACCGACGCCCTGGAGCCACATGCACCAGATCAGCCACTGCCCTGCCTGCAGAATCAGCCTTCCTCCTGGTCTCCCGCTCAGTCTGAGGCTGGGGGTAAGGGGGTATCCTTCTTCTAACAGACATGTTCATGAGACTCCATGTGCAAACCGAGTAACTGTCTTATAATAACGGCACATTTAAAATATACTCAGAATCTCCTGATACATTAAGGAGTGCTGAATGGAGCCCAAAGATGATGTTAATGCTCCCAGAACACTGCCCTGAAGAACTGACTTGGAAGTCAGCACTGGGGGCATGGGTTTCTTGATGATCCAGGGATAATAAAATAAAGATGTGTTAGAGTCCTCTTTCTTTCTAACTTATTTCTTGAAGATCTTAAAACCACCTAGATGACCTGAACCTAGATAACCTGAATGTACACTCTTCTACTATCTACAGAAAGATATACTTTCTGTATAGAGTGTTGAATGTACACTCTTTCTATATCTACAGAAAGATATACTTTTAAACGACTGCCCCAGGAACCCTTCTGTAAAGCCACAATCCTTTCCTTGCTAGTCACAGGCACAAAATTCTATTTCTGTGCATATGGGATTCAGGTAGCTTTCCTTTCTGCCAGTCACTGAGGTTCTGATAACAGACCTCCAGCAGAGTACCACGGCATTCACAGCATCCTGTGTTACACGGGTGTGCCTCCTCCATTTGTATACTTTTTTTTTTTTTTCCATTTGTATATTCTAAATTAAATTACACTGGTTTCGTTGGGGCAACAAACTTAACACCTGAAAGAATTCTAACCCTCTCCACATTGGCTCCACTTAAGAGATTTCAGGAGCTTTCTCAATAGATCAGGCAGCTGGAACAGATTAATACATTATTGACCAGGGGCTTTTTGCAGAAACTAAGGCCTGTGGCCAGCAATTTGTTATGTAAGTTAATATTGAAACACTCTGATCAATTATGTTCCGGTAACATAAGATGCATTACTACGTCAGTAAGTTAGTTATTGAAAGATAAAGTCCAATGTAAACAAAAGAGTGAAAAGGCAACCTACAGAACAGGAGAAAGTATTTGCAAATTATCTATCTGATAAAGGGTTAATATTCAAACTATACAAACACTTCCTATGACTTGACAAAAAGAAAATAACCCAATTTAAAAACAGAGGGGACTTCCCTGGTGGCACAGTGGCTAAGAATCTGCCTGCCAATGCAGGGGACAGGGATTCAATCCCTAGTCCGGGAAGATTCCACGAGTTGCGGAGCAACTAAGCCCACATGCTACAACTATTGAGGCGTGCTTGCCCTAGAGCCTGTGTTCCACGAGAAGCTGCTGCTGCTACTGCTGCGAAGTCACTTCAGTCATGTCCGACTCTGTGCGACCCCATAGACGGCAGCCCACAAGGCTCCCCCGTCCCTGGGATTCTCCAGGCAAGAACACTGGAGTGGGTTGCCATTTCCTTCTCCAATGCATGAAAATGAAAAGTGAAAGTGAAGTTGCTCAGTCGTGTCCGACTCTTCACGACCCCATGGACTACAGCCCACCATGCTCCTCCGTCCATGGGATTTTCCAGGCAAGAGTACTGGAGTGGGGTGCCATCGCCTTCTCCGCCACGAGAAGCTACTCCAATGTAAAGCGCAAGCACCGCAACGAAGAGTAGCCCCCGCTTGCTGCAATTAGAGAAAGCCCTTGAGCAGCAACAAAAACCCAGCACTGCCAAAGATAAATATTATTTTTTTAAAAAGAGGAATAGACTTCATCCAGAGCACGAACAAAAGGCCAACAAGCCGTGAACAAGGTGTACACCATCACCAATCAGAGAAATGCAAATCAAAACCACAATGAGATACCATCTGACACCCAGCAGGATGACTGCTATGGATAAAATAGAAAACAACAAGTGTTAGTGGTAAGATGGAGAAACCGGAACCCCCATGCACTGTCGCCGGGAATGTAAAATGGCATAACTGCTCTGCGGAAATGCCTCAAAAATTAAAAACAGAATTATTATGTGATCCAACAATCCCACTTGGGGGTTATATACACAAAAGACCTGAAAGCAGGGTCTCAAAGAGATACTCACAGGCTTGTGTTAATAGCAGCATCATTCACAATAACCAAAAAATGGAAGCAATGCCAGTGTCTGTTGGTAGATAAATGGACAAACAGAATGTGTTGTATGTATTCAACTGAATATTTTTCAGGCTTGCAAAGGAAGGGAATTCTGACGCATGCTGTAACATGGATGAACCTTGAGGACACAATGCTAAGTGAGACAGGACGGTCAGAAAAAGACAAACACTGTACGATTCCATTTATAGGAGGTAGAGGACCTTAAAGCAGACAAATTCATAGAAGCAGAAAGGAAACCTGTGGTTACCACGGGCTGGGAAAGGGGAAACGGGGAGTTGTTGTTCAATAGGTACTGAGTTTCAGTTTTACAAGATCAAAGTTCTGGAGCTCGTTTTCACTACAATGTGAAAATACTTAACGCTCATGAATTATACACTTAATGGTTAAGATGGTAGATTTCATGTTATGTGCTTTTAATCACAGTTAAAATCTGGGACATCCCTGGCGGCCCAGTAGTTAAAGCTTCCAATGCCAGGGGCAAGGGTTCAATTCTTAGTAGGGGAACTAAAATCCCACATGGCACAGCCAAAAAATAAAAATAAATAAAATAACAATATTAAAAAAAATTTTTTTAATATTCTTTTTAAGATAAAAAGGCAATTCATAAAACAGGAAACACAAATGTACAATACACAAAAGATGCTTAGCACCCTCCTAATGAAACACGCAAATTAAAATGGCTTTCCACCTCTCAAGATTGGCAAAAGTCTACAGATTTATGATATCTAGCTCTGCTAATGGTGTGGAAAATGGAGATTCCTGTATTGCTAGTGAGAATGCAACTTCTGGAAGAAATTTAACAGTATCTGTTCAGGTTTTAACTTTTTATTCTTAATTTAGTTCTTACTCCCAATTTATTTTTTGGCCTTGTTGCTGGCATGTGGGATCGCAGTTACCTGATCAGGGACAGAACCTTCAACAGTCCCACCCCACACATACCACCCGCTGGAAGCAAGGAGTCTTAATTACTGCACCACCAGGGAAGTCCTGTTCAGCTTTTTAGTTATTGATACTTAGATTACAATTGCCCTTCCAAGAATTGTGTCATCTAAGAATATAAAGCAACGTTTACAAGTTCATTCACTGCTTGAACTCACTACAGAGTTGTTTGTAATAACTAGGAGACAAAGATGTTCATGAACAAGAATTGGTAAAACTGTAGCACATCTACACACCTGAATACCAGTCAGAATAAGATATGGTAGGATATCTAAGAAATATCCCTATGCAAAAATAAAAAGGTGCCAGTCCCCAAAGTTTATACAATATAACCATATTTCTAAGTGTAGGAACCAAGTGGAGGAGCAGGCACCAAATTAGTTCATAATGGTTACTTCCAGGGATTATGGGGGACTTTTTACCTTCCATATAAAGTAAAGGTAACATCTGAATGTTTTACAAAAAAATATAATTACTCATAATTAGAAAGAAAAAAAAAACCCAAGTGAATTCAAAAAGCTGCCAAAACATGATCACAAGCCTTGCTCCAGAACAGGTAAGTAATAAACGTCTGTTCCTGGTTGTTTGCTAAGTCCTATCTGACTTTTTTGTCACCCTGTGGACTGCAGCCCACCAGGCTCCTCTGTCCATGGGATTTTCCAGGCAAGAATACTGGAGTGGGTTGCCATTTCCTTCTCCTGGGGATCTTCCCAACCCAGAGATTGAACCTGTGTCTCCTATATTGGCAGGCTGATTCTTTACCACTGAGCCACCCAGAAAGCCCAAGTAATAAATATAATACCTGGTAAAATTCGATTCCTTGATCTGTGATGAAGACAATTTCAGTAGAACTGGTCCAGCAGAATCCTAGTATGTTGGCATTTTTGGTCTGAAAAGAATTGCAGAAAGATTTTTTTTTAATTAATAATAAAAAAAAAGAATCTGTAATTTTTTTCAAAAGTTTAAAGTACCTTGCTGTTTATATCGCTTTTTGATAAAAGTTACCAAGACTTGATTACTTATGAACAAATCATATTTTCTGTTAAATACAGTGTTCCCAGATATCCACCTGAAACACCTCACTGAAGCACCTGAATGTGAAGTCCTTCTTGTCAATAGGATGGGGGAGGAACTGAGTTTGGCAGGAAGGTAAGTGCCCAGCACTCTGATACCAACCTCTACCTTTAGAAATCAAAAGACAGCTGATATGCTGAGTCAAACACATCATAAAAGCTAGTGGTATAAAGGTCTAAAGGCCTAAAGATTTTCTGTGGCAGTTACCCAAAGTGGGGTTGAAGATCCTGAGCCCTGCCCTGAGTCACCTAGTGAAGAGCCACGCTGGGAGCCTCAGGGCAGCCAGGCTAGGACCAGGCTCTGCTGCACAGAGCAACGGAGTCTGCCAGGGGCTAAGGTGTCTGCAGATGGGCCCCTCTTTGCTGAGAACCCACCAGAAGTACTAGTCACTCAGTCGTGTCCGACTCTTTGTGACCCCATGGACTGCCAGACTCCTCTGCTCATGGGATTCTCCAGGCAAGAATACTGGAGTGGGTTGCCCTTTCCCCCTCCAGGGGATCTTCTCGACGCAGGAGTCAAACCTGCATCTCCTGCTTTGCAGGCAGGTTCTTTACCTCTGAGTCACCTGGGAAATCAGGAACCCAGGTGGATCCCCAAGTAGCAAAACCATTACAAAGATGTGCAAAGACAAACCACTTCACCAGCAGCTTCTGCTGGGTTTCCTAGGTGCCAAGATGCTCTCTAAGCTGAGCCCCCTCTAGCTCATCACGCCCAGCAAATCTGATTAAAATGGATTAGAATCTCCACTGACGGGAGGGACGGAAGAGGAAGGACACGAGGAACGCAAGTCCAGACAATATCATCAGGAAACAGAGGGAAAGAACTCCTTTTCCGAAAACCTCCGAAGAGGCTGCTATGAAGGGAATCCAAGGTCTGACCCAGCGGAGAAGGGCAGGGGCCACAGGAAGACAACAGCCACCAAGGGCTGAAGGGGCTTGGTGTTTAACATCGTCCATCCATTTAATCCTGCCAGCTCCGTCTTACAGCTGAAGAAATGCACTCTAAAAAATTTAAAGGGTGTCCGAAGTCAAAGCCAACGTGAGGCAGATCCCAGGGTCCAAGCACAATCTAATTCCACATCTGTGCTCTCAGTCACCCGGCTACCCTGTGCCTCTGGCCTTGGAGTTTACGCCCACCAGCTCAGACAGAATCACCCCATCGGCCCATACCTTGCACTCCTGAGTGTACTCCAGCTGAGAACTATCCGGGATAAAATTAGAAAAGTCCTGAAAGGAAAGAAGCACACAAGAGGAGAAGTGTGGATCTTCAAGTACAAAGAGACAAGTGGAAAAAGACAAATTTAAAAAGTGGTCAGAAAAAAAAAAACAGACAAAACCCCAAAGACAGGAAAAATAAAACAACCGATCTGGACAAACTGCCCCGTTATCAGCAGCAGGTTGACAATTCCAATTTTTAAAATGAGTTAATCCAAATATTGTTAGGGTTCAGAAACTGATTTTGAAAATGCATTCCTCAAATGACTGACTTCAGAGAAATGGGTTGCTATATTTTACAAGAGGCTTTCCAAAAATTTTAGCAGTTAATACTGACAGAAAGAAACAGGATTTGCCTTTCTCAACAGCTTTTTCTCTACAAATGGCGATGGTGAATACTGACGAAAGCCAAAATGCCAACAAGCTGCTCCAGATTTGAATATCTGCTCTTAAATCAAGCATTCAAAGATGAGATAAATGAAAATATGAAGTTACTGAGGTAAGGCTAACTCCCAAAGTTGCCAAAAATATGCTTTGCAAAATCTATGGTTCCAGTTATCCATCAAAACAAAAGATGCCTGATGTTCCAAATAACTTTTAAAAAAACTTTACGGGGATTCTCTCCAATTCCAGGGGTTAGGATGCCTCACTTTTATTGCAGGGGGCCCAAGTATGGTCCCTGGTTGGGGAGCTAAGCTCCTGCAAGCCACGTAGAGCAGCAAAAAAAAGGAAAAAATTAAAAAGAGGTACATTTAAAAAAAAAATTTTAAGTCAAAAATGACAAACTAAGGCTGTTAAGTATTTATCCATTTAAATGTCTTTCTCATCTTCAAGAATCCAAAAACTCCAATACAATGCAGCATGGAACTACAGCTTCCATGAAATTAAAATAGAAATGGGTCCTTTAACACTGGAATTCTGGAGTTCGTTCTCTTCCAAATGTACTTCTGGTTTTATATTTCCCTATTCCGTATTTCTTATTATTTACCGTGTATCTTTCTTTGGTCTATTTTCTTTGCTCTCAAATGTCTGACTCTTTGCGACCCCATGGACTGTATTCCGCCAGGCTCCTCTGTCCATGGGATTCTCCAGGCAAGAATACTGGAGTGGGTTGCCATGCCCTCCTCCAGGGGATCTCTGGTGTCTCCTGCATTGCAGGCAGATTCTTTACCACTAGCGCCACCTGGGAAGCCCACCAAATGTACTTCTAATGTCCTTTTCTTTGTACTATAAAGATATGTCTTACCACGGTCTTTGAGGTCCTCTGAACAGCCAATATCTTATTTTCCAAGGAAAACTTGATGCACTTCACTTCTCCTTTGTCCTCCATTCTTTAAGAAGAAAAAGCAGGTGATGAGTTGTACAGTTCATGACTGCATTCTAGCTTCTATCATTTTATGAGAAGAAAAAAAGACAAGTTAAATATTCAAGAAGCAGCAAATCTTAGTTTAAAATGATAATGATGTTTCTGAAGCTTATAGGACCTCTTTTCAAACAGCAGAGTCCACCTGGCAACACGAGACAGAAGAAACTGACCTAATTGCCGTAACAAGTGACTAAGGAGTTGCAAACACTGCACTTTCACCTGAGCCTCGTTTCAGATGTCACTGAGTCTGGACCCCAGAGTAACTTTCTCCACACACTGCCGCCTTCTCTCTCCATTGCCTTCACAGCAACGCCTTTTTTCTCCTGAGATGCTGGTAGCTGTGAGATATTTACTTACTTATTTCTGATTGAAGTATATAGCAGCACTTTTGAAAAAGGAGTCTACTTTTTCGCATCCAGCACCCCACAGGCTGCGCCGCGAGGACGCCTCCACCTCCGTCTCACAACCACTTCAAATGGAGGTCAAGAGGAAGCCAAGGTCTGGATCACTGGGGAAACTCTCGAAGGAAAGGTATCACTCCCTGTCCTGATTATGGTGATGGTTTCATGTATCAAAACTCATCAACTGTGTATGTCAAATATATGCAGCTAGTAATAATTAGACCATAACAGAGCTATTAAAAGTAACAAGACGTTTTTAAAACAGGGTAGGGAATTTCCTGGTGGTCCAGTGGCTAGGACTCGGCACTTTCACTACTGGGCCTGGGTTCGATCCCTGGTCAGCAAACTCCGATCCCCCAAGCCGCTCAGTGTGGCCAAAAAAAATCAAAGAGGGTAAACTTGGTATCTCCGCTCAAGTCTTCCTGAGCCCCCTGGGCTAGATCATCATAGCTTCACCCCCACTTTCCACACCCAAGCGACCAGCGAGTCTTACCCCAGACCTTCCTAAGCAACCCCGGAGAGCCTACTGGATGCCAGTCAACACTGTCTTTGGTTTACACTGCCTTCAGGCAGGTTTCCACTGCACCGGCTCAGAGCGCAGCAACTAATCAAGCTTCAATGCTGCACCAGTGCACTCTTCCCAAATACTGATCTTTTCGCCTTTTTTAAACAATCTAACATAATGAGATGAACCCTGAAATCCACAGCAGAATATAGAGGGTTCAAGCCGACTGCTGTCAGTGGCCACACCACCACCCACGCCTTCCCTGCGTGAAACCTCGTCTTCAGTCACACAGACAGGGAATCCCCCTCCAACAGGGAGACTGCTTGTCTTCATGTTCTCTCCATCCAGAAGCCTCCTGTCCACCTAGAAGTCTCCCTTTCAGGCCTCGATCCTCTCTGAGGCCTTCCCCCTCCCAGGCAGTGGTCTTCCCCAGCCCGTCCCAAGATAAATGTCCATCTCTTCTCTGTGCCTGCATTCTGAAGAGAGGGTGATTACAATATCTATCACAGGAAATACTAGGCGTCCACTCCCTGCCTCCCAACACTCAATGTATGGGTCTTCCAAAAGGGGGTTGCGCTCACATGCTCAGTGGCTCTGTCCTGTCTGACTCTTTGCGACCCCTAAACGGGGCCAGGCTCACTCAAAGCCTTCACGCACCTGGAGCCCAGCACACTGCAAGCAGTGTTTTCCCAACAAAGGATGATCAAAGAAAAAGAGGCTGATTCATTTTCTACTTCAAAAATTGTTTTCTAGGGACTTCCCTGGTAGTCCAGTGACTAAGAACTCCGCGTTCTCAATGCAGGGGGCCCAGGTTCCATCCCTGGTCAGGGAACGAGATGCCACATGCCACAAGGAAAAGAACCCACACGCTGCAACTAAGACCTGGCACAGCCAAATAAATAAAAACCTAAAAATAAAAACTGTTTCCTAGTTACACAGTCCAACTGTAAAATGTTTTTAAAGTCACCACTGAACTGAGGATCAACTCTGTACTTTCCCCTCTGTAATCACAAGAGTTAAGGTCATCAGATAGTTTATCATCCAAACTGAGATAATTCTGAAAGTGAAAGGAGCTGCTACCCATAGTTACACCGGTTCCATTGGGATATACTGGGACATCCAGTCCCCTTAAGTATACTGGTAGCTGAAGTTTTAACACACAGGATTACATGGCAAACACTAACCCAGGAATCTCCTCCATCTCCCAAACGCTCTGGAAAGCCCCTGAGTCAAGAGGAAATAAAGCCCCTCTTCCACCAAGAAACCGGAAATACAAACGCTGACGCTCTGACTGGTTAATTTCAAGAGACACGAATTAGAGTATGTGAATCCCAAAACAAGTAAAGACTGCACACCTTCACTCTGACAGGAAGTCCAAGGATATCCACCAAGACTGTATAGCAGGTGTCTGCTTCCCTCTTCCTACAGGCAGGGATGTGCCCCACACCCAACATATAAAACAAGCTTCTAAATGAGAAACAGATAAAAACACCATTTTGTTTACACGTTGAAACAGTCTGGAAACGTCAATATGATAATTACCTAAATGAGATGGGATTCCTGTCATCGGGGCCTTTCACTACCACTCCAGTGGCTCCACCAGATCTAACGGCAAAAACCTGGGGGAAAAAGCAGCGACGTTTTACCATGCTGAACTCTGAAAGGCTCCAGACATCTATACCCACCTGCGAGGATGATTTCTGCTACGCCCCACCCTGGGTTCAGTTGAACTAACGTGGCACTTAGCAAACTGCGGATGCTTGGTGTCCACATGAATTTTAAGAAACAAGAGAGTAGTGACCAAAACAAGCTACCATTCGGCACGCTGCCCGCCGTGCGAGATCGGGTCGGTCCTGGAGGCTGCAAGCTCTAACCCGTGAATGCACTTACGCACACCCGGCTACTCAGCCCCGGGTTTACAAAATTCCCGAGAACAGTGAAAATCTCAGCGCCTAAATCTTTGACTGCAAGGGAAACTGATGACGAGAAGGCGTCGGGGAAACACCGGCGTGCCACGAGCGGACCGCAGCGGCCGAGGGGCGCCAGGGTCCGCCCGGCTGTCACTTCGGGGGAGAAAGCCCTGGCCGCAGCAGAGCCCGGTCACTCGGATTTCTCACAGGACGGGACTGGCGCGGCGGC
>NW_011495057.1:3003437-3021829 GCF_000754665.1 Bison bison bison | reverse complement strand
CTGCTTGTTGGCCTCGTCGAAGAAGACGCAGTTGACCGGGTTCGCCTTCTCGAAGTGTACCGGCCGCTCGCACAGTTCCAGGTAGTAGTCCTCCTCGCCCATGGCGGGCGCCGCGGCGGCGGCGGGGGACCCGGGGGCGGCCGCCAGCGTGAAGCCGGTCGAGCAACACCGGATGTAAGGAGTCTGGCCGGGCGGCGGCAGCGGCGGCGATCTCGCGGGCGCTCAGGCCGCTTCCTGGTGCCACGCCCCTTCCTGGTGCCACGCCCCCAACCCTCTGGCACGTGACCCGCAGATCTCCTCGCTTAAACTGGCGACTAACCGCCCACCTCGTAGCGGTGGGGCCCACCGGCCGGAGACCAAACCCGGCTCTCTGCGGGAGGCTCCTCCCCTTTGCGGTGGGGGCGGAGCACCAAGGCTGCCCAGCCGGCGGAGGTTGGAGGGCGGAGGGGCGGAGGGCCTGACAGAGAAACTCGTTTGGTGCAGTGGGCGGGCTTGGGCGCCCTGGCGCCCAGCCGCACTTTTCCGGGCGGTCGGTGGTCCTATCTCCCTCTCGGTCACAGGAAGCTTGCGCAGGGCCGCGTGCTCGTGTGGGGCAGGGCTGTCGCCTGGTCTTAGGAAAGTGCATCCTTCTAGAGCCTCTTACTAAGGGAGAGCATGGTCAGCGCCTGGATGCTCTGAGCGTGTAACGGGGAAAACTAGTTTAGATTGCGGGTCTGAAAGCCTCTTGATGGCTTTGATACTTGAAGGGGATGGGGTAAGTAGGGGGTAGCTCCTCATTCAAGGGATAGAAGAGAGAGATGGGAGGGAAGAAGGGAGAAGCACAGATGACCCCCTAGTTGTCCGTTCTCAACAAGCAGATAAATTTTGACACCATTCTCTTAAGATACAAAGTAGCTTGCGACGTTTGACAGGGAAGTAGGGAAGGTCAAGAATTGGGTTTTGGACACGTGAATCCGAAGATAAATGATAGTTACACAGATGGATATATGGGCATCCCTGGTGGCTCAGACGTTAAAGAATCTGCCCTGCAATGCAGGACACCCAGGTTCGATCCCTGGAGGGGTTAAGATCCCCTGGAGAAGGAAATGACAGCCCACTCCAGTATTCTTGCCTAGAGAATCCCTTGGATGGACGAGCCTGGCAGGCTACAGTCCATAGGGTTGCACAGAGTCTGACACGACTGAGCTACTAACACACATATAGGTCTGAAGCTCATCAGAAGAGTGACAAAACTGGAGACAGAAATTGGGAGTTATTGGAATGTAGATGATATTTGAAGCCATGGAATTGGGTGGGATAACCTAAGACAGGTGCATAAAGGAAAACACACACAACCAGCCTTTCAAGGCCAGGAGCAGGAATCCCAGAGGACAAGCAGAGCCTGCCAGAGAAATAGAAAACCAGGAGAGGTTCTCTGTGGAGCTGAGTGAAGAGACTGGGGAAGCAGGTGTGGTCTGCTTTGACGAAGGCTGCTGAGAGGTCAGCTAAAGAGAGCCCTGCAGATGTTCCAGGTTGTCACCCTATGACCCTTCCTGAGACAGACCCCTCCCTTCTCTCCCTGCTGTTGCTCTTCTCTGAAATACCCAGATAATAGTATCTCATGCATATTTCCTGTTTTTCAGATGCTGCCCCATCAATCACCAAACAGCTGTCATCAGCATCCCCAGAGTCCTCCACGTCACTATGTTTGTGACGATTTGTGAAGGAACCAGAGATCAAATTGCCAACAGCTGTTGGATCATCAAAAAAGCAAGAAAAACATATTGACTATGCTAAAGCCTTTGACTGTGTGGATCACAACAAACTGTGGAAAATTCTTTAAGAGATGGGAATACCAGACCACCTGTCCTGCCCCTTGAGAAACCTGTATGCAGGTGAGGAAGCAACAGTTAGAACTGGACATGGAACAGAAGACTGGTTCCAAACAGGGAAAGGAGTACATCAAGGCTATATATTGTCACCCTGCTTATTTAACTTGCATGCAGAGTACATCATGAGAAATGCTGGGCTGGAGGAAGCACAAGCTGGAATCAAGACTGCCGGGAGAAATATCAATAACCTCAGATATGCAGATGACACCACCCTTATGGCAGAAAGTGAAGAGGAACCAAAAAGCCTCTTGATGAAAGTGAAAGAGGAGAGTGAAAAAGCTGGCTTAAAGCTCAACATTCAGAAAACAAAGATCTTGGCATCTGGTCCCATCACTTCATGGGAAATAGATGGGGAAACAGTGGAAACAGTGACAAACTTTGTTTTGGGGGGGCTCCAAAATCATTGCAGATGGTGATTGCAGCCATGAAATTAAAAAACGCTTACTCCTTGGAAGGAAAGTTATGACCAACCTGGATAGCATATTCAAAAGCAGAGACATTACTTTGCCAACAAAGATCCATCTAGTTAAGGCTATGGTTTTTCCAGTGGTCATGTATGGATGTGAGTTGGACTGTGAAGAAAGCTGAGCACTGAAGAATTGATGCTTTTGAACTGTGGTATTGGAGAAGACTCTTAAGAGTACCTTGGACTGCAAGGAGATCCAACCAATCCATTCTAAAGGAGATCAGCCCTGGGTGTTCTTTGGAAGGAATGATACTAAAGCTGAAACTCCAGTACTTTGGCCACCTCATGCAAAGAGTTGACTCATTGGAGGATACTCTGATGCTGGGAGGGATAGGGGGCAAGAGGAGAAGGGGACGACAGAGGACGAGATGGCTGGATGGCATCACTGACTCGATGGACAGAGTCTGAGTGAACTCCGGGAGTTGGTGATGGACAGGGAGGCCTGGCGTGCTGCGATTCATGGGATCGCAAAGAGTCGGACACAACTGAGCGACTGAACTGAACTGAACTGAAAATCACTGCAGGTGGTGATTGCAGCCGTGAAATTAAAAGATGCTTGCTTCTTGGAAGAAAAGCTATGACCAACCTGGACAGCATATTAAAAAGCGGAGACATTACTTTGCCAACAAAAGTCCATCTAGTCAAAGCTATGGTTTTTCCAGTAGTCATGTATGGATCTAAGAGTTAGACTATAAAGAAAGCTGAGCATGGAGGAATTGATGCTTTTGAACCGTAGTGCTGGAGAAGACTCTAGAGTCCCTTGGACAGCAAGGAGATACAACCAGTCTACCCTAAAGGAAATCAGACCTGAATATTCATTGGAAGGACTGATGTTGAAGCTGAAATGCCAATACTTTGGCCACCTGATGCAAAGAACTGACTCATTTGAAAAGACCCTGATGCTGGGAAAGATTGAAGGTGTGAGGAGAAGGGGACGACAGAGGATAAGATGGTTGGATGGCATCACTGACTCAATGGACTTGAGTCTGAGTGAACTCCGGGAGTTGGTGATGGACAGGAAGGCCTGGCGTGCTGCAGTCCATGGGGTTGCAAAGAGTCGGACACGACTGAGCGACTAAACTGTGAAGTCACTGTGTTTCCCAGAAGTGTGCAGTGCCTCTTAATCATGCCCTCAATCTCATGAAATGTTGTTGATATTTATTTTTGTAATTATCTGGTTATAATCTGTTCCTGTTTTACTGCGAGAGCAGGGGCTGTGTCTTGTGTTACTCAGCCCTCACATCAGTGACCTCCTCATTTCCACCTCTGCTGCTGCTGCTGCTAAGTCACTTCAGTCGTGTCCGACTCTGTGCGACCCCATAGATGGCAGCCCACCAGGCTCCCCCGTCCCTGGGATTCTCCAGGCAAGAATACTGGAGCGGGTCGTCATTGCCTTCTCCGATCTTCACCTCTGAGCACCTGGAAACCAACATCTCTAAAACAAAACTCCTGATCACCCCTCACCAGGGTCTTCTCCAAGGGTCCCCTACCCCAATAAAGGCACTGTTACCAAACTAGTCAATGACCCATGCCGGGGTCCTAGCCTGGGCAAGACTCACCTTGACCACGGAGGAGGTTCTTTTTCCAATCAGATTGGCCCAGCCAGTAGCAAAACAGATGCTGAGACTGGAGCAACATAAGCTTTATTTAATGGCCAAAGAATGGAGAACCAGGAACCTAGTTTGCAAACTTCTCAACCTGATTTGGGTGGAGACACCAAAAATATAGAAGGGTTGAGGAAAAAGGGAGGAAATTGGAAAGGGTGAGAGGAATACATGAGTTATTCAAGAACAGGTATGTGATTTTGACCTGAAACTGATGCAGCTCTCCTTTTCAGTCCTCATATGGGGTTTTCCAGTTGTTGTCATGGCAACTGTCAGCCCTCTTGGTGCTGGTGGGCGTATCATTTAGCTAATGTATTACTGTGAGCCTGTAATCAGGCTCCAGTGCCACAGGAAGTCAAATCTTCTACCATCTTAGGCCTAGTTGGTTCTAACCAGTTCTTCTTTTTTCCTCTTTGCAGCTTCCTTTTGAAACTTAAATATTCATGATCAGTCATGTACGACTCTTGTGACCCCATGGACTGTAGCTTGCTAGTCTTCTTTCTGTCCATGGGATTTCCCAGGCCTTGATACTGGAGTGGGTTGCCACTCCCTCCTCTGGGGGATCTTCCCAACCCGGGGATCAGCCCTGTGTCTCCTGCATTGTAGGTGGATTCTTTATCCACTGAGCCATCGGGGAAGCCCAACCCCAATAAATGGAAGATGTCAGTATTCCTCATTCCAGAAAAGACGACCTAAAGCCAGATTAAAAGAACTGGAGAAGCTCATCAAGAGATGACTTGAGCCCAGATTAAAGGAGTGCAGGTCCCCCCCACATCCTAATCTCATCAGCAACCCCACTCTTGAACCACTGCTGTAAAACTCCTCACCAAATCCACACAGTTTTTGAGGCAGGAGGCCACTCTATCCCCCTTTGCCTGGCAGAGCAATAAAGCTATTATTTTCTACTTCCACCAAACTGTCTCCAAGTTTCAATTCAGCACAGAATTTTCAGCAGCACCGCCACACCTGATAATTCTGTTACCAGAAGGCTCTTGCTGTAAATTTCCTGTGCTACTTAGGTAGATGTTTCCTTCCTCATTTCATTTCTGTAACAGTTTATGTTTCTGTGTTTCTTTAAAGATTAAATTGAAGAATGGATGCAAAGCTGTGCCTCTGTGCCCGTATGTCTTTTGTTTGCCGCCACATCTTTTCTCTGATTTGATTTTCAGGGAAAAATAGAATTTCATTATTCAAATCAGAATAATTTTAATATTTAAAATTCACTTTTGGGCTTCCCTGAAGGCTCAGTGGTAAAGAATCTGCCTGCCAATGCAGGAGACACGGGTTTGATTCCTGATCTGGGAAGATCTCACATGCCTCAGAGCAACTAAGCCTGTGCCCCACAACTACTGAGTCTGCACTCTACAGTCTGGGAGCTGCAACTACTGAGCCCATGTGCTGAAAGTACTGAAGCTCCGCGCCTAGAGCCTGTGCTCTGCAATGAGAGAAGCCACTGCAATGAGACGCCCTTGCACAGCAACTAGACGAAGCCCGTGCGCAGCGAAGAAGACCCAGCTCAGCCATAAATAAATGTCTTTAAAAAATCACTTTTATTGAGAATTTTAAATTGCATTTTAAAATGATTTGTTAAAAATTTCTTGTACCTTTCCTGAAGGTGCTGGAGAGCTCCCAAAGCAACTGGAGCCCGAGAAGCCATGATCCTGGGGAGCAAGTAGGCCCAGAGAAGACGGCCTGGCGGGCGTTGCTGCCACTTTGTTCCACTATGAAATTGCTGCTGTGAAAGTGATGGCTGAGAGGCTGGGGCACTGAGCGGAAGGGGAAAGATAGAAGATGCTGAAACAGAGCAAAATGCATCTTTAGACACCTCAGGGCCGCCACGGAGGAGCAGGGCTAGCACCCACCAGGCTTTCAGCGATGCCCTGAAGGACACGCCTACCCAGGAGGACAGGAAAACAGGGGCTGCCTCCAATCGGCTCAGTCTATGGTGGGTTAGAGTCACCTGCCCTGCCCTGACTGCCCCAGTGTTAGTGAATCAGCTCTAAGTTCATAATTAGTTTCTTATTTCATTGTGGGCTTGTGAAAGCTCAGTGTATGTCTGGTGTTTAAGATAAGCAGCTTTACAAGCATATTTTCTTCCCACAGTAGCTTAAAAGGTGCTTGTGACAGTTTCTGAAACCTAAACACAAAACACACAGGCTTTTCTGTTTTTCTGAGTTTTGTTTTGTGCTGTCTTTAAAGTCCTTTTCAGGCTTTATGACACATCTGGAAGGATATGTATCAACACTATTAGAGTGGTTCTCTCAGCCCAGCATGTTTTCACTTTCTTCTTTGAACTTTTCAAATTCCATTTGGTTTTTAAAACAAATGTAACTTTTATAAAAGGAACTGTTTTTAAAAGTTTGTGTGCCTTTCTTTACTGGCAAATCTTGATTATATATTACTGTTGTACAACCTGCTTTTCATTTTGTAAGTATTTTATACATGAATTTATGTTTCCTTACATATATGTGTTAGCCTGTATATGTGTATACAAAAAGTGTTAGGTATAGTATTGATGATGGTTCTTGTACTGTGGTAATTTCTGATTTTTTTTTCTCCTGCCTTTGGTATTATTTGCATTTAGAAAAATAAATGTGCATTACCTTCATGAAAAGAAATAAGAAAACACGTGCGTGTTAAGTCACTTCAGTAGTGACCAACTCTTTGTGGCACTATGAACTATAGCCTGCAAGGCTTCTCTGTCCATGGGGATTCCCCAGGCAAGAATACTGGAGTGGGTTGTCATGCCCTCACCCCAGGGGGTATTCCCGACCCAGGGATAGAACTCACGTCTCTTACATCTACCTGCATTGGCAGGAGGGTTCTTTACCACTAGCCCCACCTGGGAAACCCAGCAGAACACATAAGAAGGTCCATAACAATTAGCTAATCTAACCAACTATCTTATGTTCCTCTGTACTGCACTATGAGAGCATCTAACCCGTGTCTACTTACTCGGGTGGTGAGAAGCTCACGTCCTGCCAAACAACTTGTTCTGTTCTTAAACAGCTGTAAAGATGTGTTTTAAATTGAGCCTGATTACATGTAATTTGAACAGAAAAGTGACCTGATTTAACTTCTGTTTAAAAAAGATCACTCTGGCTGCTGTGTTGAGACTTGTTTGAAACGAGGAGTGAGATAGGCAAGAACAGAAGCAGGGAGAGTTAAAACACTAACCTGCACTAGGGAAGTGGCAGTGGATGCAGTAAAAAGTGGTCAGATTCCAAATATACGTAATTAGAGGTGGAGCACAAAACAAAGTTTCAGATGCCCACCATTGGCTACATAGGTATGTTAAGATGCTGGATATAAAAATTAGAAAATGTTTTACAGCGTAAGTTCCATTCTCTTACTATTTAGTTAGGCATTTGTTCATTAATTCATTCAAAAATTAAATGAGGACCTAAGACACAATTCTGGGTGCTGGGGTTCCTGTTAATGAAAAAACCATGAAAATCTCTGCTTTCATAGAGCTTACATTTTTAGTGGAATCTCACCTATGACACATAAGACTTATAAAACATACTGGTTCAGTGGCTGTGGAAACCTTTACAGTGAGTCCTTAAAAAATTAAAACAGGATTACTAAATAATCCAGCAGGAGCTTCAGCATCAGTCCTTCCAATGAATATTGAGTATTGATTTCCTTTAGGATTGACTGGTTTGATCTTGCTATCCAAGGGACTCAACAGTCTTCTCTAGCACCACAATTCAAAAGCATCAGTTCTTTGGCGCTCAGCCTTCTTTATGGTCCAACTCTCACATCCATACACGACTACTGGAAAAACCATAGTTTTGACTAGATGGATCTTTGTCGGCAAAGAGACATCTCTGCTTTTTAATAATGCTGTCTAGATCTGACACAGCTTTTCTTCTAAGAAGCATGCGTCTTTTAATTTCATGGCTGCAGTCATTGTCCACAGTGATTCTGAAGCCCAAGAAAATGAAATCTGACACTGTTTCCACTTTTTCCCCCATCTATTTGCCATGAAGTGATGGAACTGGATGCCATGATCTTAGTCTTTTTGCATGTTGAGCTTTTAGCATACACACATAACAAAAGGAAGCAGGGACTCAAACAGATAATTGTGCCCCCATGTTCAGTTCAGTTCAGTCATTCAGTCGTGTCCAACTCTTTGCAACCCCATTCACTGCAGCACACCAGGCCTTCCTGTCCATCCCCAACTCCTGGAGTCCACTCAAACTGATGCCCATTGAGTCAGTGATGCCATCCAACCATCTCATCCTCTGTCGTCCCCTTTTCCTCCCACCTTCAATCTTTCCCAGCATCGGGGTCTTTTCCAATGAGTCAGCTCTTCACATCAAGTGGCCAAAAGTATTGAAGTTTCAGCTTCAACATCAGTCCTTCCAATGAAGATTCAGGACTGATTTCCTTTAGGATGAACTGGCTGGATCTCCTTGCTGTCCAAGGGACTCTCAAGAGTCTTCTCTAACACCACAGTTCAAAAGCATTAATTCCTTGGCGCTCAGCTTCCTTTATAGTCCAACTCTCACATCCATACATGACTACTGGAAAATCCATAGCCTTGACTAGACAGACTTTTGTTGGCAAAGTAATGTCTCTGCTTTTTAATATGCTGTCTAGGTTGGTCATAACTTTTCTTCCAAGGAGTAAGCGTCTTTTAATCTCATGGCTGGAGTCACCATCTGCAGTCATTTTGGCGGCGGTGGTTTTGCCGCTGTAGCCGCAACAGGCCAAGAGGACCTACCCCACATCCAAGGTCAGAAGCAGTGGCTGCGCTTCACTGGACCAGCTGTGAGGAGATACCCCACGTCCAAGGGCAAAGGAGAAGCCCCAGCAAGATGGTAGGAGGGGCAAATTCATGTTTAGACTCAAACCCCATTCCTGCCAGAGACGCTCAGAGGGCTCAAACAAACCTTGTGCCCACCAGGACCCAAGGACCCCACAGAGACTGAGACAGAACTGTGTTTGAGCATCTCCTGTGGAGGCATGGGTCAGCAGTGGCCTGCCACAGGGACGGGGGCTCTGGGTGCAGCAGACTTGGGTATGGCATAAGCCCTCTTGGAGGAGGTCACCATTAACCCCACCACAGAGCCGCCAGAACTTACACAGGACTGGGAAATACACTCTTGGAGGGCGCAAACAGAACCTTGTGCACCAGGACCCAGGAGAAAGGAGCGGTGACCCCAAGAGACTGACCCAGATTTGCCTGTGAGTGTCCAAGAGTCTCCAGAGGAGGCATGGGTCGGTGGTGGCCTGCTACAGGGTTGGGGACATTGAGTGTAGCAGTACATGCATGGGATCTTTTGAAGGAGGTCACCATTATCTTCATTACCTCCACCATAGTTTGGCCCAAGGTAAATAGCAGGGAGAAAGCAAAGGAGAAAAGGAAAGATATACCCATTTGAATGCAGAATTCTAAAGAATAGCAAGGAGAGATACTAAAGCCTTCCTCAGTGATCAGTGCAAAGAGGAAAACAACAGAATGGGAAAGACTAGAGATCTCTTCAAGAAAATTAGATACCAAGGGAACATTTCATGCAAAGATGGGCTCGATAAAGGACAGAAATGGTATGGACCTAACAGAAGCAGAAGATATTAAGAAGAGGTGGCAAGAATACATGGAAGAACTGTACAAAAAAGATCTTCATGACCCAATCAATCATGATGGTATGATCACTCACCTAGAGCCAGACATCCTGGAATGCGAAGTCAAGTTGGCCTTAGAAAGCATCACTATGAACAAAGCTAGTGGAAGTGATGGAATTCTGGTTGAGCTATTTTAAGTCCTAAAAGATGATGCTGTGAAAGTGCTGCACTCAATATGCCAGCGAATTTGGAAAACTCTGCAGTGGCCATGGGACTGAAAAAGGTCAGTTTTCATTCCAATCCCAAAGAAAGGCAATGCCAAAGAATGCTCAAACTACTGCACAACTGCACTCATCTCACATACTAGTAAAGTAATGCTCAAAATTTTCCAAGCCAGGCTTCAGCAATATGTGAACCATGAACTTCCAGATGTTCAAGCTGGTTTTAGAAAAGGCAGAGGAACCAGAGATCAAATTGCCAACATCCATTTGATCATGGAAAAAGCAAGAGAGTTCCAGAAAAACATCTATTTCTGCTTTATTGACTATGCCAAAGCCTTTGACTGTGTGGATCACAATAAACTGTGGAAAATTCTGAAAGAGATAGGAATATACAAGACCACCTGACCTACCTCCTGAGAAATCTGTATGCAGGTCAGGAAGCAACAGTTAGAACTGGACATGGAACAACAGATTGGTTCCAAATAGGGAAAGGAGTACGTCAAGGCTGTATATTATCACCCTGCTTATTTAAGTACATCATGAGAAACGCTGGGTTGGAAGAAGCACAAGCTGTAATCAAGATTGGAGGGAGAAATACCAATAACCTCAGATATGCAGATGACACCACCCTTATGGCAGAAAGTAAAGAATACCTAAAGAGCCTCTTGATGAAAGTGAAAGAGGAGAGTGAAAAGTTGGCTTAAAGCTCAACGTTCAGAAAACAAAGATCATGGCATCTGGTCCCATCACTACATGGCAAATAGATGGGGAAACAGTGGTAACAGTGGCAGACTATTTTTTTGTGCTCCAAAATCACTGCAGATGGTGGCTGTAGCCATGAAATTAAAAGATGCTTACTCCTTGGAAGGAAAGTTATGACCAACCTAGACAGCATATTAAAAAGCAGACATATTACTTTGCCAACAAAGATCCATCTAGTTAAGGCTATGGTTTTTCCAGTAGTCATCTATGGATGTGAGAGTTGGACTATAAAGGAAGCTGAGCGCCGAGGAATTGATGCTTTTGAACTGCAGTGTTGGAGAAGACTCTTGTGAGTCCCTTGGACAGCAAGGAGATCCAACCAGTCTTTCCTATAGGAGATCAGTCCTGAGTGTTCATTGGAAAGACTGATGTTGAAGCTGAAACTCCAATACCTGATGGTCACCTGATGCGAAGAGCTGACTCATTTGAAAACATCCTGATGCTGGGAAAGTTTGAAGTCAGGAGGAGAAGGGGATGATAGAGGATGAAATGGTTGGATGGCATTACCGACTCAATGGGCATGAGTCTGAGTAAACTCTGGGAGTTGATGATGGACAGGGAGGCGTGGCTTGCTGCAGTCTATGGGGTTGCAAAGGACAGGACTGAGTCACTGAACCGAACTGAAACAGCAGAGAGGGAACACAGCTCCACCCATTAACAGAAAATTGGATTAAAGATTTACTGAGCATGGCCCCGCCCACTGGAACAAGATTCAGTTTCCCCCACAGTCAGTCTCTTCCATCAGGAAGCTTCTATAAGCCTCTTATCCTTCTCCATCAAAGCGCAGACAGACTGAAAACCACAGTCACAGAAAACTAACCAATCTAACTGCATGGACGACAGCCTTGTCTAACTCAATGAAGCTATGAGTCATGCCGTGTAGGGCCACCCAAGATGGACGGGTCATGGTGGAGAGTTCTGACAAAATGTGATTCACTGGAGAAGGGAATGGCAAACCACTTCAGTATTCTTGCCTTGAGAAACCCATGAACAGTATGAAAAAAGGCCCTCATGTTCACAGCAGCATTATTCAGGACAGCCAAGAGGTGGATACAACCCAAGTGTCCACTGACAGATGAATGGATAAAACAAATGTGGCATGTGCATACAATAGATTATTATCCAGCCTTTAAAAGAATGAAATTCTTACACCTGCGACAACCTGGATGAAACTTGAAGACACTATGTGAGTGAAATAAGCCAGGCATAAGCTAATATTTATATGAGGTGCCTGGGGTGGGTAGCCTTCCCTTTTCCAGGGGGGTCTACCCAACCCAGGGATCAGACCTGGATCTCCCACATTGCAGGCAGATTCTTTACCATCTGAGCCACTGGGGAAGCCCCACGAAGTGCCTAGAGTACCTGAAATCAGAGAAACAGTAAAATAGTGGTTGTCAGAGATTGGGAGAATGGGGAGTTTATTCTTAGATGATGTGAAGTTTCAGTCTGGGAAGATAAAAAAAATTTTAGAGATGGATGGTGATGATGGTTGGATAAAAAATGTAAATGCTGTTAATCTCATTGAACTGCATTTAAAGAATGGTTAAAATGGTAAATCTTATGATATGTATATTTAATCACAGTTTAAAAAATAAAATTCAGAAAAAAGAGGAAGAGAGAAAAAAATGATTTAACTGTTCAAATCAGAGAGCTATTAACCATTCAGATTGTATCAGTCGCTCAGTCGTGTCCGACTCTTTGCGACCCCGTGAATCGCAGCATGCCAGGCCTCCCTGTCCATCACCAACTCCCGGAGTTCACTCAGACTCACGTCCATCGACTCAGTGCTGCCATCCAGCCATCTCATCCTCTGTCGTCCCCTTCTCCTCTTGCCCCCAATCCCTCCCAGCATCAGAGTCTTTTCCAATGAGTTAACTCTTCGCATGAGGTGGCCAAAGTATTGTAGTTTCAGCTTTAGCCATTAGTGGTCTCGAATACAGGTCTGTTTGATTACTCCTGCTGTTAACTCCCTTTCTACACTGCCTTCATAACAAATCAATACACTCTCATTTCAGAAGCTAGCTGTTAGGTCCTAAATCTTTTCAGGCTAAGCACCTTCAAATTCTTCGGCTAATCCACTTACAAGATTTCCAAGACCAATTCTAGTTGCTTTCCGTAATATACATTCTCAAGCTTGGATCTTTGACAGTAGCCGTTCTCAAACTTTTTGGCCTCAGGACATCTTTTTACTTTCAAAAATCATTGAAGACCTCAAGTGAGCTTTTGACTGAGTTACATCTATTGCTATTAAAAATGAAAACTGTGAAATTAAAACAACTCTTAAAAAATAATAAAACATGTTAATACAAATACTTGCAAGTTAAAAGTAACTGTATTTTCCAAAACTTCAGTAAGAAAACTGGCATTTTTATGTTTTTTTGCAAATCTCTTTAATGTCTGACAATTCACAATGGTGAATTCTCATATCTACTTCTATATTCAATCTGTTGAGACAGCTTGTTTTAGTTGAAGTACATGAGGATAATCTGGCCTCCTGCAGCCAAGTAGTTGAAAAAAGGAGGGGTAAATTAGTGGTCTTTTCAGATTATTGTAGATATTCTTTATGTATGGCTGAGTCTTTTTGATGCCCCCCTAAAACTATCACAATATTGTAAATCAGTTATACTCCAATATAAAATAAAATGCTAAAAAATGAATAAAGGTGATTTAAAAAATGCTACACCAATACCCAAATCAATTTCTTAAATGGTAGTTGCAACATGGAATCTGAAACTGCATCAGTGAATGTTTTGTACTGTTACATTAAAATTCTTAGTCTTCCTTGAACTTTTTAAATAAAGTATTTACTTAAGTTTATTTGGCTGCGCCAGGTGTTAGTTTGAGCACACAGGATCTTCCAGCTTCCTTGGGCACGCAGGTCTAGTTGTGGCAGTCAGGATCTTTAGTCGTGGCAAGGGAACTCTTAAGTTATAGCATGTGGGATCTAGTTCCCTGACCAGGGATCAAACCTGGGCTTCCTGCATTACGAGCAGAGAGTCTCAGCCACTGGACCACCAGGGAAGTCCCTTTCTTGAACTTTGAATCTCTTATCCATTGTATTCGTTATCTATCCCTCCAATACAAATGACCCACAGCACTTGATGGCTTAAGACCACACACATTTATGATTTAGCAGTCTCCGTGCACAAGAGTTTGGGTACGCTTCCCTGGGTAGTTCTGATTCAGGGGACCCCCTGAGTTGTGGTTACAAAGTTGGCCTGGGGCCGCTGTCACCTGAAGGTCTGACTGAAGACACAGAGAGAGGGTCTGCTTCTAACCTCATTCGTGTGGCTGTTTGCCAAGGGCTTCAGTTCCCCACTTGAGACTCTCCACAGGCTTCTGGAGGTGTCCTCAAAAGCTGGCTTCCCCCAGGGCAACAGCGTCCAAGAGAGAGCAAGGCAGGATCATCTTTTTATGAATGAACCTCAGAAGTCACACACCATCCTTTCTGCCACATTCTGTTGGTTAGATTCACTGAATACAATCCACGTTCAAGAGGAGAATTTGTTTCTACCTTTTGAAAGGAGGGGTGTTAAAGAATTTGTGGAGATACGTTAAAAGCAGAACACTCAAAAGTGGATTTTGTAACATCATGCATCAGTCACGTGGAAAATATTTGTTCACTGAGTTACATCAATCTTTTTTTTCTTCCTGCGTCTCTTGGCTTGTAGGATTTTAGTTCCCTTACCAAGGACTGACATGGATATATTCAATGTTGATAATCCCATTATGTTTCTAAAAAGTTCACATCAGTATTACTACTAATATCACTAAATATCACTGCACACTTATTAGAATGGCTAAAATTTAAAAAAGCTGATTATACAAAACAGTGGTGATGATGTTGAGAAACACTGCAGGTGGGAGTGTAACATGGTTAAGTTTGAGTTTCTAACAAAGCAAAACATGCATCTGTCATTCAAGTCAGCAACTGTACTCTGTGCAAAAACCTGTATATAAATGTTCATAGCAGCCTTATTCATAACAGCACAAACCAGAGACAATCATCCAAATGTCTTTCAACAGGTGAACAGTCAAAAGTCTTGGCATATTTCACTCCCAGATTCCTGTCATTTCATGAATCTGATAACTGGATCTGTTATATTATCAAGTCTTTGCTAAAAACACTGAATAAACTATGCTTGATAGGAAAGTCCTGAGTCTCCTGAATCAAATTTGATAAGTGATTCACCAGATTTGCTCTGAAGCTAATCTAAAGCTAACACCATGTTGTCTATACTCTTCCAGTTTATGGGGTGGGGGAGCGGCTGTGGCAGACAGAGCTAATGTCCAAATTCCTATTGTTGCATTTCCCTATTTTAATAGCCCTGCTTAACAGTTTTGGTTGGTTTTTTTCTTTTAGAAATTCATGCAAGCTCAAGTGGTAACAACATAATTTTAATAATTCTGTATGTGCAATATACTATCTTACCATATACCTCCTTCCCTCTTTAAAATAATTTCCCAAATATCTCGGATATTTTTTACCTTAGCAAAATTCTTAACTTAGCTGAAGAAGTAGGATGCCCTTCCGACCTCCACCCGCCAATTTATCTACCTGGGGTCATGTATTAGTCTGCTCGGGCTACCACAGCAATGTACCACAGACTGCATGCTTAGAAAACAGAAATTCATTTTCTCACAGTTCTGGAGGATAGATATCCAAGATCAAAGTGCAGGGTTGACATCTGCTGAGGCCCCTGTCCTTGGAATACAGACAGCCACCTTCTCCCTGGTGCTCACACGGCTTTTCCTCTGTGCTTGCGTGAACAGAGATCTCTGGCGTAGCTTCCTCTTCTTACAAGGACACCAGTCCTGTTGGATTAGGGCTCCTATGACTTCACTTAATATTTACACCTTCTTAAAGGCTCTGTTTCTAAATACAGTTGTCATCATCAGGGTTAAGGCTTCATATGGATTTAGGGGAGAAAATATTTAGTGGAACAGACTTCAGTTGCTCTGTCCAATATTTGTTTTATCCTTTTCCAAATTTAATACCACCTGAAGATGAAATAGGCAATTAGTTGTTTTTGTACTTAGTAATAATATATTAACACTTTAAGCAGTGGACTCATCTGTTTCTTCCTAATAAACTTCCCAAACCCTTTTTGATGTTTCCCACATTCTTCATAAACTTTGGATCATCATCTAGCACTTTACCCAGACACTGTTTTTATGGTTTTGCATCTAACATTCTAATTATATGTTCTTTCCCTCACAGAAGTCGGTAGAGAGAAAAAAAAAAATTTAGAGCTATAAGTAGTAGCTCACTCATTTATTCTGTAATGAATACCCTACTTCCTCCTCCATCTGCTGTGTTTTTATCTTTCCACTATATTTGGTCTTGACTCCTCGAAGAGCTAGCTATGTTTGGGAGAAAGCTGGAAAGCCAAAAGTCATACTGTTTCCAAATGTAACCTTTTTTATTTATGAATTGGGAAATAAATATGAAATCAAAGAATAAAAACAAGAGGCTTTGACAGGAATAAACTGGTATCTCCAACTATAAACTTTGAGAAATTAAATCATTCATAAAATACGTCTTCAAAAATAGAAATACTGAGGTTTGAAAATACAATCAGATGAGCTTTTCCCTAGCAATTTCTAAAGTGTTGGAAACTGATCAGAAGTTTTCAAAAGGTGCAGACAACAATCTCTTCTGATGCCCTGCACCTAAACAAACAACACTGTATAGCCTCTAATGTATCTTAGGGCCTTTGTCTCCTTCATCTTCCTTAGGGCTTTACCATGATCGACACTCCACCATCAGCTGCCTAGCTTCATCTCTTTCTGTCCAAAGATTTTTAAAAAAAAGAGAATATAACATTTACTGAGAGGAAACAATATGGCATAGATGTATGCCCCACTGCATGCAGTGATTTTTGGAATTCAAGGGGGCATTTATTTCAGCACTTCTGGATTTCTGTAATATTTAAATTTAAATAAGCATGCATGTCTTAGTTTTGTAAGCAGGAAAATTGATTTTTTTTTTGGCTGCTCTGTAACTTCTGACTGAGAATTCAACCCAGGCAGTGAAAACAAGGAGTCCTAACCACTGCCAGGGAAGTGGATTGGATTGCCAGGGAAGCCCCTAATTTTCTTTTTTTTTTTAACAAAAGGAAACTGGGAAAAAATTACCTTGTTGAAATAAAAATTCTCTACACATATCTTCCTTATTTTGATAATTTATCTCATATTCATACATCCACTTCCATTAAAGTGAGGCAAAAGATCCTTGTTTCCAGATTTTGTTATTTCCCATTTGTATTTGACTATTTAGCAAATCAACATTTTCCACTGTGTGAAAAATTTACTCTCAGCTCTGCATGAGGGGAAAAACCTATTTGTAATGTGAAATAAGTCATTTAAAAGTGAAATCTATAGATGGGAAGTTGGGGGGGGGGGAACTGCTTAAAATAGCACTGCTGAATTTAAACAGGACGGTTAATGTAACTCAATGCCAGGACCTATGTTAATATATGGAACAGGAAGAATACACACAAAGAACCAATTCTAAAATGATCTCTTCATTTTTAATTTCTTAAAAAGCATGTTCACAGCACACTCCAAGAATGCCACACAGCAGTAGTTTGCTGCTACTGTCAAACGGAGTATGTCAGAAAACAAAACAAAACAAAATTTAATGGTTAATGGTTTTTAAAATTAGTTCTTTAAAACTTCTGTAAAGTCAGTAATTCCCAGTCATTTAAATATTTGTTTCATAGTGGTAAACATTTCATGAAATGCAATGAGGAGCCCCAAATCACACTTCTCTGAAACACAATTAAAAGTTATACAACAGAAACAAAATAAATATTTTTCTAGAGAGAACGTATTTGGCATTTTAAAATAATCTTGTGTAACTAATGTTCAGATTTTACTTTTTACTATCAGACAGAGTTTAGGTCTTCAGTGATTTCAATCTGATTCTAGTAATAGGAGGAACGATGCTGTTGTTCTGAATAAGCTTCAGTCTTAATAGAGTCCATGTATTTCGTCTGCATTAAGAACTGGCGCCCCAACAGTACTAAAAATTATTAAAAGCGAGATCAGGCAGTTTAAATTAGTTGGTGATCTGGTACCCAACTTGTTTTGTATGTACTTTTCATCCTTTGAGTATATAATCTTTCTAGGTAGCCTGCTATATTTCTTTAAAAATCAGTAAGTATACAGCTTGAGTGATGTGTAAACTGAATTTTGTTTCAGTGACTTCATTAAAAATGTTAAACATGGTTGAAGATTCTACTCTGTCCTTCCAGATAATTTACATTTTCATTATAAATGCAGAGCGGCTGCACCATGAGTTACATCCTAACCATTTCACCTAAATGTAGAAAAGCTGGAAGTTAAATTTAAAAACTGTGGATAGTTGAGAAGTACTTATTTATCTCTTTCAGAAATTGATGACGCCTTTTCCTTGCATATTTGTGGGAAAAAATTCAAGATGTACCAATAAAAAGCACTTTACTTCTGTCAGCCATTCTCAAACCAAATTTCCATTTATGTCACCTACTAAAGAGAAGAAATTTCCCTTTAGAATCATGGTCACAATCTGGAAAAAGAATTAAGAAGTGCTAATTTTAGGCCATAAAATATTTGAGGAAAGATGCAACACAAAAGAGGAAGGTGAGAAAAGCCAAGTGTGTTGTAATAAATGTCTCCTTTGTAAACACATCTGTCCCTTCCTTCCATATTTGGAAATGTTAAAAATTCTCATCAAAACATTTTATGCCACAAATCCTGTAAAATCAGGTTGATTTCGGCCAGATAACCTGTAGCTGTTAAGAATTATATTACCCTATTCATATCATGAGAGGTAGTGACATTTTATTCTCTCAATGTTGAGCTAAAAATTCCACGCATCTGGTATATGGGTTACAAGGGAAAAAAAGCACAG
>NW_011495057.1:2965572-3003337 GCF_000754665.1 Bison bison bison | reverse complement strand
AAAAGCACAGAAGCACCATTGTACACGCCTCATGTTTTGATATTTCAAGTCACCCATAACTTCATTTGCCATTGGCAGCTGACAATCACCACTGTGTCAACACTGAAAGCAGTGGGTATTAGTGCTATTCATCATATAAGACTGGTGGACCTCCATCATCTTTCAAAAATGAAGCAGCTTTCCTTCCATTCTTCTGAACATGATCTTCATTCATTTTCTCCAAAGCTTCTATCTATAAAATACATACATTGAATCCATTGGTCAAAATGCTACTTCACAGAAATCATGCTTGAGATTGAACTGGTATTTTTACTCCCCTACAACAACATTCCTAATGACACTGGACTTGAATCAGAATTACAGTGTGTGACACAGATCACAGTGTGATACATATGTGTGTGTTTTTACTTGATTATGTTATCAGGATTGATGCTTAGTGTCTTTATCAAGCTAACCACTGGCATCAGATAGGTCTTATGATATAATCTATACAGCTTTCAGGGAACAAGAAAAAGGAAATCTGAAAGTTGACTCAGCAGCAGCAACATCAAGTAACTGTCCTGAACTAAAGGCTAGATGTACCAACTTCCCGTCACTTCTCTTCTGGCCTTAGACTCCAGCATGGCTTGGCCAAACTCAAGTCACACTGGGGCTTTCTGAAACAGATTCTACAATCATTCTCTGCTTTGGTAGGTTGTTGGGAATAATTAGTTGCTGTTTCACATTTCGGTTTTTGTTCAGTTTTGAGAGACCTTCCCTGGAGGAAGGTTTTTTTATGGTTCTGTAGATCCACTGCAATGACTGGGTATTTCCAAGGAAGGATCAAAAACATCTCAAGAAAAGAAAAATCTCTAATTTTGTTTCTGAGGGGATGAGAGGATAAACTCAGCTCTGGGTTTCATTATCTACTCCGTCCAGCTCCCCACTATCAGCGAGGTGAAAAACAGCCTTACAGCACTTACCTCAGCTAAGAAATCAGCTTCATTATCTGCCGAGATGTTTAAGCCTGAAACAGCATTGAAGAGTTCTCGTTCACCAAGGGCTTCCTTTACTCCTCCTTTCTGAAAAAACTAGTAAAGAAATATGAGGAAGTCAGCAGAGATATTAGCAAGGTTCTCTCAGAAACAGGAAACAGTGAACTTGTGAGACACTGGTGAATTCCCTCCATAATTTTTTAGCTACAGATGTTTCCAACTCAAATAAAACTGCGCTCAGGTTCTACTTGCTTCCTGTCCTCTCACACATTCGGGCTGTCTTCTGGATTTAGTAATAAGTCTGTCATGTTGCACCTTCTATACCTATGAGTGGTATACATAAAATTGCTTGGCATTGCTTTAAGTAGACACAAAATAATCACTAAATTTCATGAATTAAACTTTTCCAGTAAATTCAGACATTATTTCCAAAATGAAGTTGTTCTATCATATATAGAAAGAACATTCCTATCTGAATCTGTTGCTGACAATTCATTTCCTTTAGAAAATAGCAAACAGATGTGTCCCAACTCTGTGATGACTGAGTTTTACCTTCCCTCGTCTAGGGAACTACACCACTAGGAAGACTCTTTTCTCAGTGTAGTAACAATGGCAGGAAGCATGCAGGGTCGCTATAGTTCAGCTTCCCTTAAAGCACTGTGCATGGATTACATGTCTACTTGACGGATCAAATATTTAGAACCAAAATAAAGCTTACTCTCTCAGAAATTTAATTCATTGGCCCAAATGTGAGGCATGTAATCAAATTCTTGCAAAAAATGAAATCTGACAAATCAATCTTTGTCTCTTTATCATGAAAGCAAAGCAAAGAAGAACTAAACCCTTCCTTTAACTTCTAAGAACAGTGTCTTCTTATTGGTCTTAGGAGTCAGAAAAATATTTCAATCTATTACAGCCCACCCATAAAAAAGACAATTTACATTCCCACCTGTGAAACATTCCTACAGTCACGAAACAAGAACTCCAGGCCATGAGGGTGGGTTGGTTCTACAGACTGACTGACATCGATCAACCAGACCTGTTTAAATACACAGCACAGTGATTTCTTTACAGTCAGTCATTTACATCAAGTCACTAAGTCTGAACATGAACAAAATGCTCCTCACCTTCCCAGCATGCCAGAGCATGTTGTACTCACTGAGGTCGGCGTGTACGAGCGTACATTCATTATATAACTGCTGCATCAACTGTGAGGAGGCAGGACAGACATTTAGGACATGAGGAACCATTCTAAGTCACCCACACAACATCTACATCAACCAATATTTTCCGGAAAGAGCAAAACCAGGGTAAAGAACTTAACTTCTTTTTTGTGCTACAGTCAAGGCTGTGCCTTTTTTTTTTTTTCTAACCTCAAGGAAGGATGGGAGAACAATGAAACAATGGAAGAGATATGACACTCTACTTCCCTGCCCATGTGACAGAAATGCGATCAGGAGGCCAAAGGGCAGACCTGGATTCCCACGCATGTGAGAGCGCTGTGGTCACTCAACCAGGGGACCTAGGCTTACCCTTCATAAAAGGGCAAACATCTCACTGAGAATTCCAAGGGGTGCAACTCCAAGATAAAAAGTACTTCCTGCCAGACATGTGAAAAAGAGACAGTCTTCTAAATTAAGCAGTATTATATATATATATAATATATAATATATATATATAATATTACACATACTATGGAGAAAGAAATGGCAACCCACTCCAGTGTTCTTGCCTGGACAGTCTCAGGGATGGGGGAGCCTGGTGGGCTGCCGTCTATGGGGTCACACAGAGTCAGACACGACTGAAGCGACTTAGCAGCAGCATACATACTATATGACTCACGGTGATCCCTAGCCTTAGAGAAATCAGCACTAATGTCTGTTTTCCAGCTTTAACAGAATCAAATATGAAGTTCATCACTACTTCATCTCTTCCCCAGCCACCCCACGGCCAAAAGAAACCAGAAAGGTAGGCTTGATTTTCATTGACTGTTTTCTTACTAAAGGCAGAGAAAACTGGACTAACTCTCTAGCCATATTTTAAAAAATTAATTTGTATAACATGTTCATATTCACATCAACTGCTGCATGATATGAGAGCTCCATGCACATACTGTGCTAAAAACACCTTTCTCCGATTCAGTTAAAAAAAAAAAAAGAAGTGAAGTGAAGTCACTCAGTCGTGTCTGACTCTTTGCAACCCCATGAACTGTAGCCTACCAGGCTCCTCCGTCCATGGGATTTTCCAGGCAAGAGTACTGGAGTGGGTTGCCATTTCCTTCTCCAAAGGATCTTCCCCACCCAGGGATCGAACCTGGGTCTCCTGCAGTGTAGGCAGACACTTTACCATCTGAGCCACCAGGGAAGTCTTAAAGAGACGCATAACAGTATCAGGAGCAGTTTCTTGAGCTAGAAGGATCCCAGACTGAATTTGGTTGTTGTCCCAAAATATAAATACTTTCAAGACTCCTGACATATGCCTTCTAATGCCTGCACAGATGGATAAACCACGCCTCACCATCTTCTGATCAATACTTCCTTACACTGAGAGCGAATCTGCTTCCTTCTAAGTTCCCAACACTAATGGTATTTCCTTCACTGTTTCAAGAAGGTATACAAACTAACAAGGCACTGTATCTGGTATATATAGTAACATCAAATTTTATTTAATGAAGTTTTATGAATAGCTTCTGGCTTCCATGTCACTAACACTGACCCTTCACTTGCTCCACTGGTCCATAATTTTTCTAAAACAACTCAAAACACACGCATATTGATAGAAAGACCACTCTTCAATATTAACATTCCTTCACAAACTTCAGTTTGTCCTCGTTATAATGCCTTAAAATAGTCCTGTTAGGAATTTTTTTAGTTTAGAGGAAGCATTTTTAAAAATTGGTATCTGAATGCTCTGTACGGCACAACTTACATGAAGAGTTTGATAGTAGGCGTCTTTCATTTCTTCACTGCTGAGCTTTACTTCTTTCAATTTAGGGGCTGGAACTTGATCATGGCCAATAAAAGACATAACTAAAATGTGTTTCTTGAGTAGTACAACTGTTGGACAAGGAATTCCAGCTCTCTGCATCCTATACACAAAGAAAGGATCAAGAAGGTAAAGACCAGTAGGAGAGAATATTTCATTTATTCAACAAATATCTAACGAGGTCCTGCAATGAGCTGTCACTGTGTTCCACTCTGGGGAATGCTGGAATGCAAAGGCAGTATGACACAGCCTCTGCCCTCACAGAGCCTGTGGCCTGGTGAAAAACACAGATGAGTGAGGAGATGATGACAGCACAATGTGGCATGGGCACTGGCAGAGGTGCGGGCAGGCAGCATCGAGGAAGAAGCGGGCAGACTGAACCAGCCAGGCTCAAACTGTGGGGAGGCGTGGTGCGGAAGCTGCTATGAGATGCAGAGGCATCAGGGTGCACAGTCCAGGGGTGTGTGTGTGTGTGTGTGTGTGTGTGTGTGTGTCTGTGTGTGTGTGTGTGTAAATCCACACAGTTGGATCTTGAGTGGGAGCAAGGACACGTGGTGGGCTGAGCCCACAGAGAACGGCTGGCTCCGCATCACAAAACAGCTTTGAAGTTTACACTCAAGACTATGGGAGCTACAGGAAAATGTTAAGAAAGGCAGTGATGAGATCTCAGTAATACAGAAAACAGCCTGCAGGGCAGAAAGGCCTCTTGGGAAATTATCCTAATTAGAAGTCCTACTAAATAGAAGACTTGCAACTAATAAATATGGATAATTACGTTTGAAAACAAACAACTTTAGGAAAAGCAAACTAAAATTAAAAGCTTTTAATAGTTCAAATATAGGAAGGTTTGTAAATAAAGATTAGTAGTCAATTTCTTGGTTGACAAAACAATTTCCTTGATAAATTCTGCTTAGAGAATTGGACAACAAGTCTAATAAATTAAAACAATTGCAATCAGACTGGTAAAACCCTGCCCTGACCAAATTAACAAATATTAGATGGGATAAACCTTTCCTGAAACAAAAAAGGAAATTATTATTTATAATATGCCTAACTGGAAGCTGGAAAAGAGCATTTAGATATATGACAAAATATCTTTAGTAGAAAATGACTTAATTTCCCTCAAACTTTACTGAGGAAAAGAAAAAACAAAATGGATTTTTCACCCTATGAGTATGAATTCAGGTTATACGCATGGAAATGCTTTCTTATAGAAGCCCTCCTTAAATACTAGAATTTCAAGGCCTTTCATGCTTCCTACAAGTGAATTTAAAAGAAAGCATGGGTGTTTTTGCCAGGCTAGTAGACGTAATGCAAAGAGGCGATCCCCCAGATGACTTCCAGCACAAGGATTTTCTTTACCTTGTAAGATTGTGCATCTCTTTTTCTGCCCACATGCGGATGATCTTACGCGGATTTAGTTTACTGAAGCGATCTTTAAACCTGAAATCATCTTTAATATATTTGTCACGATTCTTAAACTCATTAAGGGTTGTTTTAAATACCTTGATGGCACATTCTGTAGGTATAACTTTACTATCTTCCTTTCCATCCTCCATGCTAAGTGGAAGAAACAAACATTAAGTCAGTGTCGATTGCCAGGTAAAAAACAATTTCAAAATTAAAGATTTTACGACAAGAAAGTAGATCTATCTTCTCTGAGAATGGAAGCCTTGGGGTGTTTTGTTTTTTTAAGCCTCCACGTTTTAGAAGAAAACCTTAGCTTTTAGCTTTTTTAATAAGACACACTTTCAAATAAATTGTCAATGGTTTTCACAACCCATAATATAATCTTCATTTAATGACTATGGAATTAAACTTGAACAATGAAGACGTATACACTTGCCCAAAGTTTATTCAAATTTCCTTAATGAATTTTTTTCCTTTTTTTTTTTTTCCATACACTTTAAAATAGGCTGCAGTCTGCCTGGAGTCCCTCTCCCTCCCCACAGCCAACCCCACAGCACAGACTGTCCACTCTCACTTTCCAAACACACACCAGCAGTCTCCTATTCTTCATCTTCATTACCTGTCAGTCTGACCAAAGTCATCTTTCAACTATCACCACAACTTTCTAACTGATCTGTTTCTTCTCTTGCCTGACTAGAATTCATTTCCCACACAGCAATCTGAGTAATCCTTTGAAAATGAGACTCGAATCTGAGCTTTGGTTCCCACTGCACTGAAAAAGCAGACTCCTTACCCTGGCTTACAGAGTGTTGCCTGATCCACCCTTTGCTTCTCCAGCCTTCTGGCTCCTCCTCACACACTACACTCCAGGGACGCTGCTTTCTTAGTCTCCCAAAGATACCAAGCTTACACCTGTCTGAAGGCATTAGCACTAGCTGTTCTTTAGTCTGGAACGTTCTTCCTTCTGATATGTGATACTGAATCCAGGTGTGTCATTCAAATCCAGGTTTAAATGTCACCTCATCGGAGGTTTCCCAGTCCTACTGATAAAAAGCAGTCACTCAGTCACTATGACATCACCCTGTTTTATCCATTTGCATGGCACTTATCTGACAGTCTTGGGAGGGGACTGGAGGAAGGGGTGAGAAGGAAGTACAGTCTATGAAAGCAGGGACCTCCCTTGTACCAGTCATTGCTATAGCCCCAGTACACAGAAGATGCCTGG
Organism: Bison bison bison; assembly: GCF_000754665.1. NCBI lineage: Eukaryota > Metazoa > Chordata > Mammalia > Artiodactyla > Bovidae > Bison > Bison bison. The sequence goes on along the minus strand of NW_011495057.1, from coordinate 2,996,743 downwards.
AACATGGTAGCTGCATAAATACTCAGTGAATGAACAAACCAGTTTTCAGTGAGACAGAATAGAGATTCTCTCCAAGGAAGAAATGATAATTTAAAGATGTTATAGACATCTCTGGATTTTGAGGTAAGTTCTCTGTCATTGAAATAGTTTAACCATAGGTAGATGAGGCCCTATCAAAAATACCACTGAGGAGATTCCTCACTTGCAAGGTCTCCAGGATAGAATCTAATTTATAAGATTCATGTTGTCATTCTCCTACTAAAAAAAGCTTCCATGTTTCTCGGTAAATTACACAACTGTCTGCCGAGCTCTTAAGATCTTCCTTACCAATTTCTGGTTTGCTTACACAATTTTATATCTTATTACCTTTGAATACGTAACTTCTAATTTTCTCACTGTCTAATCCCATTGTCTAAATTTCAATACTCCCATTTTCAGCACTCCCTCCTCCACTTTTTTAAGAATTAAACTTTATAAATTAAGGTGAAATTTCCTTTGATTACCACCTGTGGTAGTTAGTTTCATTCCCCATTTCAACTCTTGAGAGACAATCACGATCATGAATAGTACTTTTCTAATCTTTTAAAAAAGATACATACATATGTATTAAAAAAAACCTACGTATGTTACATTCTGTATAACTTTTACCAGTTCTTACTGTAATGTCCTCCTCTTGAATATATCATAAGCTCTTTGAGAGTAGAAACCATGTTATACACTTATTTCCTGAAAAAATCTAGCACACGTTACTATTCAAATAACTGTTGATTACTTGGTCAATGTGAGCATGACAGAACCCAGAAGAGCTCTGTGGCAGGCAGGACCTAAAAGGGTCCCCAAGATCCCAGTCCCTGGTGTACATACCTATATAAGCCCCTCCCTTGAGTAGATTACACTATAGTAAAAATGATGGTACAGTCATTGCCAGGATTATCTTCCATCCTTTAAAACTCAGTCTTAGTAGACCCAAGGCAGAGAGTTTCCTGATTATTCTGAGATGCAACCTGCTGTACAAAAGGGCTTCATGACTAGAACGTACATGGAGCTCAGAGCAGTCCCTGGCTGGCAGGCAACCAGAAGGTGGAGACCTCTGTCCTACAGTCACAAGGAACTGAACTGCGCCTAAGGAAGACGACCTCATGCTCCGGTAAGGGACAGAGCCCAGCTGACATGCAAGACTGCAGTCCTGGGAGACCCTGAGCAGAGAACCCAGCTAAGCTGTGCCTGCCTGAACTTTTGATCAACAGGAACCGTAAGATAATACATAGGTGTTGTTTTAAGTTGCTATATCTACGGTAATTTGTTATGCAGCAGAGAAAACTAACTTACACTTTAAAATGTATTTACTCTCAGCTGTTGAAAACCAAATGCTCTCTAGCTTTACTAACTTACAAATGCCAAAGTATAGATTATAACACCAATTCCACCATAAGCAAAGGGAGCCCACTTGTTCTATCAAAGGATCATTAAGTTGAACAGAAAATGGACAAAGAATAAACAAGGAAAATGGCACGAAAAAGAAACCCAAGTGGCCAATACATGTGAAAAAAAAATACAACCTAATCATAACTAAATAAACGCACACCAAAACACTAAAGAGGTACTTTCAATCTTTTACTCTGAGAAAAAAATATTAAGTTTGATAAGACTAGGCATTGATGAGGATGAGGGAAACAGGTTCATACTGCTTACTGGTGGTGGCATAAACTGGTTAACTGTCTCATCGGGCAATTTGGCAACACCTACTGACATTCAGAATTGTGCAACCTGCAGATCTAACTAGCTCATAGGGAAAAGTGTATTTGCCTCACTTTTAAGAAATAAACAAATTTAAGATTTCTGGCCTTTGGTGTGACACATAAGAAGAAAAAGTTATAAAGAATTTTTAATGAATAACAGAAATCAAGAAACATTGATTGCTGTAACAGCCAGCTCAGCGGGCCAAACAGTGAGCAAAATCTGGTACTCTCCCTTCAGTAAGGCCTTCCACTGTTTAACAGAAAGGGGAAAAAATGCATGTAGTCTTTGCCCCAGCAATTCCAAATGTTAGGAATTTAGTTTAAGGATTTATTTGCAAAAGTACACCAAAGCTTATGTACAAAGATATTCCTGTATATTTGTAGAGTGGAATGTTCTACTATAAAAATGGTATGATATAAACCAGTAAAATAGAAGGACTTGAGATATATTAATTGAAAAAAAAAGATGCTGAATGCAGCATATAAACAAAAATAAGAAATACATGCATAAAAACTTCTATAAGACTAGACTAAACACTATAAATAGTGGTAACCTTTAGAGGGAAAACCTGTGGGGCCACAGCTGGTAAGATGAAGGCTGCTGCTGCTGCTGCTAAGTCGCTTCAGTCGTGTCCGACTCTGTGCGACCCCATAGATGGAAGCCCACTAAGGCTCCCCCGCCCCTGGGATTCTCCAGGCAAGAACACTGGAGTGGGTTGCCATTTCCTTCTCCAATGCATGAAAGTGAGAAGGGAAAAGGAAGTCGCTCAGTCGTGTCCGACTCTTAGCAACCCCATGGACTACAGCCTACCAGGCTCTTCCATCCATGGGATTTTCCAGGCTAGAGTACTGGAGTGGGGTGCCATTGCCTTCTCCGCTACTTTCATTTTAATCCTTTTTGTACTGTTTAATTTTTATTGTGAGGAACTTTTCATTTTAAAATAATTTGTGCCATTAAGTTATGTTTGCCTGATCTCAGGGAACCCTCAGTTGAAATTTGGAAAAAGAGCAACAGAGCTTAGAGGTAAAAAAAAAAAAAGGTTTATTAAGATTAATTTATACCAGGTATAGTCAAATACGATCTCAATCACCCCAACTAAAATCCTATGAAGGGAGGGTCAGTTTTCAAGTAAGTTTAGTAGACTGCTTCAGATCACATTGCTTAAAAAATGTTGAGTCATTTTAACCTAACATTCATTTTTATCCCTTTCATTTTAGAACTCAGTATAATTCAATACATGATTATATGTGTATGTCTCATCTAAAAAGGGAGACAAGTTAAATAAGAAAACCAAGGGCAAGTACTTGAGAAGTAATTGTTTGAATCCCTTTAAGTATATAACAAATACCTTCTAAAGCTAAAAATAACTAGAATAATCTGTAATCTATTTTAACATTTTTGTTTATAAACACTGCTAACATAAAGGATTAGCTGAGCTAGTAAGCCTTGCTGAACTAGTAAGACTTCAGAACTAAGTAACCAGATGACATCATATTCCTGGTTTGCACATTCTCTCTACAGGCTCCACGTTTAAAATGTTTTCTCTTCCTCATGCCATCCTTTATTCGACTAAGATCTTGTAACAAAAGTAAAGTGGGTAGGATCTAAAATGACAAAAAAGCTTTAAAGACATTTCTTTAAGTATAACTCTCCCAACTTGGTATCAGAGTCCCATAGAGAAAAGTTTTGAATCAAACTCAGGTTCAAATTTTGCTATGCCACTACAGCTGCCTGTGTGATATAGAACAATTACAATAATATGAAAAATAATACGTTCATAGAAAAAAGACTGGAGGAGTCTACACAAAATTATTACTGGTTCTCTCTTGATGGTAGAATTGGGATGACTTTTTTTTTTTTTTTTGGCCACACGGCGAGACTTGCAGAATCTCAGTCCCCCAGATCAGGGACTAAACCTAGGCCACAGCAGTGAAAGTATCGAATCCTAACCACTAGACCACTAGGGAACTCCCTTGACTGTGTTTTTCTTTTTATGTCCCTATATTGCTAAGACTTCCTAAAATAACACTTTAAATTTTGATCTTATGTAAATTCAGAACAAGGGACTAAGCTTTGGTTTATATTACGGTACTGTTTTCTGCTCATTTACCTCCCTCCATATGCATGAAAGACAACAGATTCCTTTCCTGTACTAATACAGCCAGTGATTGTCTCCAACATTCCAGAGTTGACCATTTTATACATAAGTAAACGTGTCTTAGGATCAACTGCTTTTTCCTGGAAAAGATAAAGTGCTGTAAGTGAAAATGACTGGTAATCACAAAACATTTTCTGAACCATTTCTAATATCTAACATTCAAAATATATACTTTTTAAAACTTATTGTTCATTTACTTAGATGTATATATAACAGGCTCTTAAAAGAGGACTGTTAAGATACCATCCATTCCTATAACTCTACTGTCTCTGAAAGTAAATATCTAAAAGAACTACTAAAAATCAGATTCTAGCTTAGTCAAAGTTTTATCTCTAAACTTTAAATAGCTCTCCTGATGTACCTACCATTAGTTTGTTTTTCTAAAACTTTAAAAATTATTCTCAAGATACTAGACACTAACTTCATTAATGTAAAACATTATAAACTATTATGTTATTATAAATATATCATGACAGAAAACAATTTCTCATATGCAATGAAAGTAACATAGTCCAAATTAATTATGACCACTGAAAGGCTAGTCTTGAGTAACTGGTTAATAACCACTACATGAAATCTGAAAGTCAAATGGCAAGGCTACTTGGGTTTTATTCACACCTTTGATTTGAAAAGTCAATCTCATGAAAAAATATCAAACATGAACTTTTGTCTTGTTTTTCCCTCCAAACGTGAAGTTTTCCAATGTGAATCTTTCCATTAAACGTAAGAATACTTACTGCAGTGGAATGCTCCTTTTTCTCATGGAGGCGGGCACTTCGACGTTCTTCTGAGTAGGCATGTTGTTTTAAAGCATTGAAAACATGGTTTGATAGTTTTAAGTCCATTCCAATTCCATCTCCTACCTGAAACCCAGGTGCAAACTGCCAAAATGAAAAAGAAAAATCAGTATCTGAATACTTTAACATGGGACACAGAAAAACAGTTTTACTCGAATTAGGTTACCTACTCAATAGATGATAATGCTATGAAGGCAGAATCCATAGACATTACAGAGGAAAAACCAAAATAACTCACCAGTGAGCTCAACAGAAAGGGAAACAAGGCTTTTTAAAGAAATTTCATTCCAAAGGAAGGGAGGGTTTATTTTATGCATAGAAAACATCCAAACACATCTGAAAACTAAGGTATTTTAGCATATCCTCTGAACTTTGCTTTTATATCAAAGGATATATTATATTTTGAAATCACACCAAGTCTTACCAAAAAAAAAAAAAAAAAAAAAAGAACAATTTCACAGTCAATTATTTTTGAAGAGTAGGGTAAAATAGCAAGCTATGCTCACACCATGACAGTTACGTATAATATGGAAGCCACTAGCCACATGTGGATGCTTACATTTAAATTATTAAAATAAAATTAAAAATTCAGTTCCTCAGTTGTACCAAATTTCAAGTACTCAGCTGTCAAATATGGCTATCATATTAGATAGCACTGGTACACACAGTGTGTGGTATTATCACAAAAAATTACACTGGACAGAGTTGTTCTAGAGTCAGACAAGTATTTGTTCTGAAGTCTAAATGTTTTATATTTGCCATGATATTTATGAAGGAGGAAAAAAATGCCATTTTTCTTTTTCTATTTTTCGAAAATCACGTTTTGTTTCTGATTTTGCAGGGGTAGGCACAAGATAAAAAATTTAAAAATTATAACAGGGTATACAGTGGGAAGTATTTCCACCACCCATTGTTATCCTCCAGTCACCATCGTTATGTTTCTCAGGTATTTCATGGAAAACTGAGATACTGAAAAATGTTACTTTCATAAGAACAGTTTCTTAATCTTAGAATCAATGTAAATCAAACTAGTTTTCTTAATATTGTTGGAGAATTTTATTCTGAGGTACAATATATTCTCATCAGTGGCTGAGTTCCCATGGTTTTGACGTACTGTCTTCTAAAATATCTCTAGAAAGGATGAAGGATATTGTTAGAAACTCAAGATAGTGTATTTAGAATCCTATGTTTTTAACTTATTCTAATAAAACTTTAGGATATTTATGATTTAGAGGAATCCTTTCTGTAACTTACATTTTCCATTCTGGCTGTGTTCTTTCTCCCACATACTACTTCATCGTGTTTGGTGGTGATGTCTTTTCCTTTTCCAATAAAACCCTTTTTGGGAGTAGGAATTGGTTTTGCTAAAGGTGATTAAAACAAGTCAAGTATGTAAAAATAGCAGAGACTAAACTGCTGCATTCATTATTGTCTGAAAAAGATACCTGAATCTAGTAGTAAAGTACCAAATGAGAGTCAAAGATAAATATACAATACTTAATCCTCCTGTCTCCCCATTCTATGCCCCCAGAAGGTCAAAGCCCTGATACCTGGTCTGTAGGGGTCATCACGAGTGTCCTGCCAGTCAACCTCATCTTCAGAGCTATCACTGTCTTCGTAAGGATGCACTTTTCGATAATTTTCAAAGGAAATGCAAACTTAAAAGGCAAAAACAGTGGAAGATTTATTTAGGGCCCATTACAGGCATTTCCTACCACCCAATGGGGTTGTCACAATAAGGTCATAGTACCTTTGCTATCTCCATTGAATTTTTTTTCTTCACGCCTAAGCTGGGCATCATATTCTCTGTCAAACTCCATCTGTAGCATCTGAGCCAGCATTAGGTCGCTGGAAGTGTCAATGTTTTCTCCAGTAATAAATGGTCCTTCAGCAACACTATTCAAAATAAGGCAATATAAACTAATATAATGTGCTGGTGTAAACAGATGCTACCAATTGTGAGTGAGATGTGCCTTTTCAGTGTTAACACTGTACTGAAGCAAGAATGGAGGAACTTTACCAAACCCTTCACCCTCTCCTGCCCAGCTGCCCTCTGACCAACAGCAGGCACCTGTGAGAGCACCGAACAGGATTAAGGGAGCTTTAAGAAACAGAAAGCTAAAGGGCCTATCATAAGAACCAAGCAGACCCCAAATTCATTTGTTCTGTATTCTGATCAGAGGAGGGATGATGTATATATGGAAAGATAAACTACAAACACTTAGTCAAAACTGTTAATCTATTTGATTATTATTTGTTAATCTATTTGATAACAAAGTTCAACTGCTGCAGTAACTGAAACCCAGAGAAACTGAGCAGTTTGCCCAAGATAATACTGAAAACTAGTCACAAAATTGGGACTAAAACCCAAGGATCAGTGAACTCCCAAAATGGTGCTCCTTCTATTGCACTGCTTTTCTAAATCTCTGACTCATTTGTCATGACAATCACTAATCAAATCCTAAGACTTGGCTATGGTCAGTTGCTAGATCAAATAGATTCTTTGTGACTTTTACTTACGTAACTTCAGGAAAAGCGGCAGCTTCTTCTTCTAACTGCAATTCTTTAGCCAACTGCTCACTCATTACATCAGACAAAGAACAAGATATTGTATTTTGAGGGGTAGCCCATGGACACTATTAAAAAAAAAAAAAAAAGGCAATTCAAAATAATGAAATTAAAGTGACTTCCAAACTTGGAAATAAGGTATCTTTTGAAAATTAGAGGAGTTAAATAAACTCAAAAGGAATGTTTAGTTTTTTGCAGAAATCATCTTGAAGGTAAAAATAGCTCCTAGCTCAGATCTAATCAAAGACACACCTAGACTATGACAGCCAAGAGCACTTTCCAGCCTGCTTGGTGGGAATGTCCTTATAGTGGAGGGGAGCCCAGGCTACGCCAGCATCACCTGACTAGCCACTGAGTTCGTGTGATGCCCCTTGTTCTGATATCATGCTCACCAAGCAACTTATACTTTGCTCACCTTCCACTTATAATTTGGCTTCCTGGGTAGATTCTGTTAGAGGAACAGGCTATACCAACTACCATAATTCAAAGCCCACTTAGAAGTTACACTTCCTTCTAATTTAAGTAGTAAGTCTTCAACAAGTATATAGTGTACAGCAGCCCCTTTCAAGATAACCTGGGATATGCTAAAACAAAAAAAACTCAGCAGTGACAAACAATGAACCCTATACTTCTGAACTTTAGAAAATGAGAAATGGATTCTTGAAACAATATTACTAGAGCAAAGTAGTATTCTGTGAGACTCTTCAAGAATAGCTGGCCGGTCATCCCTCCTCAATGGCATCACCATCTAAGCCCTCCTGCAATGTGTATAAACCGCAGCTTTATTTCACAATTCCTAATTTTTGAGGAGAGAAGCTTCACTGAGCAGCAGCAAATGACTCCATCTGCTAGTCCAGTGATTAAGACCATTAATACTAATAAGAGGTCTAAGTATCTCCTGAACTGGTTCTCTATCCCCTTTCCGAGGTGTCATCCTCCCATCACTGGGTTACTCACTGTAAGAGCCTCCTAACTGCCTTCTGTTTGCTTCCACTCTCCACACCACAACACAACGGTTTTTCTAAAATGTAGATTTGACTGGCTCAGTTTCCTTATTAAAGTTCTTTTATTGCTTTAATGTTTCCCACTGCCTTCAAGATAAAGTCCAAACATTTCTTAACCACTACCACTCCTCAGAGTCTAATTTAGAATAGCATGTGATGGTAAGTGTTTTAGCCAGAGTCCAGCATAGGGCTTCAGACCTAAAGAGGCATTCAAGTTCTTTACTGAACAGGCACCAAAAGGAAACCTGGGGATATGTCAAGGAACTGCCAGGGTGTCCCTAGGCTGGAGAGGTCTGATTTCTTTCTACACCGCTCGTAGGTTAAAGTCCTCCTCTCCACCGAGCGGTCAGCCCCTCTGCCCACCCACTTCTCAGGCTTCTAGTCTCTAGCTAGCAGTCAATTAATTCTAAGATGTTAAAACATCTGTGGACAATCTCTCAAAGAGAGGTAAATAATGAAAGGCAGTCACTGTGTTATTTTGGAGGCAGAGATTTACCTGCTTCCAAGACAGACTGAATGGGAAAGGGAAACATGCAGAGACTGAGAGCACCAACAAGACACCAGGACTGCTCAGTCCTGCGGACCGCGCTCCTAGGAGCCTGAGGCTCTAGAGCTGGACTGCTCTGTACCCCTGCTGGCCAGCTCAGCTGGGCACCTCACACTGAGGTGACTTCCTTGGGTGGGGTAAATAAGTAAAGATTTCTGAAAGTCTGCCAACTTCCATACTTTGAAATCACATCTTCAAACCAGTAGCCCAAAATTCCTCCTTAAAATGTTCCAGGCTGTGAGGGACAGCTTCCAGGCATGGTAGCTCTCCACCATGGCTCCACCAGGCTCAAGTGGTCATCATCCTGAGGGGGGCTTAGAAAAGGCACTGGGGCCCCTTCTCCAAATGGGCACCATGGGGTGAATGGAGGGGAATCTTCTGTCATATTGCAATTCTTCAGGAAGTCGTCGGCTCCCTCTGTCAAATGTTTAAGGAGATAAGAGTAAAAGGCCCTTGTTCTACTCAAGCAGTCTGACATCATTTCCCACTACTGCTTTCAACAAATTAAAACTCACCAGGGCATCCAGATCTGATGGGAAACTCCAACCACTTCCAGTTAGTTATTCTGCTTTAAGTGACATCTACCAAGCCCATCATTAGCTCCCTGACTCCTGTTCGCTGAGGACCCCTGACCTACCCTGTTTTCCTCTCCTGGGAAACTGCAACCACTGAACGCAGCAACGTGGGGTCTTCACAGCTGCCATCCTCCCTCACCTGCTGGCTGCAGACGGGAGGGAAATCATTCCCCCTTCCCTCTACTCTTCAAGATGCATCACAAGCTGCCCATCCCGCTTTTTGTTTCTTTTTAAAGATTTTACTGCACACAACTAGAGGAAAAGAATCAACTTAAAAACAAAAAACAAAAAAACAACAGCAAACACGAAGGAGGTACATAATAACAAAAATTCTGTCCTCAACTTGAAGCCAGTCAAGGGAACCATAACTTACAGGAAAGTTCCTTTTCAGCTCATGCAGCTGGAAGACATAATCTAGGCAAAATATTTAAGTGGGTAATTTTACTTCTCAAAACAAGGACTTCTGCAAAATGTGATCTGAGCCTACACAACAATACTAATTTTTTTTTTTAACTTTCAATTGTAGAGTATTTTTACAGTAACAACAACAACAAAAATCACCAAGATTGTAGAGTCACCAGATTCCCTATACCCAGCATCCCCGTGTAAATACTGTACATGTGTCACAATTAATGAACTCAATTAATTAAATTGAGCTCATTAATTAAAGCCCATACTTCATTCAGATTTCCTTAGCTTCCCTCTAATGTCTCTATTCTATTCCAGAATACCATCCAAGATACCACATAACATTTAGTCATCATGTCACCTTAGGTTCCTCTTGGCTGTGAGTTTCTCAGACTTTCCTTGTTTTTGGTGACCTTAATGGTTCTGAGGAGTACCACTAATCCACTTGTTACAGCTCTTTCCAACAGAGCTACACACTTCCTCACTTTTGCCTACAGTATGTCCATTCTCCCTTTTTGGAATATTCCCTAAAATTCATTGCTCATAACAGCAGCTCGGCATTTTGTAACTGGGGACCCCCAAGTCCCTTTCGGGGTGTCTAAGAGGTCAAAATTATTTTCATAATAGTTCTAAAAAAGTTTCCACTCTCATTCTCTCAAGAGTGTAGAGTTTTCCAGAGTCTGTATCGGATATGATGGCAGCACTCTGGTGGCTACTAGAATGAGTGCCTGTGAACTGTGTCCTCCAAAAATTTCAAAGGTAGTGGGTTTAGAATATGAACGTGAATTTTAACTACTATATATAGGATGGTCCTGCTCTACAGCACAGGGAACTACAGTCGATATCCTGTGATAAACCATAATGGAAAAGAACATAAAACAGAAGCATGTATATGTATAGCTGAATCATTTTGCTGTACAGCAGAAATTAAACACAACACTGTAAATCAACTATACTTGAACCACATTTTTTTAATGTGCATTTTAAAAGATTAACTCAGTTCGTTCTCAGTGTCTACCGTGCTATTACCCATCTGCAATTATGCCTGCTAAAATCTACGTATTTGTAAGGATGGATTTTCTTCATATATTTCAACTGATACATACTGCAACGGACTGAAGAAAAACGAGCTATGAAAATCCAGCTGTCTTCTACAAAGTTACTACATTAAAGAGATTTGCAAAAATCCAAAATACTACTTCACTAATTTTTCATTTTGGAAAACAGCTTTTTTTTTGGTAAAACATAAAAATATTATTTATATAAACATCATGATTTATATCACTTAATAAAGTTTTTCGATATCTGTTTGAATTTCTGATATGACAAATATCAATCAATATAACCAATATAAACAGAAGTTCTTGGAGTTCTCAATGGTTTTTAAGAGTATAAAGAAGTCCTGATGGAAACGTTTTGAGAATCATTAGCCTTTAACATTCTTTCAATTTTCCAAGGTTTTCCTCAAATCTCCACTTACTCCACACAGGTTTCTATAATCACTTCCATCTTCCAAGAGGTTAGAGAAGGAGATGATACTTGCAGTGTGATACCTGCAGTGTATTTCTATTGTTTCCCCCATGAAAATGCTGTCTTCTCAACAGAGCATCAGTAAACCCCAAGATGATCTTTTATTGCAAGATGAAAATGAAGTTTTATAGTTCTGATGATGCACACTTAAATGAAAATATGACGGATGTCAAATATATTATTGAATTAGTTTTGGAAGTGAAGTTTGTTCTGAGCTTAGGTATTCTGAGCAAAGTTTGTCTCATCTGACATTTTTACAAGCTTTACAACCTTACCTGGAGAAATTTAACATGTATAGTATATATTTATTAGTGTCTTTCTAATGATTTGTTCTTTTACATCTACTGATCTTGACCTTGTAAACAAAGCTTTGACAGGAAAAAAATAAACAATGTAACAGGCAGATGTAACCACATTTGCCAATTAAATATCCTAGATTCTCCTTATGGTTGTATGAGAACTTTTATAAAAATTTCCTTTACAGTACTTAACAGCTCATACTTCCCCCACTTTCTGTTAAGACCTGGTATGAAGATCTGATAAGATTAATGAGTGACCCTTTAAATGGAACAAATGTTCTGTGTGAATATGTAAAGAAGTCGGTGAATTGGGTAAAGGTGGTCAAAAGATAGAAACTTCTAGTTAACAAAATAAATAAGGCATGAAATGTACTATACAGAATGATAATTAATCTGTTAATAATGCTGTACTGTACATGTGAAAGTTGCTAACAAAGTAAATCTTAAACGTTCTCATCACAAGAAACAAAATGTAATCCTGAATGCTAAATAGACTTACTGTGGTGAGCATTTTGCAATATATACATGTATCATTATGTTGTACATTATGTTGTACACCTTAAATTAATATGTTGGTAAGTGTCCATTTTATTTTAAAAAATGAACAATTAGGAAGTTAAAAAAGTTAGATTCCTTCACAACTTTGAGGAACATAAAATCTCAATTCTGCTTTCAAGAAAGCCCTCCATAAAGTGGCAGAAGAATCTTTTCATCCTTCTAATGAAAGTATCATGAAAAGCAGTAGCCCGAAATCAGAAACCAGATGTTAAATGAGCATTTCAGTTGGCCATTACAGGAAAAAGCATAAACGTTAAAACTCAGACATAACCATCTTACAGTTTGTAAACACTCGAGTATTAGCCTGGAGGGGAGGAAGGGTGCGCCTGGACTTATCTCCTAAACTTACTACTTCAAAAACAACAAACTGCCCAAGTAGGATGAGCACACTTGACAAGTTAAGGAAACAGCTCCCTCAACCACCTTTCTGTCTGGGTTTCTGTGAATAATTGGGCTGACTCATTTGGCTGGAGAAAAACAAGTTCGTGCTTGCCTTCCCTCAAACGTCAGCATCTCTAAGCCAGTCCCGCCCAAATACATGCTACGGGGGTTCAGAAACCAAGGTGCAGAACCAGACGGGAGACTCCAAACCGGGGTGGCCTTTGGTAGCCTGTGCCCCTTCCCTGCCTCTCTCTCCCCGACACCCGCAGCCCCGCCACCCGTCCTCCTTTTCCCAGGCGGTTGGTATTCAGCCCCAAACTCCCCAAGTCACCTGGGGAGCCGCTTCGGCGCCTGCCATCCTCTCCGGGTCCTCCGAGAGGACCAGTCAGGAGGCTACGGCAGGTGCGTCAGCGCCGACTGCCACTCACCTTGTTGGGTCCCCAGGCCGCTGCTGGCCCGGGCTCAGGGGATGCCACTCTGACCAGATCCATGTAGGGGAAGAAGTCAGCGACGAGAACAGAGCAGAGAGGTGGCAGGACCGGGAAGCAGCTCCGCCGAGGAGACAGGCGGCGGGGCTGGGACGGCAGGGTGCTGGTGCCGAAGCTCAGATGACAGATGGCGGCTGCGGCAGCCGCGTCCGGAACTAGACCGCTTCTCTTCCGCCTTTTACGCTGGTACGCTCGCTTCCGATTGGCCGCCTACGGGGCTCCACGTTAGGTCACCTTTCTCCGCCCCAGAGGACCGCACTTCCGGTCGGTGTCCTGGCCGGAGGCTGGTGGTCACTGTCACTCTTTACTAGCAGGGCAGCTCCCGGGTGTGGCTTCCTCTGGTCAGGCTCTACGATGACCCTGAACCACCTCTTTGTCTGCGCGAGAGGGCAGCTGGATCAAGTTAAACGGAATCAGAGTGCGTGGACTGTAAATAAACAAGCAGAACAGACTCTGTTCATTCATTATTTCCCGGAGTGGATTCTAAACTGAGATGAGATGTGAGACAGAAAATGGCAGGTTTAGAGAACGGAGATTGAAGGAAACGGTCGGGTTTTGTTTTTATTACAGTTGTCGGTAGGAGGCGGGGCGAGGAGTGTGAAATTTTGTAAAATGTATTATGTAACATGGAGCAAAAATAGGATTGCGTAATAAACGTTTTGGTTCAGCTTTTCATAATGTGACCGGAAAAATCCGGAATAGGTAAATCTATGAAGACAGAAATCAAACTGGTAGTTGCCAGGGAACAGGGTTGGGAGGAGGCAAACGAGGAGTGATTGGTTAAGGGGTAAAGGGTTTTCTTTTGGGTGATGAAGCGGTTTTGGAACTTGTTATCGTTGATAGTTGGACAGTATTGTGAATCTGTTCAATGCCACTGAATTCTACACTTTGAAATGGTTACACTTTACCTCAGAGAAAGAATGTGTGAACGAACCGTATAAGTGTTTTAGGGGTAAAGCAGATAGAAACCACAGCGAACAGTGGTGAGGACGAGGTCGGGAAGCTTAAGGGAGCAGGGTAAAATGCCAGGATGTTAGATGGGTGATCCATGTGGACCTTGAAATTACCCAGCAAGACGGCAGGGCTTGGGGTGGAATGGAAGAGTGTGAGTAGGTGCTGGTCTTCAGAAAATGTGCAGATTGTAACCCAGAAAGGTCGGTAGATGCTCTGCTTCGGAATCTTAGGGACAGGCAGAGATGTCAGAGGACAGCCTTATAGCAGGAGTCACGTTTTGGTAGATGTGCTGGACAAAGCAAGGCGTGCCAGCTGGCTCCCCTGCCTCGCACACCAGACAGAAATGGATAGTCTCAGAGGACACTCAGGCTTTACTTCAGACAGGGAAGAGAGAGGGCAGGCTGTGGGGACAAGGGAAGTTTCTTTATCCTGAGTTGGAATTCCAGGTTAGAACAGAGTTTGTGAGTTAACAATCTTAATGGTTGGGTCTCAACAGTTAAGGTATATACTTGATGCCATCAACTATGTGCTCCTTAAAAGGGAAGATAGAAATTTACAATATTTACAACTTACATTTACAAATATTATTAATAGGACAAATGTGGTTTACCAACAACAGCATGTTGTTGCATGTTACTTGTTTTTTTGTTTGTTTGTTTGTTTAGTCCTATATGATGCTGGGAGGGATTGGGGGCAGGAGGAAAAGGGGATGACAGAGGATGAGATGGCTGGATGGCATCACTGACTCGATGGACATGAGTCTGAGTGAACTCCGGGAGTTGCTGATGGACAGGGAGGCCTGGCGTTCTGCGATTCATGGGGTCGCAAAGAGTTGGACACGACTGAGCGACTGATCTGATCTGATCTGATTTTAAATAGTGAGTTCTTGAATGGGGTAAAGGGCATTTTGCTGTGAAATGAAATAAGTACAATGTTTAAAAGATTTAGTTTCAGTTTTTACTCCTATCATCTCTGCTGATAAACTCACTGGTGCTCAGCTGAGATGAGCTAGTCTAGAATTTGTACTCCCTAAGCACATGGAGAAGGCAATGGCACCCCACTCCAGCACTCTTGCCTGGAAAATCCCATGGACAGAAGAGCCTGGTAGGCTGCAGTCCATGGGGTCGCTAAGAGTCCGACAGACTGACTTCAACTTTCACTTTTCCCCTCCATGCATTGGAGAAGGAAATGGCAACCCACTCCAGCGTTCTTGCCTGGAGAATCCCAGGGACAGGGGAGCCTGGTGGGCTGCTGTCTATGGGGTTGCCCAGAGTCGAATACGACTGAAGCAACTTAGCAGCAACAGCAGCAAGCACATGGAATCAGCAGATTCTTCAGTCTCTAAAGGGAACAGAATTAAAATTCTTTACTCTTTATTATTGAAATTAGTTGTCAATTTTGAAAGTAATCGTTTCAACCAATCAACAAATATTCAATAACTACTTACAACATTGCTAAAGTCCTGTGGGAGAAGAAGAAAACTATGAGATATAGTTGGAGAGATAACATATTCACATAACAATGTTGAATGACAATACAACACTTCTATCTCAAAAGAGTGCATGATTAATTGCCACATGACAGCTATAGACAGTGAATGTTTCAGGATTCTTTGCTGGTTGGAGAAATCTGGAAAGGCTGCATGGAGGAGGTGCTACCAAATTAGACAACCAATTTGGAGAGAAGCTATAAAGCTAGTTTAGCTGGAATGAACAGCATACAACTAGGTATAAGGGTAGGAAAGTCTATTACATATTTAGTGATGACAGAATTTTCCTAAGTTTTCTAGACTGGGGTGTTATAGGTTGGTTAGGTTTAATTGGGACACAGTGATTTTTGAACCCTATGTAACCCATTGCCATTTTCCTTCTTTCTTTCTTTTTTTGACTGCACTGTGTGACTTATGGGATCTTAGTTCCCCCAACAGGGACTGAACCTGGGCCATTGGCATTGAAAGCCTGGAGTCCAAACCACTGGACTGCTAGGGAATTGCTGGTTGCCATTTTCTAACAACAAATATTTTGTTTTGTCCCCTTTACTGCACAATTATTTTTTAAATTGATATAAAGAGTTGGACATGAATGAACTGAACTGAATGTTCTGACTATAAAAGATAAAGGGAGAATAATTTTTAATAAAATATATATTCTTGATTGCATTCAGATAAGGTATCCCAAGCAGTAGAAAGAAAATAGAATGGTAGTTCCCATTCCCAGGGGCCCAGGGGGATCAGGGAAGGGTGGGGGGAAGTTGTTCTCTGGGTGTAGAGTTTCAGTTTAGCAGGATGCAAAAGTTCTAGAAATCTGTTGCACAACAATGTGCATGTAATTAACACTGCTATACACTTAAAAATGGTTAAAATGGTTAGATAGCAAATTATATGTTGATATTTTTAATACAATAAAAATGTGAATTTTAATATGTAAATATATCTAAGTGGATTTCTTTCATTTAGTTTGCTCAGGATTCAGTGGGGTAGCTCTGAACATTTTTCTTTCAGTGTAATAGACTGTTGTGAATTGTTCTGTCAGCTGCTTTTCTCCCTTCTTATACCATTTTCTACCTTTTTACAAGGACTACCCGCTCTTGCTCTACAGGTGGTCACAGCCCTAGAGAACCTTATTCCTCCCCCCACATCCTGGAGAGCTGGCCCCGCCCACCGCGAGCCTGAGCGTTCTTGAGGAGGCGCTGCCCCTTTAAGAGGCGGGCACCGGAGGCGGTCGCTGCGCAGATTGGCGGAGCTCGCAGCCACGTGGCGGTCCTGGCAGCAAGGGCTGTGGCCCGGCCTTGGTGGCGGCAGTGGGGCTTCTGGGGGGTCCCTGGGAAGGGGCGCAAATTAACAGATGTGCATGAAGAAGTGTCTGGTCGGCCTCACGTTTTGTACCTGCTACCTGGCTTCTTACCTCACGAACAAGGTGAGGAGGGGCGGGTGCGGGGTGGTGATGATTGCCCGTGGGGGATCTGAGTCCCCACATCGTGTGTGCACCAAATACTGCCTCCCGATTTTTATCTGATTTGTTCCTGATGGTGATGGAGAAGAAGACAACTCTGCACGATGCTCTTTTAGAAGTAAGATTTGTTGGACGGTACTGTCCTCGTTTCTCGTGCTGTAATACGTCCTTTACATCTACTGGACACTGGATTTTTGACTGGTGAATTCCCAGGGACCTCATTTTTGGACATGTGGACTACTTTTTCGGGAAGGGGAAAGCTGTTGGCCCCTGTTCCCCTCTAGGAGGAAGAGTAGGAGAAGAAATCACGCACATTTTGCTCTCTCTTCTAAACATACCCCTGCCCCAGAACCACCAAGCTTCCAGAAGCCTTTAAATAGAAGATATCAGTCCATCTCCATCTCTGCCTCACGCCACTGATTGTCAAACCTATTTTTCTTGTGGCTCCATCCCAGGCATTTCGAATATTTAAGAGTTTTTCATGAAATTATTAAAAAATAAAACGTAAACTTAATTTTGTTTAATGTCATAAAACCCTATTGATGAAAAGTCAGAAAAGCAGTGGTACTATGTTTTTGTTTTGTTAGGAGGGAGCCTTGGGTTTGGTACCATGTAGAGAAATGTTAGATCCCTGTGAGCTAGTGTGGGACATCACCCCTTGTCCTGGACTCCGGGGTAACCGCCAAGCCAAAGTGATGATAGGGCGCTCAGGACCACCTTTCCCCACTGTAGGATCTCTACTATTCTCTTTCCACTCCCCCTTGGGGGGGAAAAAAAAAGCAAACCCAAAACCGTCTTTCTCTGGAAAAGAACTACTAGTAAATAGCAATGAATGAGCATTTATTGTCTTCATGAAGGTTGTTCAGGATGATGCAAGACATGGTCCAGATGCAAACATAATCTTTCCCTTGTCTCAGTGTTACAAATAAAATATCAGAGGAAAGTGGAAAGGAACATATTGCCTTAACATGAGTAAATAGGCTTCAAAGAAGAATGAAGGTCCATCTCTAGGATATATACACCAGGCAAATAATTGACTATACCTGTGATATTTAGGAATTCATACAAAGGGAATTACAGGTTGATTAATCCATGGGGGAAAAAAATAGAAATGTAAACTTGCATAACACCAGTCTACTGCGCTTTTCAGATCATGTGACAAATCAGTGGAGTACTTGGTTAAAGCCATTTAATGGTCTTTAGGCTTTTAAAAAATTCTTAAAGTGTTCCATCATAGAAAAAATAGAAAGATACCCAGAAAGACAAAATACAGTTCTCTTGTTCGTAATGTGCTATAAATTTGGTTAAAAGACATAATAGAAATACAAGTTGATCTTAGTTGAATTGGCTTAAAAAAAAAAAAAAAACCTTAAAAAACACACCTAATGTGTTAGATACCTGAGCAGAATTAGTTAGAAAAAAAATCCCAAGAATGCAAAACCAAACAAAAGTGGAAGAAAACAAAGGAAAGAACGAATAGGATAGCAAACACAGAAGGCAGTGAATTTTTAGGTAAACTGTGCAATAGATAAAGTGGATATGCTGAAAAAACCGACTGTGTCCAGGGGTTTGTCGTTTTCTCTGGAGTTGCCACAGTTACAGCATGGCACTTCCAAGGTCTGGGAGTGCTGAGAGGGATCAGCTGTCCACAGTATCTGGCCCAGCTGTTGTGTGTTCTACTTTGTTCCATCCGCAGCTGAGAGGTGGTCAGGCTTCTGGTGACCCTGGGGAAAGCAGCTCCCCTCACCCCCTTATTAAAAATTTTACTGGAGTATAGTTGTTTTACAATGTTGTAATAGGTTCAATTGTACAGTGAAGTCATTGAGTTATACATATGCTCATTCTTGTTCAGCTTCTTTTTTTCATATAGGTTATCATAGAATACTGAGTAGAGTTCCCTGTGGTCTATAGTAGGTCCTTGCTGGTTGTCTATTTCGTATATATGTATATGTTAATCCCAAGCCTTGATTTATCCCTCTTCCACAGGTTTCTCTTTTCAGTATCTGTAAGTCTGTCTCTGTTTTATAAGTTCATTTGTCATTAAAAAAAATACATTCCACATATGAGTTATAGCATATGATACTCGTGTCTCTTTCTGACTTCACTCAGCCCCTCTCTTTAGTATAAACTGGAAGGTCATTGTTTTTCCCCACTGTGTGATTTCTTTGGGGAGGAATAAAAAAGGCCTTTTTGAAACTTGAGTGTATTTATGTTTCTTTAGTAGGGATTTCCTTGATTATATGGTCTATCAATTCTCTATCATTTGAAAATGTCCATTAATTTGATATTTGTTTTTCAGTATGTCCTGTCTGTCTTGAAATTTACCTACCCTACATTATTCCAAGGGTGAGTATCTTTTATATACATTTGTAGGAAATGTCCAACTAGCATTATTAAAATATTTTTAATGATTGCATAGATTTTTCATTAGATAGACATACTGTAATTTATTTAGTCCTTCTGTTAATGGCATTTAAATTGTGCCCCCTTTGGGGGGTATAAACACAACAATATTACTAGGGTTTTAGTATTTTCTTATTAATTTAATGAATTCTTCCTATTTTAAGGATGTCAACAACTTTTTTGTCATATTTATTGAAATTTGTTTTTTTTTTAATTTATTCTTTGCCATTTCATTTTGTTTAAAATTATTTTGATTATTTGGACTTTTTAAGTGACATTATAGACAATTCATTGTTTGAACATAGGAATGAAGCAGCAGAGAGAAACACAGATGAATCCAGAATGTGGTCTTGTAAACTGAGGGACGCTATTATTAGAAAGAAGACAGAAAATGGTGTAGACTCAGGTCAATAGAGTAGATACTGTAGCAACAGCATAGAGTGCTTTGGTGTTCACATTTCCCTCTTTTAGCTTAACCACCTGCCCCCCAGCTTTTTAAAAAAATTTACTTCCCTCTTTTACCTTAACCACCCGCACCCCCAGCTTTTTAAAAAAATATTTTATTTTTATATTGATTGTTTCTTTTGTGATGGCTACCATTGCTTTTAGGGGCTTCCCAGGTGGCACTAGTGGTAAAGAACCTGCCTGCCAGTGCAGGAGACATAGAGATGCAGGTTTGATCCCTGGGTCAGAAAGATTCTCCTGGAGGAGAGCATAGCAACCCACTCCAGTATTCTTGCCTGGGAAATCCCATGGACAGAGGAGCCTGGTGGGCTACAGTCCATGGGGTCATGACTGAAGTGATTTAGCATGCACCATATACTTATTCTTCTCATCACTATATCATATAGATAGTCACCTATATGTCACTAAAACTTTTTCCAATTCTTAGTTATTATCTGTTTATTTTAGTGTATGGTTCCAATGTGAAGAAATCATTCTCCTCATGGTTTTTATTTATGCTAGCCCCACTTATTATATTTTGTTATATAATCCTTTATTTTGCTTTTAGGTTGTTAATTTCATATGTAAGGTCATTTTCCTAGGGTCTATTTTTGAGCACTTATTTGTCAACTTTTATGGAAAGGGGCTAGTGCTAAATTGTTTTCTTTATTATAGCATTTAAATATGTGGTAGAGCACACCATCCCTCATTCTCCTCTTCTGTTTTTTTTAAAGTATCACAAATGGATACAGAGAAGCAGGGATAGACATCTTAATATCAATCAAGGTTGAATTCAGGACTAAAAGCATTAAGTAAACAAAGAAATATGTGTTACAGTGCTAAGCAATGCAGTTCAAAATGAAAAGACGCATTGTAACACTAGAGCATGGAGTTCAAAGTGCAAATGAAATAGGATGAATATTTGTCAACCAAACAACAGAGCATCATCTTTTGTCAAATAAAAATGGCAAGACTATCAGGGATAAATAGAAACATTCTACTAATAGGAGACAAACTTACTACTATTTTTTCCCATGACAGATCAATTGGACAAACAAAAAACTAGAAAAAAATATCTCATCAATAGTGCAATTAATAAATATCAGACTCAGTATCTTGAAAATAGAGATTATGCCCCCTTTTAAAATGCCCATAGAATATTCACCATGAATAAAACATCAATTATTTCCTAAAGAGTCGCAATTATACAATCCCAGTGCAGTAAAACTAGATCTCTACCTCAAAAACATGGAGAAGGAAATGGCAACCCACTCCAGTGTTCTTGCCTGGAGAATCCCAGGGACGGGGGAGCCTGGTGGGCTGCCGTCTATGGGGTCGCACAGAGTCGGACACGACTGAAGCGACTTAGCGACCTTAAAAACAAAAGTCCTACCTACAAAGGGCTTTTGAACACATAAAAAGATATTCTTCATTCATGAGAAAATATAATTTTATACTGTGTTGAGATATATTTTTACTAACAAGATTTGAAAAATAAAATTTTAAGATTTGATAATATAGTGTTGACGAGGATGTAGAAAGCAGGTAGGTGCTCTAGGGATTTTCCTGGTGGTCCAGTGGTTAAGACTTCACCTTCCTATGCAGGAGGTGTGGGTTTGATCCCTGGTTGAGGAGATAAGATTCCACATGCCTCTTGGCCAAAAAGCCAAAAGAAAAAACAGGATCAATATTGTAACAGATTTAATAAAGACTTTAATAATGGTCCACAACAAAACAAACAATTAAAAAAAGCAGGTACTCTCATGCTCTCATACATTGATTATAGGTAGAAAACTGTTGATGTTAATAATTGGCACACTGTCAGTGATTGGCATTTTGGTAGAATATAGCAATATGGCAATGGTTTGAATCCTTCAATCCAGCAATTCTACTTCTGGGAATCTACCCGACAGATTTACTTGCATTTATTTATTTATTTATTTTATTTTATTATTTTTTTTTTACTTGCATTTATTTAAACAAAATATTTGCAGAGATATACATGTGAAACATTGCAGCTGTTGGTGACAAGCATTTTTAATCAGCCTAATTTTCATCTATATAGAATCAATTAAATAAATTATATTGTATTCCTTGTGGAATACCATTCAAACGTTTAAAAAAAGCAAGGAAACTCTTGTGTATTGAAAAGGAGAGATCTTCAAGATTTTGTTCCCCATTTAACGGGGAACAAGAGAAAGTCCAAAACAGTGTAATACACTACCACCTTCTAGAAATGTGTGTATGTTTTCCTCATTTTAAAAGATTGGGAATTCCCTGATGGTCCAGTGGTTAGGATTCAGTGCTTTCACTGCTGTGGCCCCGTGTTCAGTCCCTGGTCTGAAAACTAAGATATTAAAGCTGCCTGGTGTGGCCAAAAAAAAAAAAAATCAGAGGACTTCCGGTAGTCCAGTGGTTAAGACTGTGTCTTCCAATGCAGGGGGTGCGGGTTTGATCCCTGGTCATGGAGCTAAGACCCCACATGCTTCCCGGCCAAAACATAAAACAGAGGCAATATTGTAACAAATTCAATAAAGACTTTAAAAATAGTCCACATCAAAAAAAAAATCTTAAAAAGGTGAAGACCCTAATAAGAGTGGTTACCATAGGGAAAAATGGGCATGGTGCAGAGAGCAGACAGGGAAGGGGAGAAGATTTATCATCACTTTTTTATGTTTTTTAATTTTTTGTTCCTTATCATATTATCACCAATATGTTGTTTCGGGTGAACTTTACAATCACTGTCAAGTTTCTCCCTAGTAGTTCATAGCAAAACCTTAAAAGATATCATCCATGATTGTGTATGTTTTGGTCAATAAAGCTGGGATATTGTTTTCTCCTTTTCCGACCCTGATTGCTCTTTCACTTCTGTCCAGGTCGAGGGACTTAGGGAATTTAGGTGGGAAAGGATGTTGTTGTCACCTGAATTGCTTTTTACCCTCCTTCTCTGTGGGCTTCCCCCATGGCTCAGTGGTAAAGAATCCACCTGCCAAGTAGGTGACATGGGTACGAAGGTTTGATCCCTGGGTCAAGAAGATCCCCTAGAGAGGGAAAGGGCAACCCCGTCCAGTATTCTTGCCTGGGAAATCCCATGGACAGAGGAGCCTGGCTGGCTACAGTCCATGGGGTGGCATAATAGTTAGACATGACTGAGCAGTTCAACAACAAGAAGCTTTGCTGGAGCGACTCTCTCTCACCTGTGAGCCATTGTCCATTCTGGGCCTCCTACTTTGGACAGGCATCTGCTCAGATTTGTTGGGTTGGCCAAAAAGTCCCTTTGGGTTTTCGTACTGTTGCATGGGAAACCTGAATGAAGTTTTTGGCCAACCCAATACTTTCTCTAGGAAAATTTACCCAGCTCCCTAGACTAGATCAGTTGCTCCCTGCTAGCGTGTTTTGTGCTACCTGGTACTGTTCCTCTTAGGACTTTATCACACCTTATTGTATTTACTGGTTCATTTGCTTACTTCCCACTGCACTAGGGTTTCTCAGCCTCAGCACTATTGATGTTTTGACCTGGTTAACTCTTCTGAGAGGCTGTCCAACATGTTACAAGGTGTTTGGCAGCATCCTGGCTTCTACTTATCAGATACCAGTAGCAATGCTTCCCCCACCCCCAGCTGTGACAACCAAAAATGTCTCCAGATACTGCCAAGTGTCCCCTGGGGGGGAGATCCACACGATCGAGATCCACTGCTCTAGACCAAGCTGTTGGAGGACACAACCCCATGTATTTCCATGCTGCCTGGTGGAGTCATGGAAGGCTCCACAAGGGAGACATAAAACCTGGATCTTTTAGGATGGGCAGGTATCCTCCAGCACTGAGGAGATGGGAAGACGTTATGGGTCAAGAGGACCACATGTGCAGACTCTAAGAAGTGTGAAACAACCTGGCACATTGCCAAGGCTGTGGCCAGTTCATTGTAGCTAGAATGTGGCTGCCACTGGCAGATGAACAGGAGCTGACCCTGGGGAGGAGCGGCTGCAGGTCCTGGGAGGCTTGTGTGTCCCATGCAAGTGACTTTGTCCTTTAGACCAGGGGTTCTCCACTGTCATGTCCCAACGCGTGGATGTGTTGTAATCACCTCTGGAGGTGAGATGTCTCAAGTCATAACTAAAAATAAGGTTTTGAAATTTATGAATGACTCACCAAAAATAGAGTAAAAGCAGTTACTGCAGAACGGGATAAAGTTGTGCCTATAGTACCTGTCACACATTTGGCACTCAGTCATGTCTGACTCTGCGATCCCACGGACTGTAGCCAGCCAGCCTCCTCTGTCCATGGAATTCTCCAGGCAAGAATACTGGAGTGGATTGCTATTCCCTTCTCCAGGGTATCTTCCCGACCTAGGGATTGAACCTGGGTCTCCAGCATTGCAGGCAGCTTCCTTACTGTCTGAGCCACCAGGGAAGACCCTATAATACCCATCATTCATTTAGCATTTTGCTGTACTTTCTGTACTGGGAGGCGAGGGGTGCTTATTTTGTCACCTGTGTCCCCCGCCTGAACTTTGCACTTGAGGAAATGTGTCTCCTGAGAACTTCATGTCCCCTGGCATGTTGGCGTAGCAAGGGGGCTGAGAGCTGCTGCCTGTGACATCAGGAGGAATCAACTGTTCTTAAAACAAGTGAGGAGCACAATTAGGTTTGCATTTTAGAACAAACCCTTTGGCTGCATCATGGAAAATGGACAGTGCAGGGCAAGCCTGGAGAGAAAGCGGATCCGCTAAGGAACTGATGCTGTGGTCTAGATGTGGGATGATGGGAGGTTGAATTAGGTAGAGGGATGGAAGGGAAGGCTTCAGGTTTCAGAGCTGTTATGGGGATAAAGTCAATAGGATTTTGTAAGTAGATGAGGGAGGTGATGGCAGAGGAGGGCTAGGATGACATCTAGATTTCCAATTTGGATGATTAGGAATAGTAGGAGGATGGCCAGGATGGGGAAGGGAAAATTCCAGATTAAGTTTTATCATCAGGAGCTTGGGGTTGGTGTCAAGATGGCTGCATCCTGTGAGAAGGGGGGTTTGGGACTCACCAGTGCAAGGTCATGGAGACGTGCTGGCTGGGGGTCAGACTGTTCAGGAAAAGTCTAGAATAAGAAGAGGAGATGGTCAGTGTCAGCAGGGAATGGTACAGCTGGACTCAGGGGAATAGCAGAGGTCGAGAAGGACAGGTCTAGAGCTGGGGTGATGATTCAGAGAAAGTGGTAGAAAAGAGTTGTAAGAAGGCTCACAGTTGTCAGTCAGCACATCTGTGGGGGTGAACCATGAGACCGTGGCACTCTTAAATTCACCTTGGCCCTTTTCCTTTTCAGGTGGCAGACATTGGTTGGTGGACTTTTGCTTCATGTGTCATGGAAACTGGGCTGGGTGGAGATCAACAGCCGTTCAAGGTAGAATTGCCTCTTCTGTGCTTCATTCATGATTCATACCCTGCTTCCTTGTATGTTATTTGTATTGCATGGTGTTACATTGGGAAATACTCATGTTTATTTGAGTTGTATGATCTCTTAATTCCCTTCTAATCTTGAGATTCAATGGCTCTATAATCAAGTAGAACTCAAGTAGAGTTTTCCTGGTTAATGCCACTAATGTAATGTTAAAATAAATTGAGATATAAAAATTATAATGCCATATTAATTTAACTTTGCTTTAGATTATAGGATTACTATGAGTAAGTTATTAAATCAACTTTAAATTTGGGGGATACATTTTTTATTTTGAAACTATTTCCTGCTTACAAAACAGTTAAAAGTGGTATAAAAAGGTCCCATACTCTTTATTCAGATTTCCCAATTATTATTTTACCTTGCTTCTATTATCATTTTCTCTTGATATATACATATATATATATACAGTCATTTTTTTCTGAATTATTTGAAAGTAAATAGCAGATTTTCTTTAATTCTAAATTGCTGAGTGTGTATTTCTTAAGAGTAAGGATTTTCTCTTACATGACTTCAGTAGTTATCAAAATGAGGAAATTAACACTGATACAATAGTATTATCTCATCTGTAGACCAATATTTATTTTGCCAGTTTCCATAATAATATTCTTTATAACCCTCTCCACAAAAATTCTGATCCAAGGTCCAATTCAGTCACACATTGTTGTTATGATTCTATTAAGACCGCTTTTCAAATAGATTTAAAAGAAATGTCAAAGACCATGACATTTTTCAGCCAAAATGATCATCTGAATTGGCTATGTGAATCATACATAAATCCTCACATAGGTAAATCCTCATGATTCTTTGAGAACATCATGCCTCACCTGAAATGATGTAGAAAATGAAAAGAAAATTAAGTTAAGATTTACATAAATTAGGTAAATATCCCAGTTGAATGATCAGGCCAAGTCATTTGCCTTGTGGTCCGAGTTATCTGCCCAACTTCTCCATGAAGATAAACTGCTTCCTTGCTAAGTCACCCCTTGGCTTAGCATACTGGAGAAGCTTTGGGAATGAGACCAGTATAAATATTAATAATTTTGGCTCCTCCTGAAAACATATAACTGGAGAGCAAAATACTGGTCTGAAGAGGTTTGACAAGGGTGAGGCCCTGGGAACTTGGGTGTGGATTAATTTCCCTGACCCAATTACATCATAGTTCATATTCTGAAAGAATATCCCACATGAAATGCTTAACTAATCTGAAGGAATAGTTCATTAAGTCATACTCTTGCATTTCCATGGTAGAGTGTTCTCTACTTGATAAAATACAGACTTCTGGGATTTCATAGGTGATATTGAGCACGTCTTATACTCCGTTATTATGGTGGATAGTTCAGTGAGAACTGGGTCTCCATTTAAACAAATGTGGGTCCTGAATTCACAAAGCATGTGATAGTTCTATGATTTAGTTAAATAACAAAGCATTTGGACTCTGAATAGTTGAATGTATTCCTCCACAGAAGCAAGAGAATTGGCTGTC
Source organism: Bison bison bison (assembly GCF_000754665.1). Lineage (NCBI taxonomy): Eukaryota > Metazoa > Chordata > Mammalia > Artiodactyla > Bovidae > Bison > Bison bison. The sequence continues at coordinate 2,970,006 of NW_011495057.1, read as the reverse complement.
AGATTTTAGACTAGGGTCTACCAGGGCTGATCAACATGGATCTTCCACTCTTACAGCATTCCTGACTATGATTAACTTGTAGTTTCTGATGAGAATTATTTACTTGTTCATAATGGTCATTTAAACATTACCTAGGGATTCCCAGGTGATACCAGTAGTAAAGAATCAGCCTGCCAGTGCAGGAGACTCAAGAGACATGGGTTCAATCCCTGGATTGGGAAGATCCCTTAGAGAAGGAAATGGCAACCCACTCCAGTACTCTTGCCTGGAGAATCCCATGGACAGAGGAACCTGGCCGGCTACAGTCCATGGGTTGCAGAGTCGGATGTGACTGAGCACAGGACTGGAAACATTACCTTACTCATATTTGCTTAAAAGCAATGCCATTGTTCATACTTAAACATTTTTTGGCATGTGAAAGATACATAACATAACATTTACTGTTTTAAAATAGTTTTAAAGTATACAGTTCAGTGGCGTTAAGTACATTCACAATATTGTACAACCATTACCACCATCCATTTCCAGAACTTTTTATCATTCCAAACAGAAACTCTGTATCCATTACGTGATAGCTCTGGCATTAAAAAAAAAAATCTTAAAAAATATAGCTACAGGACTTCCCTCGTGATCTGGTAATTAAGACTCCATGGTTCCACTGTTGGGGGCATGGCTTCAATCCTTGGTAAGGAAACCAAGATCCCACATACCTCGAAGACTGGCAAAATAAAAAAAAAACAGATGATAGATCCCCTCTGTCTCTACCCACCCCAGCCCCTGGTAAAGCTCTGTTGTTTTCTGTCTCTATGAATTTACCTACTCTGGGTACCTCCTTTAAATAGAGTTATATGGTACTTGTCCTTTTGTGACTGGTTTATTTCACTTGGCATAATACCTACAAGCTTCATCCATGTTGAAGATTGTGTCAACATTTCCTTCCTTGTTAAGGCTTTTCGTTGTGTATATAGACCACATTTTGTTTTTATACCACATTGTGTACCGCATTTAGTGTATCCATTTATCTGTTGATGGATTTCTTCATATTTTGCCTTTTTTTGGAGGGGGGAAAGGGAAAATGACTAGTAGAAGTTAGTGAAATCAAAGATACTCAAGATGCTTTCCTTGAAAGAAGTGGTTCTCAACAGAGAAGTTTGAGACCCATGAGACACTGCTGTCCCTTGAACACACATGCTGCTAGATGTTACCCATCTCAGAAGAGTTGTCATCATATTTCTTTTTAGTCCCCTTGCTAAAGCTCCCAGAGACTTTTTTCAGTTTTATCCCCTGGACTTCTTTGGTGGTTTCACGGCCACACACGATATCAGCCCAGTTAAGCTTCTTGGCAAAGATTCTAGTGTCTTAGTTTGTAGTGGGTCTTGTGGTTGATAACGGGTGTCACAGCTCAGCATTTCCAGTCACCCCGGGCCCTGGGCAGAGGGGTGTTAACCAGGTAGCAAGCGGCAGGGACCCAGGCCCAGGGCTCCTTCATGGGCTGGGCGGAACTGGGTTTGTGTTTGCCGTGGCTGCTGTTTCCTAGCAGGCTTGGCTTTCTGATGATGTCAGTAGAGAACCAAAGTCCAGCTTTGCTGTGTGACTGGACTTGTTCGCTGTGTGACTGTGGACTTGTGCAGAGATAATGGAGGATGGGCTCTATTCAGAAAGGAAACAACCCCAGGAAGACAGTTTGGAGTTCCCAGTGACATCATGGACATCCCCATCACCCATGGAGTGAAAGCGAAAGTCACTCAGTCGTGTCCAACTCTTTGTGACCCTGTGGACTATACAGTCTGTGGAATTCTCCAAGTCAGAATACTGGAGTGGGTAGCCTTTCTCTTCTCCAGGGATCTTCCCAACCCAGGGATCAAACCCAGGTCTCCCACATTGTAGGCAGATTCTTTACCAGCTGAACCACAAGGGAAACCCCTCACCCGTGGAGAGCGGGCCCCAAATTGGTCCTTCTTTTTTTTTAATTGAAAGATAATTGCTTTGCAATGTTGTGTTGGTTTCTGCTATACAACAATGTGAATCAGCCTTAAGTATACATATTATCCTCTCCCTCTTGAGCCTCCCTCCCATATCTCCCTCCTACCCCTCTAGGTCATCATAGAGCACTGGGCTGAACTCCCTGTGTTATGTAGCAACTTCCTACTATCTATCTATTTTACGCATGGTAAGCATATTGAAAAGCAGAGACATTACTTTGCCAACAAAGGTCAGTCTAGTCAAGGCTATGGTTTTCCCAGGGGTCATGTATGGATGTGAGAGTTGGACTGTGAAGAAAGCTGAGTGCCGAAGAATTGATGCTTTTGAACTGTGGTGTTGGAGAAGACTCTTGAGAGTCCCTTGGACTGCAAGGAGATCCAACTAGTCCATTCTGAAGGAGATCAGCCCTGGGATTTCTTTGGAAGGAATGATGCTGAAGCTGAAACTCCAGTACTTTGGCCACCTCATGTGAGGAGTTGACTCATTGGAAAAGACTCTGATGCTGAGAGGGATTGGGGGCAGGAGGAGAAGGGGATGACAGAGGATGAGATGGCTTGATGGCATCACTGACTCGATGGACATGAGTCTGAGTGAACTCCGGGAGTTGGTGATGGACAGGGAGGCCTGGCGTGCTGCAATTCATGGGGTTGCAAAGAGTCGGACACGACTGAGCAACTGAACTGAACTGAACTGAAGTATATATATTTACCATGTGTATGGTCTTCCCAGGTGGCACTAGTGGTAAAGAACCTGCCTGCCAATGCAGAAGACATAAAAGACATGGGTTCGATCCCTGGGTCAGGAAGATCCCCAGGAGTAGGACATGGCAACCCACTCAAGTATTCTTGCCTGGAGAATCCCATGGACAGAGGAGCCTGGTGGACTATAGTCTAGTCTATAGGGTCACAAAGAGTAGGACACGACTAAAGCGACTTAGCATGCACGCACCATGTGTATATATTTCAGTGCTACTCTCTCAATTCATCCCACCCTCTGCAAATTGGTCTTTAATAGCCTATGCCGTTGAGAGTTCATTTAAACTGTCGTTGTAGCCGGGAGTACAGGAGAATCCTAGATTCCCTCTCAAATAAGTCACAGAACCTAGTACCACGCTTCTTCCATTGCAGAGAGGCCATGACTGCTGTGTGGGTCAGCCTCTGGCCATGTCATGTACCGACTCCACTACCTGACCCGATGAAATTGTTCTTCTCCCAGATGTTTGCCCAGCACTCAGTTGTTAGCACCGGGTGCCTGATGATACCCTGGGAGGCTCTATCTTGGGAAAGATAGCACTGGTTTTCAGTCACAAGCTTGTCATTCTACAGTGGCTCCTGCTGTTGTCAAACCTTTGCAGAACATTGCAGTGATTTTTCTAGCAGATGTTGGAAGGCCTGAGCGGGAGCTTTCTGTATTTACAAAATGTGATCCTGAATGAACATTGTGACCTGTTTCAGCTGACAACATTGTAGCACAGCGAGACCATGTCCTTCTGTTAGATTCTAGAACCGCTGCTGAGGACAGACTCAGTTGTAAATTCACTGGAGACGGTATTTTATTTAAAAATTATTTCTTTATTTTGGCTGTACCTTGGGGCATCCAGAATCTTAGTTCCCTGACCAGGGATTGAACCCATGCCCCCTGTGATGGACGTGCACTTTCTTAACCACTGGACCATCAGGGAAGTCTCTCACTGGAGACTTTAGATGGCATCTCCCGGCTCCTGTGTTACCAGGCTGTATATTTAAATAAAAATATTTTGAGAGTAACCTTTAGCCTACTTGTCACTTTTTGTCCACTATGAGAAAAAAGTTTGACTCTCAAGGTTTTCAGTTAAGAGAAATTCTACGTTAGAAAAACAACAACCTGTGTCCTAATATCTTTGTGACCAGAGATTTCTAATAGATGAAGAAGCCCCCACCCCTTAATTTTCCACTGAGAGTCTTTGCTGGAGAACCTTAACAAATATCTTTGATAAAACCTGCAAATTAACTTAGCCCTGTCCATAAAGATATGAACAATGAGATAGCCAGCTAGGGTTGAGATTGTACTTCTTTTTAATTATTGATTATTTATTGGTTTTTCAGTGAGCTAGCCCATCTTTGTCAAAGCTACTGGTGGTCCAAATTTCCCAAATAGTGTTGAATGACTCGTAGTTTTCTAAAAAGTCATCTTTGCTCACGGAGGAAAGTTAGCACTCAGATTCATGTGTTTTTGATAGTCTTCCCTGTTGTTTTTGCTCCAGAGGAATACTTTACACATATGCATATGTTGGAATTACTTTAGGGGAATAATAAAGCCAGCTTTCAAAACTTCCACAGGAAATATGCTGCTGCTGCTGCTAAGTCGTGTCAGTCATGTCCACTCTGTGCGACCCCATAGACGGCAGCCCAACAGGCTCCTCTGTCCCTGGGATTCTCCAGGCAAGAATACTGGAGTGGGTTGCCATTTCCT